>NC_052509.1:14139503-14479224 GCF_014356525.2 Nilaparvata lugens | reverse complement strand
TTTTTTCCATGATTTTAGACAAGTTGCTGAGTAGACTAATAGGTCTATAATTTTGTGGATCATCAAGTTTATTGGATTTAGGAATCGGTTTTATTAAGGCTACTTTAAATTTTCTGGGAAAATATCCTAGTAGAAAGCATCTATAACTATGAATTCAAGAGGACAAACAATATAGTTTGAAATTTTCTTTAGACATATGCTACTTATGCCATCCGCACCTGGAGAAGAGTTTGGTTTTAGCTCATGAATGTATTTATTTATTCTGTAACATTGGTTGGGCTTAGAAAAAAGCTATGTAAGGTTCTAGGTGAGATTGTTTCGGGAATTTCAATTATATTATTTTGAATTAGGTTTTTAGCATATTTCTGGCCTACTGTTGCAAAATGTTTATTTAGTACGACAGCTTCAATTCTAGCTTCAAATTCTTTAGTTTTGGTTTTGGTAATTTCTTTTATGCAATCCCAAGTTTTCTTAATATTACCTTTATAATTGAGAAACTTTTGATTATAGTATTCAATTTTTGCTTTTTTGATCAAAATGTTCAGAGTGTTTCTATATCGCTTATATTCCTCCTTCAATCTAATATTAAATGGTTCTTTAGTCAGTTTCCTATGCATCTTGTCTCGCTTTCTTATAGAATTAATAATGCCCTGACTTATCCATGGCTTCAGTGGTTTTCTTTTATGAGGTATCTTAAAAGATCGTGAGCTAAGTTTAATGTGGTCCGTGAGTGTATTTATAAAAGCATCCACTAACTCATCAATGTCTTCAGTATTGCTATTAAATATCTTATCCCATCTTTCTTCTTCTAAGCTACGACATAATTTTTCATAATCAATTTTGACTATATCATTAGTCGATGAAATACTCTTAGTTTTTATGTTATTCGGATTTAAATGGATGGTTGTGCAAAAATGATCAGTAATATTTGATTCAATTACAGTTGCTAATATGTTTTCAGGATTTATATTCTTATCTTTGAGAAATATATGATCAATACATGTCTTAGTATTATTTTGAATTCTGGTTGGTATATTTATGTAGGATTTAAATCCATTTAAATGAACAGCACTCAAGTATTCGTTCGTTAGATTGCAATTTTCTAATAGGTTCAAATTCATGTCTCCTAGCACCAAAAATGTATTTCCATTATTAGTATTTTGCAAAAGAGAGTCGAAACTGTTTATGAAATCAACAATATTAAGTGAAGGTGAGCGATAGACAGACAACAGCGTATACTTCTTATCTAGAAATGTGAATGTAATTGCAATCGAGTTAGCTTTATCTATTTCTAAATCAATCAGTTCGAAGTCTATGATGCTATTGTCAATAAACAAGCAGATACCATCGCTTCTTGAATATTTGGATTTTTTATATATAGTTCGGTATCCATCCATAGTAAAATTACATTGAGAGTCCTCAGTTATCCATGTTTCTGATAAAATTATCACATGAAATTTTGTTTCACACTGGTTCAGGTAACATATAAATTGATCAAAATTTTTATTAACACTCCTTATGTTCATATGCAATAAGTTGAGTAAACTCTCTGTATTACTATTTAAATAATTATCCGGCTTGAAGTTAGCAATATCTTGAACCTCCAGCGTATCATAGATACCAACATCAACTGTATCACCTATTTCAAAAGGCATTGGATTGGGTAGAAAAATAAAATAACAACTTCGTTACTCATTAAAAATTCGGCTAGCCACCTACTGCACACGATAAGATAAAGATTTATATTAATAGGACAATGGAGTCTTACGAATATTGAAATCCTAATTATTGACAATATTGTGACAATGATGTAGAATACAATTATTTTATTAATAAAAATATTCAAATCAACCTGTTCTTGTTTAATTTGTGGATCTTCGGCTCTAATAAAGCTGTTTGGAATCATTCTATATAAATTTACAATAAACATAGTAATTAAAATGATTGAACGTTTTCAAAATTGCGTTCTATATATATACCTTTGGCCGTTCAAATAAAATAATACCAAGAAGCCATCTTTCAATAAATCAATCAGCAAAGACAAAAAACTAATCTCGCTTGAATTCAACTTTTTAACAGTTTTATAATTATTAGTGATATTGTATTCTTCAGATACATATTTAATTTGACGATTTCTCATAAACAATATGAAGTAAATTAAATCCTGGAAATAATAAATAATTCTACCTGAACTTCTGTTCATCTTTATACAAAATAGATCTATAAAAGTCATAAAATCATAGTTCCATCTTGAAAAACACCAAAAAATAATAAAATTCATGTTTTGAATGTTCTAAAGTAATCAGAGTATAGTTCTTTCTCAGTTTATCATTAGACAATGTAAATAATAGGCCTATTGCGAAACATAACTTAGTGTTATAGAAAAATATCTTCATAGTTACAAAGTAAGACTTAAAACAAAATAATTCGGCCATCTATAGTTTCACAAAATCTTTCTCATTTCTCACATGTATTGGCTGCTTACCTTCCTCCTTCCTAGCCAGTATCCTACCATCCTTAACCCATACAAAACGATAGCCTTTTTGAATAGCGATCTAAAAAATTTGTGATTCAAAGGTTTTCGTAACTATGAAAGCCTAACCAAATAGATATTTCTCCAAGTGACTCCGTAGCTAAGTTGGTGGCGAGCGCGGTTGATGATTCAAAGGTTGAAGGTTCGAGACTATCAAACCAATTTTTTTTGCAGGATATTTTCTACTCTTAAAGAGATCATCACATTATTTTGAACAAAATAATAAATAATTATTCATTATCATGTTTCCTGGACATAAGGAGATTGCATTTTACAACACAAAATTTCACCCTGAGCAAAGCACGAGTGTTACATGCTAGTGTTGAATAAGTCTTAATCAATTCATATCTTCTAATTTATTTCGCCTTTTTTAATTCGCCTTATTGACTTATAAACCTGAGAATAGATTAATCAACAATACACATTGTAGAGCCTTTTAGACAAGCCCTATCAGCTATAAAGCTAAACACATTAATAGTGAAGCTTATTAGAGCCAGGGGCGTAATGATTGCAACACATCTGGTGCGTTCAACCATTATGTGGTGTGTTATGACCAAAGCTATCAACTGGATACAGAGTGGCTCATAAACCTGTCACACGATTGTGTCAACTGGTGGTGATGACGTCACTCTCATGAGCCATCGAACTGCTATAAACTGTGCAATGACAGCATTTATGAGTAACGATGGCAGGCTGTGTGAACATGGCCTTTAAACGGTTTGCACTCATTGCGAGATACGTGCTCGGTTCGCTAATCATGTTGGGATACCTAATTTGGGTATTGGAGAATATATTAGCTGTTTCGTTTTAAGGTGAGCGCAAGGATTATATAATAAGCTTAGATGTATTCTAGATTCTTGGGTGAGCACAAGAATCGAGCTCTTCTGAAAATTCACAAATAAAAAAATAGGGTAGATAGAATGACTTTCTTATTTTCTTATTTGAAGATCACGGCAATGGAGTCTTGCCAATGTAATTTGGGTTGTGCTCATAAAACCCTGTCCTGTGCTGTTCAAACTCTGACTAAGCCCCTGTATCTTGTATTGTGTTGATGAACATCCACACCTGTCAGCCAATCATCTTTCATTTTATAAGCAAAGATTGCCAGATTGTACAAATAGAGACTAGGAACCGTCAAAATTCTATTATCTTTGAACAGCGATCTACATGAGAAACGGGGTGGCTTCTTAAATATGATCCTTAGGACTCTCTTTTGGGCACAGAAGATAGAGGCAGAGAATCTTGATCCTCCCCACAGCAATATCCCATAAGACAGTAATGACTCATAATATCCATAGTAAGCAGAAATCACTGCCTCATGATATATTAGATTCGTTTAAGATTTTCGAATAGTAATATTATTTGTTACTTTGTTTCCGATATGACCTATTGTTTGATGTCTTGAGAATTGGGGATAAGTACTTCTCTGATAATGATGCTCACACACATATATCAAATATGCACTATACAAGAGTATAGATAACTTAAGCACAATTAAGTAGTGCTTGAGAAATAAGGTGAAGAGTGATATGACTGTCATTCTTTCAATACATGGTTGCAGCAAACTAGATACGTTTTTATATACAGTATATTGACTTACACTCCCTCCTGGAGTCTCCTAGACGTAGTCTAAAAAAATAGGGTTTACCTTTCCGCTAACATCATCCGAATATTCAAGATATATTATCGCAATATTGGTGCAATTCAGCTTTGAGACAAACAAGACACCAAGCCGTGAGAGATTATAAGAACGTTCTTAATCTATTCTTATGAACGCTCTCAATCAAGTAGGACTAAGTACAGGAAACCAGCAACTAGAAAATATTCTGATTAGTTCCTGTTATCGGTTGTTGAGAATCCGATGGTTACTCGGATTACATTCTCAAGCATCATTCATGAATAATCTCTTGGTTGAACTGAACTGATATGAAAATTTAAAACGATTCCCTCATTTCAAGCATCAATATTCATTTCTACCCTGAGACTTCGGGTTTCTTTGTATCCTTCGTATCTTTTTTAAAATCTTCTTGGTATCTTTTTAATAGTTCTGCAAAGATTCCACTAATCTTTCAAGGCTGGGTCTTTTATAGAGTTGCACTGTTTAGCAAACAATACAACTTGATTTATTGGTTGAACTGGCAGCGTCTATAAAAAATTGCTGCTAGTATAATTCTGAAACTATTAGTGTTTTAAATGTTGTAATTTTCTTCTTCTACTTTACAACTATGGAAATTCAGTGAAACCCTGAACATCTTCATTTATGGAATTTGATGATAATAACATTCATTGATTTTCATTCATAAAGTCAATTACAATGTCGTGTTAGAAGTGTAGTGCAGTAATGACGATCACCTTTAACAGAATGTAAACAGGCTACAAAGGGAATCCTGGACCCAGTTGTTCGAACAGAACGAATTTCAATCAAAAAAAGCTCAACGTCGCATTGATCAGTGGGGGGAGAAGAGGAATGGAGGATGTCGATCAGGGTATCAGACAAGCCGTGTCCTATTTACAAATCTGATTAAGGTAGTTTGGTGCCACTCGCGCACGCGCGATCACGCTAGCGAGCGGAGCAGTTAGTGCAGATCCGTTCAGCCTCTTCTGCAGTGTAGGTTGCATTAAATCTTGCCTCCTGTTATGTGGAGAGGTATAGAGGAAATCCCTCTGGAGCATGTTGGTATCACTTTATGTGTAGAATTGGTATTTGTATGTGGTTCACTTGTCGCCTTTCTTGTTTTCTCTCTCTTTCACCCACTTGTTTTTCTTCTCTCTTCCTCCTTCCCTTTCTTGTTCCCTTGTTCTCCTGTTACTCTATATATCTCCTCTCTCATTGATCATTCTTCATTCACCTTCTCGTTTCATTAAGTTCCCTGCTTCATCTTTTATATTTTCCTACTCCCTTTATGTAAATAGTCCTGTTTCTTATTTTCATATTCACCGCTCTCGCTCACTCTTCTTATCGCTTATCGCTCACTTTTCTTTCTCCCCCATCTTCGTTCTCTTTTTCTTCACTGATTTTTCCCCCACTTCTCTTTAATCTTCTACTTACTCTTCCCATTTTTATTTTTCATCTTCAGTCTTGTTCAGTCTAAATTCTCTTTCCCCATTTTCAACTCATCATCTCCAAAATCATCACTTTTTTGTCCTATTCATCCCTTTCTTTTTCCCAATTTTTCATTCTGGACTCCTATTTCCTCTCTCAATTCACCTTTCCCATTTTCATCTCCTCTTTCTTATAATTCCTCTTTCTCTCTCATTTTTATATTCTCCGCTCTCGCTCACTTTTCTTATCGCTTCCCCTACTTGATGTTCTAATCTCCTTTTTCCATTTATCTTTTCTTCTACTTATCTTTTGACATCTCTTCTGATTGTATCTGGTTCTTCTATTGTCAATATATAACGTTGAGCTTCAGCTTCCATCTTTTACCTTTCTTCCCTCTCATATCCTCCTTTCAACCCCCTTCAACTCATCCTCAGTCCTTCTCTCTTTCACCTCACTATATGTCATTGAATTATGTTTTCATCTCCTTCTCGCTCACTTCGATCTCTATCTATTTCAGATACTTCTCTTATTTTACTCTGTTGTTCACTAATCTCCTGTTTTGCAGCTCAGAAGGGGGAAGATTTAAAGACAATCCACGTATCGTGAAAGGATTACTTGCCCTAGAAGAGATTTTTTTGTGTGTAGTTGCAGATGTTTCTCGATCCTCCTCCTCTCCTTATCGTTTCTTCAATTTTCCTCCTTACTACCTCAATACTACACTTACTACTCCCTGCTTCATCTTTTATATCTTCTTACTCCCTTTATGTAAATAGTCCTGTTTCTTATGTTCATATTCACCGCTCTCCCTTACTCTTCTTTTCGCTTATCGCTCACTTTTCTTTCTCCTCCATCTTCGTTCTCTTTTTCTTCTCTGATTTTTTTCCCCACTTCTCATTTTTCTTTTTCATCTTCTTCTGCTTCATCTTCCTCCTCATCTTCTATGTGTTCTTCTCCACCTTCTTTATATTCTTTCTCTTCTCATTCTACTCTTTCTTCTCCATTTTCTTCCTCCATATCTCTTGCTAATACTTCTCTTTCTCCTTTTGCTTCTCTATTCATTTGTCACTGGCTCACTCAATTACTAATTCCTTGAGCCTGTACCTCTTCTTCTTCTCCGACTTCTTCTCTTCATCCTCTATTCCTTCTCCAAGTATGTACTACCTCTTCTTCTTCTTCTCCTTCTTTTTTCTCTTCTTCTTCTCTCTCCTATTCTTCTTCTTCTTCTTCTCCTTCTTCCTCTTCTTCTTCTTCTTCTTCTTCTTCTTCTTCTCCTCCTTCTTTTTCTTCTTCTTCTTTTTCTTCTTCCCTTCTTCTTCTCGTTCTCCTTCTTTTTCTTCTTTTTCTCCTTCTTTTTCTTCTTCTTCTTCTTCTACTTCTTCCTCTTTTTCCTCTTCGTCTTCTCCTTCTCCTTCTCCATCTCCTGCTCTTCCTCCTCCTTCTCCTTCTTGTTCACATTCTCCTTCTTCTCCTCTTCCTTTTCCTTCTCCTCGTCACCCTCCACCCCGTGCTCATTCTCCTTCGCCTCCTACGCCCCTTCCTCCTTTCTCTTCCCCTTTGAACCTTTCGTCTCCGTCTCTTTCGCCTTCATCCCTTTCTTCGAACCATCTCCTCAGTCACTCTCTCTCTCTCCAAATTGGAACAGCTGAACATCGACCAGTAATAGTAGCATTGCGCCAATTGGTGGAGCAACGCAAGCAGGCAGCTTTTATCTGCTGTTGTCAGCTTTTTGTTCGACCAATTGATTTTCACGTCTTACACACACATACACTCGCACCCACTAACCGACAATAGCAGAATCGCCAAAACCCAACTGCTTGCTTCGCCCGAGCAACTGGTGTGGATTGCTCAAGCAGGAAAAACAACGATTACTACAAGAAAATAGAAAAGATAGGGATGGTCACAGAGATCCGTGAACAGAGAACAGAAAAACCAATGAAGTGGTTTCAAGTTCAAATTGATTTTCAATTGGATGTCAAGCTTGCAGTGAGCAAAAATGCTCTGAACACCTCAAGATGTAGCCTTTGGTCGTTAGAAATTGTGTTGCAATAATGAATGTTCGAGAAATTATGGTGTGGAATAGTTTTTCACATGATAGTGTTAAATAGACTTTCAATGGTGTGGAATAGGGAGTCCGATCTCACTAGGCATCAAACCAGCATCATTGTATTGAATGTGTTGACGGTTGAGCAGCTGTATATAAAGGATTTAATTATTTACATTAATAAACATAGAGCACTTTTCAAACTCCGTATATCGCCTTACAATCTCCGTCCCTCAACCATTACCTTTGAACCACACAATGCAGTTCTATCCATTTGTAGAAGACAGTTTGATTATATTGTTCATAAGCTTATTAATGTGATACCTGCTTTTTTATAACAGATAATTTAAATGGAAGACTCTTGAGAGAGATAGATTTATGGATTGCTTCTTCACATCCTAGGATAAGTGATTTCTTGTAATATTGTAACTAGGATAAGTTCACAATCATTCAAGAATGTCTGCTTTTTTATTTTATTATCTCTTATTTTCTTACTTTTTTTCACTTTCCTTCTTTGTAATTTTTTTTCAAATTCAGATGTTAATAGGAATCCACCGATTTTATTTATCTTGAAAATAATTTTGTTTTTAGTAATAACACTCGGCCCCTGCGCTCAGGTTTTTAACCTTTTCAGGGACTTTCCGTATTTAATAATAATACTATTTCACTTTTAACTTATTTTGTTAATTGTCAATTCTATTTATGTATTTATACATTCATGTATGCATTGTATGAAGGAAATAAACTATTGATTGAGATTGATTGATTGATTGTAGAAATCAATCTGAATAGATATCAATAGTGTGGAATAGACAGCAATACTGTGGAATGGACATCAATAGTGTTGAATAGACATCAATAGTGTGGGATAGACTTTCATGCAAGATAGATTCTAATATTGACACTTTCTATTGATTTGAAACTCTCGCGATCTTAGTGAAACAGGGAATTGATCGTGAATGGTATTTTCTCAATACAATGAACCAGGTGTGTTGTTATATGAGAGTGGGCCCACGTAAGCACTTCTGTGAAAAACAAGAGAACAGCCGAGAAGTAAATATTCGAATAACTATATCCTATACTATTAAACGAGCAATTTCTGTTTAGATGTTTGTATTTCACCGGATCTCGAAAACGGCTCAAACGATTTTCACGAAATTCAGAACATAGTAGATTTATAATATGAAGATTCGATTGCACTAGGTCTCATCCCTGGAAAAACTCTCTGAAGGACATTAAAAGGATAATTCATCCTTGGAAGAACAATTTTCGTCGTCTGTCGATAACAGAAGATGCGTGTGCCTGTGTGGGAGATCAGCAGTGTAATCATTCAAACAGCTTACCGTAACTCGCGAGAAATATTATCTAGAAATTTTAATAGACTCTATCAAAATAATCTGATTTGTTGACATGACATGGCTTATCACTCTCAATTAGAGTATATCATAATATTCAAATTTAATCATTATTTTACAGTTTTAAGTGATTAGTGAGTGTTATTTTGTTATTCAATTTGGTTGTTAACAATCTAAATTGGAACTTTTCTGTTTTTAAATATTTTGACTGAAAATTGGACCTGAATTCAAGTGTATAAAACATAACCTACTTTTTGGACCATTTATAATGTATAAATAAAAATTCGGGGAAGAAACAGTTTTGGGCTGTGCCTGTTTGTCCTTCCCCAATCATTTTGAAGAATTATGATTTGTTTATCAATAAATAAATAACGAGCGAAGCTCGGTGTCCCGATATTGATTGTAGTTTGAGTAAAATGTTTTCCACACAGTCTGGAAAAACTTCAACTAATATAGAAAAGCAGAGTGGAATCGATCATCGCTTTCTCAAGCTCTGAAGCTTTATCATTCAATTAGAGAGATTCAGTTTATCTTGTATTATAGGTTTGTTTGTACAATATTGTAGGTTTATTTGAATAATTAGCTAGATGTGAGTTGGAGCTTTCTATAGCCTAATCCTTGTTTGTGAGAAGAAGACTGTTTATATTATTTTTCCTTAGTTACTATTCTCTTACTTCTATTTTACTTGTTTATGGAGTGTATAATAAATATTTCTGAAGAATAAATCAGTGTTTCATATTTTTATCGAAATCATATTTCCCCCGCAATGTGATGTTCGAGTAGGAAGTCCTTGTTTCTTAGTTTATAGTTTCTCCCTGTTTTCTTGCAATAATCTGGAACCATACCATATAGAAGATCTTCTATACAATTATCAGGGTCGAGAATAACATGACATGAAGCTGTATCATGTTAATATTGAACTCTCATAGTAGTGCTAATCTCCAAGACTCGAGTCAAGCAATCAAAACAGCACTGTTCTACACAAAGTGAATAATGATAAGATAAATAGGCTATCAATACTACTTAGAGAAGTTATCAATTACTTAGAGGAACTTAATAATATAAATAAACAATATGTGAACAAATATGACAAAAGAGTTTTACTTTCTACACTATGATATTCTCTTTTGAATATCAAACTCCTCGTAATACCCTTAAATCGATCTGTATATTTGTGTTGCGAGTCTAGCTAATAAGTGAAAAAATCAAAGGAAATACAAATTATCATGCCAATCTGGGTCGGCCCTAAACGTACTGTATTTCCAAATCCTCAAGAGCCCTAGAATGCAGAAAAACATCATTATCACAGCCGTAACTTGTGAATATTAATGCCGTCTATTCAAGTTCTTTGGCAAAGCATTATTAGAGCATCGTCGAGCGCTCCTCTGCCTTTGATCAAGAAATCCGTTGGCTTTTTGCGGCTCTTTAAAGCGCTTTCTAAAGAGCGGCTTAGCTAAATGTCGGGGATTGATAGAAAAAGAAAGAATATGGCTGGTAGCAGGAAAAGGAGGAGGAAAAGATGAAGTAGAAGAAGAAGCAGAAGAAGAAGAAGAAGAAGAAGAAGAAGAAGAAGAAGAGAAGAAGAAGAAGAAGAAGAAGAAGAGAAGAAGAAGAAGAAGAAGAGAAGAAGAAGAAGAAGAATAAGAAGAAGAAATGTGAAGAGAGATATAGGAAGTGAAGTGAAGAAAGTGCCGTGATCTCGATATTGTATTGAACAGAGAGCTTCACGATTTGATTTCTTGTGTATATTTTGTAGAAAGGTATAAAAAGGACCCATTATTGTCTTCACATGGAGAAAAATGCAGCTTTAATCAGTTTGAATGGAAAATGCCTCACATTTTCCGCGGTCACCAGGAATTTTACACACAGCGGTAAGGTAACGAATAATACACATAATGCACTTCTGAATTTTTTGTTCGATACTACAGCTACCTTTAACTACCTTTAAATATCAAGCTTTGTAAGAGTGAGTCGTAACCACTCTCCAACCAAAAATTTGCCTGAGAAACCAAAATATTGTCAAAATTTGAATGTCAGAACTAATACAATTTTCTATATATTACTGGGTTGAAGGTTGTGGAAGTCCACTATAACTCTAGGAATTATTCCTGACTCTATCATGAATCCACCTCATAAGTTTATATCTTTGAAATAATCTTTATCACCGGATTCCAAACACCATGAATAACAGAAATATTTCACTCAATATTTAATGAGTTGATTCCCCATCAGGGAGTTTTTGGAATCTACTCTTTGTCATAGAATTTCATTCTATTTTCCAATCGAACAAAAAACAATGCCATTCCACACTCATTCTCACTTTCCAATTCATTCCCACAAAACTCCTTTTTTCCTTTGAGTAACTTTCAAAATAGAATGTCTGAAAACGTATTGTAATTCCTAAACAATTATAAACGTCGAATCAGTGAGAGGTCATTGTATATCAAGAAGAAATAGCGCAAGTTTCGTTTGACGATAGGAAGTAAAACATCCTCAAATATCATGAATTCGAGAAAAGCAACTCCACATACCACGTTGTTGGAGTTTTATTTTTACGTAGACAGGTTCCAAACTTCACAGAGAGTATCACCAAATAGTATTCTCATCCATTGAGAGACTTAATTTTTTCAAGCCTTGATAATAAAGGTGTAGGTGATTGCGAAGATTTTCACCTGTAAACTCTTCAAGTAACTATTATAAAGTATATCAAAATGACAATTGCACAATACTGCTATTTTTTCTACTATTACTTTGAGGTCACTCACCCCACCAAAAAAATGATAAATTAAGAGAAGTAATTTCTCAAACTAGAGTTTGAGTTCCCGATACTATGATTACGATCTTGTAGGCAAATTCAAACTACTCATCATATACTATCAGAAAGTACAAACTCTCATTTTTCGGGGAATTTCAGTTTGTGGAAGTTTTATTACGAAAATGTGTAAGATCGGGAATGTTTTTCACCTGTGATCTATTCAAGTAATAATATAGGAATGTTTTCAATGAGAACGTCAAAAATAATTTTATGAATATAGGAATGTGTTCTATGAGAATCTCACAAATAATCTTATTCGTGGAAGGAATGCGTTATGAGATTTCTAGTTGACACCTCACCCTGACTCTGGAAACGGTATGATGAAGTGGGAAAAGTTTTGGCTCAAGCAAGAGTGATCCATCAAAAACACTATCCTTCATTCATGAATTAATATTCAAACAGTAAAATGATTAATACCTTGGTATAGTTAGTGCCCTTTTAACCTATAAAAATAATTTAGATTGGAACCTTATAGTCGTTCCTATACTAGATTGGGGGGTCATACCTTGTCTAAATTGTCAAAAATATATTGTCAAGTAATTAAAAAAATGTTGACATTTATAGTAAAAGATCTCAATGATACCAACTTACACAAATATTGCAGTTTTGGACGGGAGGAGGGGAGTAGTGAATGGGGGCTTCCTCACCCAGTCAGAAAATGCTTGAACACTGCACGACAAGTTGACTAGTCACACACTGGCCGGACTGATCACGCGGACTTGCGACGTGCTACTGACTGGCTGACTGGAGCTCTGCTCCCCCTCTGCTCTCTGGGAGGGTGCGCGCGCACCTTCGGGGGGTTGCTGGGGGTCCTGGGGGGTGAGTTGTCGAAAAGGGGCCGCCGCATTGCGGGAGAGAAGAGAGGCTGCCCAAAGTTGAGAGCTGAGTAGCAGTCGGGGTTGGAGGTTTCAAGTTGGAGGTTCGAGGTTGGAGGTTGGAGACTGGAGGAGACCCGGTCACCAAGTCAACAGTCAGCATTGTGGCTTTGGAGGGTCATGTCGAGATAGGATGTGGTGGCAAATCTTCTTGGTCATCAATATGACACAAAAGTATTGGTCATTAGGTTATCTCTAATAATATAATAAAAGAAAGAATTGGCTTATATTGAATAAGAAGACTAAGAAATCGACAAAAACCACAGATTTATTGAAAGTTAGAAAGACCGCTTTCGGTTGTTACACCATTGTCAATCTCTGATAAGAAAAAGGCTTGTATACAAATACGGGATGGGAAATTCACGAATATATAATAATAATAATTCTATAACAATAATAAAGGAAAAACTGTCTTATACACGTACGGGATAGAGACTTCTGGACTGATTAACTTGAAATATTGCATGAAGGTTCTTAATTTACCGAGGATGGTTATAGGACTATTCCAAATTCTTCAAGATATCAGTAGGTCAAGTTTTCAGTTTGTCAAGGTTTCAATTAGACCCTTGCGAAGCACGGGTTACCTGCTAGTCAACAATAATTATAGCCTCCAACTTACTCTGAAAGTTGCTATATGTTTCAAATAGAACTTTTCGTTGTTGGCTGTAATCAAAATGGTAGAGGTGTTCTTTATGATCAATATTAAATCCATATATCGGTCATCAGATAAATTTATATCATCTCCTGATGACATACCGTACGTTGGTATCAAAAACCAACTATCAAGCAAATCAAACAATCAGACTTTCAATTCTGGTTCAGGAATCATGAATGATAATTATCTGTCAAATGAACCATTTCAATGATTGTACAAAATTGTATTTATAGTTCAGTTGATAGTAATGGCAGATCTAGCAAGTAACCAAAGTTACACTAGTTTCTTCTGTTAATGAACCTTATCTATTGCAAAAAGTTTTTTTTCCAGTTGAGTTAATAGTAAAGGCAGGATAACTAGCAGGATAACTAAAGTTACACTAGTCTCCGTCACATTGCGATTACTATCAGATATAAGTTTGAATATGATAAGCACTTAGCTAGTTATCTTACGCTACACCAAATCGAATTACTATAGTACTAGACCTACTGTCATGAGTATTTCTTAAGGTGCGTACAGACTTTCGCTCTGCTCCGCAACCGAACTTCACTCGAGCAGAGCGATTGATAATCGACCGGGAGCAAGAGTGGAACGCGAGAAGAGCTAACATCTCCCGTAATGTTCATGATCGGTGCGACTGCGGAGCGATGGCGGAACGAGGGCGGAGCGATGGTGGACAAGGGTGGAGCTTGCGCGGAGCGGGTTGGAGGCGCGTATATCTGTACGCACCTTAATAAAAAATAATAATCCATTTGAGGGAGTGTAGCTTCCATGTAGTGACCATGAGCTTCAGTAAGTCATAAATCATTGGATACAAAGGGAAAGTCAACAGCATTTAAAACATTTCGAATTATGACCCAAGTTACAAACGACTACAACAAATAAAAGAAATACATACACTCTCAATAGATTACAAAACTCATAGCTCTGTCTCAACAACACTACATCCATGTAAAAGCATTGTGGGGGAAGCGTAAATGAATACCATCTTCGTAAATGAAAACTGCAACAGGAGAAAACCCGAGAAACAATAATGTGATAGAAAAGAAAAAAGTGAAAGAGAACAGATACATGAAGGAGAGAGAGAAGTGAAAGATAACATATAGATTTTTTTTCTATTGGTCAATACTACAGCCATCTGGTCTAAAGACTAATGAGCTAATTTTTTCTATCCTAAATTACTACTCGGAAAATTGAACAGTGAATTTCTCATTAGGAAATCTTACTGCTATTGTTTAATTAATATGTAACTTATTGACTGCACTATAGAAGCTAGATTCACTCAATCACTGCTCTGCTCTTTCACTGGACACTACTAGAACAAGCATATAGATGAAGGAGAAAGATGAGTGAAAGAGAACATATACATGAGAAGGTCAAGGGAGACCCAAGAAGAAGTCATGATAGAACAGAAACAATAAAGATGAGAACAATGCGAGGAAAATTACAGAAGGAGGAGAAAGTGAATTTGCAGAATGAAAAGAGAGATAGGGGATAAATAATGAGAGAGAATAAGTAGAAGAAAACAGAGAAGGATCGTCGTAAAATCGTGCGCGCTCCAATATTGAAAATGAGCAGTGAATGAGAAAGGGCTAACGTGACAAGAATGAACAAGTAGGTAGTCAGTCTGTGAATATATATAAGACAGCCACTGCCACAACCCACACTATCAGTCGAGCTGGCGTAGATTTTCTTCGAAAGTGGTTGGTTGGCAGGGAAGCGATTTTTCAGTTCTCGGTCGGTCAGAGGGTGTTGCTCCTTCTTCCATGACTGCACCAAGTCCTTGGTGAGAAAGAGAGAGAGAGAGAGAGTTGCCTGAAATGGATGTGGTGGTCTCTAGGAGAAAGAGAGAGATAGGTGACACTCGAAGTCGAGTAGAAGCGAACCGCCAAATGAAAAATGATAGTCTCCTTGGATGACATTATTTTGCAATTATTATCCACTACAATAGAGTAAGCATACGTTTCAAGATTATTTATCTAGATTATTTGTCTCTGCTACCATAGAGTGGAGATAGTGTTCAATATCTTTATAAGATTATTTTTAGATAAAATAAATTCGAAATTTCATTTGTTTGAATGCTAATTAATGAATAATAATAAAATTATTATTTATTTGCGATTTTCGTTTAATAATAATTATTCATAACAGATTATTTTGTCTCTGCTACTACTTCTTGAACAGTATGAACATATATAATAGAGGAGACTGTGGTGATCTGGTAATTCATTCATTCATTTATTTACGATACAAATAGAGCTGATGTTATATATAACATTGGTAGATGAAATAATAAGGTAGCCCTAGTGCTATTTTTCTTCCAAATTCATAGGTTATGACACAGTCCAAATAGGGTTAGAATCTCGCGTGTACAATTTCTATACAATTCTAGTCCAAAATAGACATGGAAACTATAGATTTTAAATTTGGATAGCTCAAGTTAACAAATCAATTAGGAATATTCCACTCAATGACCACTTGTAACGATATAATATTGAGCTATTTAAGAAAATTTGGAACCATGGAAGGAACACAAACTACTTGAAGCTTGAAAACTCTATCTTCATATACGGTCATGAAAAATTTATTATTTTGATAAGAGAATATGAGGATGATGGATTCTATAAAATGATTATATTCCAGGTTCTACTGAAAGATAACTCTCATGTGTTTTATTATTCTACAATGGATGAAGAAATCAAAAATGGTGTAGAATCATAAAACCACATAGTAGAATCAAAATAAGGCTCTTTCCATCGGAAGAATATCTCCAAGGATATCATTTCCAATTTTCTCAGCTGAAGTGAGGAATTCAAAATGAGGAGGAGCAGTCAAGATAAGAAATGAAAGAGTATCAAAAATGAGAAACGGAATAGAGGAAACTGAGAACATGAAGAGAAGAAACATTCATGAAAAAGTAGTATCAATAATATGGAGAGAAATATTGGTTGATTGTTGATTTTCAAAACCCAATGGAAAAATAAAGAAATGGGTGAAGAAAGTGCCTAGTTTACAAGAGTTTTTCACGAGAAGTTTTAGAGAGCTGTGCATTAACAACCAGTTTGAAAGATCTGAGGATAGAACAATACAACAAATAAATCAGGTGGTCGGAAAAATTTGGAAAGTTATGCTTAAACTAATGGAGAAAAAATGGAGAGCAGTTGTACAGACTAATTAAGAAACAAAATTGAGCAGAATCAACTGTAGGAGGAGTTAAGGAAGGAAAGGAGGAGTGAGAAAAAAAGTGCTAAAGAAAGAAGGTGTGAGAAGGAAAGAAGAAGGTTTGTCATCCAAAGTCACTGGCTGCATATCAAATGAGATCGAAGACTCTCACCTCCCAAAAACAAAAAACTCGGATCAGTCACTCTTTTTCAGACTAGATGTCTTTTTAGTCTCAAGGATACCATCACAAGTCTATTTCGCAATTCAGGGACTTTCGGAGAATTCGGTACACCATTATTCAGAATCTTTGAGGATAGGAGAGACATTTACAAGTTTGATATGGTTGCTTAACTCTACAATGTTGAGTTTGGTAAGAATGCTACTCACATCAACAATTGGTTACGGATTGGTTTATTAATATCCTGGTGAATGGATAAATAGAAGTATAGATGTTTCCGTATCCATGCTACATACAAATTATAATAACATGAGCAATCGAAGATGGACAGAGCAAAGTGTAAACAACACAATAGTCAGAGAAAATAGAACATTGATTAAAACATTAAGTGGTGTTGAATGAAGGAGGATGCCTTCTACTGAAACACACAATCAACAGTTGAAACATTTCTAATTCGTAGTTTAATATGAATAATTGCCTCAACAAAACTGTGTTTTTGTTAAATTCGTACTATTTTCAGTCTATAATTCACGGGTATAAGGTATCTCTATGCAGTTACCTTTATTGCTTAATGCAGAACATTCCTCTAAAAAAATGATGCCAAGGAATTGTAATATTAATTTGTTATGTAAATTGCATTATTGCACATACTATCAATAACTTTTCAAGGAACAATGATTTAAGATAATTTTAATAATAATGTTATAATTTCCTACCTTAAAAATTATTATTGTCATGGAATTCATTATGACATCCTTCCATTATCATCCTCTAATATTCTCAAAAAAGGGGATCGGAAAGCGATGAAGTAGGTGAAATGGATAGATGAAGTACATGAAAAGAGATGAAATGGGCAAATATCAATGAGAGACACTCATGAGTAATGAGATATCTTTATTCACTTTGTTATTTTATAATGCACAACCTTTCTCAAACAAAATGATACCAAGGAAATGTCACAAAATTTTACCAAGTCACTATCATCCTTCAATATTTCTACAAAATGGGATAAAAAGTCCTAGAGGAAATGAAAAAGACGAATGTCAGTGCTCGATAAAGAAGAAATAGAATGAAAAACGAAGATAAATCTGGTGAGAAAGGTATCTGGAGTCTGGAGAGCTTATTGTGTCAAGGTAAATTTATGTGCTGAATGTAAAATAAGCTGCTCAAACGCAAAACAGTCGACCGATGCTGTGGATATGATGTGATTTAGTGCGCTTCTCCGCAGAAAGTTCAGACAAAGTGAGCACTGAGTACTTGGAATGTTGTCAAGTGGTTCGATACCCATAGAGTGCTCTTCAGACATACATCATTGGTTCGCTTTGATTGGCTGCAGTTCGTAAGTGACCTACTTGATGGTAGTGTTGATTTCAGTTACTTACTTTCTTCAGTTCCTTGGTTTGCAGGTAAGTAGAGGAAACTTGGGCAATAGGTAATTCAGATAACAGGTAATTTAGGTTATAGGAAATGCAGGTGATACGTAATCTAGGTAATACGTAATTTAGGTGATAGGTAATTCAGATAATAGGTAATTTAAGTAGTTGGGGTAGATAAAGGTGAGTATAGGTAGTATTCAGTAATTATGAATATCAGTAGATCCCTAGTATTTAATTGAGTGATTTGTTCTATTTTATTATTGAGTCTCCATTCATATGAACGTATAAATAAAAACGTTGAAGTTAGAAATAAAACGATAAAACGTTGAAGTTGGATATTTATTTTCTACTCCTTCAAGTATATTTTTTTGCAGGATGAGTTCATGGAGAATTTTCTCAGCTCCCCAAGTCTTTTTATTTTCCTTGCCCTATTACCATAGGTAAGGAAAGTATTGCTTTCCGAAAAAAATTAAGGTACCCCAATTTCTAAATTTCTATACGTTTCAAGGTCCCCTGAGTCCAAAAAAGTGGTTTTGGGTATTGATCTGTATGTGTGTGTGTGTGGTGTGTGTGTGTGTGTGTGGTGTGTGTGTGTGTGTGTGTGTGTGTGTGTGTGTGTGTGTGTGTGTATGAGTGTATGTGCGTCTGTGTACACGATATCTCATCTCCCAATTAACGGAATGACTTGAAATTTGGAACGTGAGGTCCTTACACTATAAGGATCTGACACGAACAATTTCGATCAAATGCGATTCAATATGGCGGCTAAAATGGCGAAAATGTTGTCAAAAACAGGGTTTTTTGCGATTTTCTCGAAAACGGCTCCAACAATTTTGATTAAAGTTATACCTAGAGTAGTCATCGTTAAGCTCTTTCATCTGCCACAAGTCCAACATCTGTAAAAATTTCAGGAGCTCCGCCCCATCTATGCAAAGTTTCATTTTAGATTCTCAATTATCAGGCTTCAGATACAATTTAAACAAAGAATTTCGAGTGTAAAAGATTGAGCATGAGAATCTCTACAATTAATTTTCAGTAACATTTTCACCTAAAATTAAAAATAAGCTCGAAATTCGAGAAAATGTGATTATCTAATTATTGCAAACTGTTGGCAACTGTTGATTCTATTAAATGATTCACTATAATGAAGAGATAGCAGACCTCGTGTGTCTCCAGCGTTATTACCCTGTCACCAGCTGGCTCAAATCTTTGAATAGTAGACTTGAGATGCGCGGGAACACTAGCGTCAGATGATCAATTTTCATAACGGCAAGGAAAGTTGTGTGAGTGTGCCACACCAGATTTTTGATACTACATCCTCTTTACCTCACATCATCAAATACATACAGACCATTACAATATATAACATTATTACCGAGTACCTGAAGAGTAAGCACGAAAAATATATTGTGCGATTTATTTATGATCGATAATGTTGTTGTAAGTTTTAAACAGAACTAGTATCTTCTCCTTATTCATATTATTACGACTTAGATGTTGGGACTATATGTATGCAAATCATTAGATTGAAGACAAAGGGGAATATTTCTTGATCAAATAGCGACCGAGGTGGAAGGATTGAGAATTATGGGGATAAGTATCGGTTGCAAATCTAAAAGTATTTATAATACTGTTTCATAAAAAATCAAATTATTAGCACAATTAGAGACTCCGGTCATGGAAATAAAGGTATGAGTTCACTGACTTCACTATTTCTGAGTTCACATAAGATTATTTATCTAGACTATATGCTTTCAAATTCTATTGATCTTCATCAGATTATTCGATGAACGTTTCTAAAACTCTTATAAAATTCAAATTTATAGAATAAATCAAAATTCAAGTTGATTCTTATAGGATTATTGTAAACACATAATTCAACAAATGATAAATTATCCTTCCCGTTTAAAACAGAATGTTATAGATAATAGATTCTAGTTTTCCCGTTTTGAGCAGAATATTATAGATAATAGATTCTAGTAGAAGGTGTGATGCGTTCAAAAGAGTTATAAATCAAGACTCAACTTGAATTTCCATCCAACCACAAATCATTTCCCAGCGTGTCGTCGACATAGACTTAGCACACATATTTATAACGTTCACAAACAAATGGACGCATTCACACATGGGCGCTGTCACATGTTCAATAACTGTTTACGAAACTGCTTGTGTGTGAGTGAACCCAACAACACACAATATTTTCCCTCATTATGCACGTACTGAGAGGAGGGATCTAGGAAGAGGAAGGGATTCACAGCACAACCTCACTAAATCCAACTTAACTTCTTCCGCTTGTTGTTATGCTAACACGTTTGGACGACGTTCAAAGGAGGAAACATCCGCAGAATGCGAATTTTGGAAGAGCTTCTCCCAAACTGCAACCCTTTGAATATTTGGTATGTTTCTTGAGAATATGGTAAGAGAATAACTCTTTCTAAATTTATACTCAAATGTAGATTTGTTATAATGTAGACATTTTTTCTCAAATGTCACTGTAGATTTGTAGTACATGTGAATGAAGTACAAACTGTAGATGAATCAAATTTTCTCGCAAGTTTCTAACTTTTTTAAGCATGCAAATCGATCAATAATTTTATTCAATTCAACACAATATACATAAAAGAAATCAAAATCCAAAACATCACAATCAAAAATAAATTTCTAATAAAATACATAAAACAGGCTTCGTGGTGGGGTGTGCTGAAAAACATTATTCCAAAACTTTTACAAATACTAAATGAATCAAAGCTTCTAAAGTTTCAGTTCTTCAAAACTTTCATTGGTTTAGAAGTAGTACATTTAGAAAAAGCATAATTGGTCAAATCTCTCGAATTTCTAGTTATTCTTGTAAATGAGCTACCGGATAAATTCTAGTACCTTACATAAATATGGATGATCAAACCTTCTCAAGCCAACTTGAAGGGTCTATGAAAAGCACTAATCTTCCAAATTCAGAACATCAAAATTGTATAAATTTTTGTCACATCTCTTCATGATATGAACAGAATCAGTTGAAAAGAATAATAGAATAGAGAATATGGAAGGAGAGAGAAGGAATGGGTAGTGACTGTAGGACAGGAAAAGAAACAATAATTCATGGAGGATTAGAAAAAGATGTCTGGGAAGAAAGTGAAATTTATTGGATAAGGTGAGAAAAAAGAAAGCCTGATCCACTATGAAGGTAAGAAGGAGAATAAGGTTATAGAATAGACAGAAAGGGAGTGAGTGAGAGGGAGTGAAGAGTGAGAGAGAGAGAATGAGTGAGTGAGAGAGAGAGTGAGAGCAAGAGGGAGTAAGAGAGAGGGTGAAAGAAGGTGAACCCATCGTACACGCTTTCTCAAGAAGTCAAACAGGGGGTCCAGAATGTACGCCTGAGATTCCAAGGGTAGACAACATTAATCACAACAAACTTCTAAATAATAATGAATTTACGCTCCGTATACAACATAAATATACGGCTAAACGGAGGAACCGTAAAATGTATACAGATATCTGGTGATACTGTGAAGCGTTGAATGTTATCTTGTGTGGTGCGGGTAGTCTATGCTCATCCTGCGTTAACGGCGTTCATTTTCCCAACATGTCAAGAGCTACTTGACAAACTCGATTAGTATTCAGTTCTATCTCCCGTAATGAATTTGAACTTTAATGATGTATCAATGGTAAATATTGTTGCTGGCACAAAGTGGGACATGATAGAGATCATGGTATTGATTATATCGTAGATGGTGGAAATTGTTTCGAAATTAGAGAGTTTGTCATGGTACCAGAGATCATAGTAAAGACTGTTACATGATACCGAGTATCAATCAATACATTTTATTGGAAAAACATTGTTACATTGTTGGGTCCTGCTAAACCCGTGGGTTTTAGAAGGTGCCTGATCAAATCAAAATTATTCACAACTTTAAATTATAAGTATGGAAAATACTAATAGAGTATGTGTTGGAGACAGTTCAACTCTTCTACTTTAATAGCTCAACAGAGTTACATTACCCACTGGACTACTAAATAGGCTAGAAGCGTTAATATTATTCTCATTCACGAAAAGTTATGTGCCTATAGCCAATTACTTACTGTTTCAGTTGATACCTATAAAACATCATGATTACAATGATACTAGACTTCACTAGGATGTATGGAATAATGTATATGCTGTGACAGAAACCTATCCGCTCGTATCTTTTCCATCGGAAACTAGCCAAGTCAACTGGAAATATAAAATCAAATAAAATTTTATTCACTGTCATCATTTACATAACAGATTCCGTTACACATTTGATATTACAGATCATTGAATACAATTGTATACTGTTTGCTTAAGAGAATTCTTGTCTGCAAACAGGAGTTAAAATACTGTGAAAAATCGATGAGGTGTTGTTTTGATTGTATTTAAGCAATTTGAGCAGAATTTATTTGAGAAATGTTATGGCAATGTTATGTTATGTACAATATGATGAATATGTTGTTCCTCTGTATTCATGACTGGAGCATTAATCAAATGGCATTTTCTCAAAAACACAAGCTCCACTGAGATGAATTTAAAGTGTCGAACTCTTGTATTACGTTCACTGCTATTGATTTCAATTAATTTGATCTTTTGATAGTTATTCCTTGCTTCCCTTTTTCAAATGGAAGGCAATATATTGGAATGAGAGACGCTCTTCATGCTGTTTCACTTTTCACGTTATGCCACAGATACTGCTAATGTATCTATGATTATCCATTGTGTTCAAGTTAGTGATTGTCTGTGATTATATTATATTGAATGCTCAAAATTACTTGAAAGTATATAATTTGATTTCTGGACGAGAATCGTTTGACAGAAAAGTTGATATTACTGGTATATCCCCATATTCCAATCATATTATGACATATGTATCGTTTCACCCCAGCACAATTTGACGCATACGATCAGCTTCAACTTTTACGATCCATGCCATTTGAAATGTTCATAACAATATTTTAGGCCGCCGAGACACTCCACTCTCCTCAACGTATCTCATACGACGTTTCCTTCAACATATTTTTGCTCAAAAGTATTTCATACACTTTATCCGTTCCCATACCCTTACCACAAAGATCGAAGATATTTCGAAAACAGTGTCGAGAGTAACCGGGAATACGAATAGGCTCCAAGGAGGTCCCATTTCATATGTGGGGAACCGGAAATTACACCAACTTCAACGAAAGTGATGATATAGTAGGAGAGGATGGTGGTTGGAGAGAAGAAGGAGGAGGAAGAAGAAGAAGAGGATGAGGAAGAAGAAGAAAAAGAAGAAGACGGAGAAGAAGAAGAAGAAGAAGAAGAAGAAGAAGAAGAAGAAGAAGAAGAAGAAGAAGAAGAAGAAGAATAAGGAGTAGAAGAAGAAGGAGTAGAAGAAGCTATTTGGGTCTGTTTAGGCGCCAATCCAATCACCTTACCTTGTCCCACTACTACACTCAAGTTTTCTCAGCATGTACAAAACTCCTGATTGGATTTTGCCCACAGCCTCATTTCACGCCGAAAATTATTATGACTCAACCAGCTGGATAGTAGTTCTGATGAAATACGAAGTAGCGTTTACAGCACTATTTTTCTACAAGCGTAGCGAACACTCGCTGTTGATTGACTGAATACGTAATGTTTGTGAGTTTGTATGTTCGATGATTGCTTTCTATTACTTCCATAAATCAACTTAAAATTTCAACTTATATTCTTAGAATCATTATATGGATCGAGTCCAACGGAAATTACTCAATCCTTCGCCCATTTTGAGAATATAATAGGATAACATTGAAAGTGCATAAGAGGAAATTTGAAGTAATTCATCAATACAAATCAACATTTTTTAATGATGCTTGCTGATAATAACTGCATGCAACTTGAGCTATCTTGACTTTCCACTGTTTTTAAAAAAGCAACTGACAGATTATCAGCGGCATTTTGAGTGATTCTCCAGCCCGGGGGTAACTAGTAGATTGAAATGAATGTAGAAGCTACAGGATAGAATGCATGAATAAGCTGAAAAAATATAACAATGTAAAACTATAAACAAAAATATAACAAATATAACAATTACTATTCGAAGTGCTATCTTCAAAATGCGATAGTAACAAGATGGTAGTAGCAATGCAGTAGTTATAAAGGTGCGTACAGAT
Source organism: Nilaparvata lugens (assembly GCF_014356525.2). NCBI lineage: Eukaryota > Metazoa > Arthropoda > Insecta > Hemiptera > Delphacidae > Nilaparvata > Nilaparvata lugens. The sequence continues at coordinate 14,455,050 of NC_052509.1, read as the reverse complement.
ATACGCGCCGCGAACATGAGCAATTCACTTTTAATCAGCTGATTATATCTGTATTTTTACAAAAGCGGTAAGATACAGATATAAAAAACTTGGCATCAGCTGATTAGAAGTGAATTGCTCGTGTTCGCGGCGCGTAAATCTGTACGCACCTTAAGATAGAATAAGGAACAATAGGAATAAATTGTTTCCAATAGAGGCTTAGAGGAGTACTGCTTATCACTTACTGTTCTAGCTTGCAAATTTTATAAGCTAGTTTAGTGCAATATTACAATATCTATCCAATACTCTATTACAATATTGAGTTTTCAAAATAAGAATGATCATCTTCTTTGATTCTGATGATCATTTAATAGGCACTTTAAATATTTATTTGGTCCAGTCATTATTTAATGCCTAGATGATGAAGGATATGAGTTTCAAGTAGATGCAAGGCAAGTGACAACGATAAGAATAAGAATATTTTATTGTTGTTGAACAACATCAACTGCAATATGCTTCATCTACATTATTACAAAATGTTACAGTGTAAAACAAGACTGCTGACAAGATCTTCCCCAGTAAATCGAATTAACCAAAAAAAACCTGATGAATAAATCAGACCGCCAAATTGGAATGTAAACATTGCAAAGTGACCACGAAAGGAAATGCTAATAGACGGTCGCATTTACGTGTCTTGAATTGTTTATACAATGTGCCCTGCACTTCCGGTCCGGAAATGAGGTTTGCGTGACTGGTCAAGAAACCCACTCAGGTGAGGTTATGTCAGGTTAACTACTCACCACTTCTCAATAATATAACGTCGAGGTGTCTTTATCATAGCTGTGTGTACTCCTAATCACTCTTCTTACTATTCGTCCAAGTAAAGTTATTTATATTATGTTTTGGGCTTCAAGCCTGTTGTTCCTTTCACAATCATTAATAGTTGAGAATAATTATATTGTATCTATCAATGTATAAATTAATAAATGAATGGATAAATAAATAAATAACTAAATAAATAAATGAATAATTGAATAAATAGATAAATAAATAAATAAATATTAATAATTATTACTATTAGCGTATGGCTTTGAATGGTGGGGAGACCCAAGGGTAGTTCCACCTCGCCGTTTATAGTCCAAAGTTCCCTAATGGGAAACCGGACACTAAGGTTATAGTGAGCACAATACTGTAAATTTACACTTCGGAATAAAGTTTATTTTGATGTTGAAAAGTCCAAACATATACAAAACCGAAACAAAACACAAAACCACTAAGCCAATTTAGAAAATATCAATAAATGAATAAATAAATAGATGAATGAATAAATTAATTAATTAATAAATAAATTGAATAAATGAATGAATTAATGGATGAATGTATGGATAAATGAATAAATAAATAAATGGATAGATATATAAATAAATGAATAATCAAATGTTTATTTCCCAAAAAACTAAAACTACTTCATCAATAACAGAAAAAATTAGTTCACAATTACAAACAATAGTTAGTTTCACAAATTTCTCATAATGTCTACATGTTTAGTGTTTCTGTGTGGAAATTGACCTATTCCACTATGGCGTACCGTGTTCCAGAGTAGGTTTTGTTTGTTGTTTTGTTTTGTTTTTCAAATAAATATATAAACAGACTTATGTGGCCATCATTGGTAGAAAATCATTACTGTGTACATTCCTGATCCTTTCATGTCCTATTCTACACGTGAAATCTACATTGACAGATCTATGTGGACGTAATTGGCGTGGAAATTGAATGGATAACCCAATGAACGTTGAGGAAAATCGTGTCAAGTGAAAAAGAACGCCAAAACATGTCAAGATCTCTGGGATCGCCACTATATCCGTCAAGAGACACGACTCATACAATAACAGTACTTGGAGCCTGCTTAGGGTTTGATTTACTGCAGTATTTGCCTGACGGTAATCTCTTACTCAAACTTTCGACGCCTGTTGGGAGCAAAAAGGGATGAAAAGAGGGAAGGAAAAAGAGAGAAAATAATACAGAGAGAGGTGGTGAGGGGATAAAGGGATGGATAGTGAGGGAAAGAAAGGGTTGAGAATAGGGAATAGACAGGGGAGGAAAAAAGTAATACAGAAGGAGGGAATAAGGAGATAAAGGGATAGATGGTGAGGGAAAGAAAGGATGATAATAAGGAATAGAGGGGGGATATAAAAGAAAGTAATACAGAGAGAGAGAGAGAGAGAGAGAGAGTGAGTACAAGGGAATAAAGGGGTAGTGAGTGAGGGGAAGATGGATGGAAAAGAGATGGAGGTTGCAGAGAGCTGGAAACAAAAACTTGGGAAAATCACGTTTCTGACAAAATCACGTAGCAGGCTCTGTCAGCAGAACAGGGTGAAAAATGTATGATGTATGTATTGTTCTGTGATATGTAGGGCATAGAAGAGATGAATTTTATTTTATTTATCTGTTTACTGAGCTTATCCAAGCTTTTGACTCAACTGTAAGGTTTCTGGTTCATGCTTTTAGAATAGCATGTTTTCATTTTCCAGGGTTATCTGTTTGCTGAACTTATCTCAGGTTTGAAATTAACAGTAAAGGTGCAAACAGAACAAGTGGGTCACTTTGAAGTTGAATTATTGTTGTAAATGGATAAGTAAAACAATTTCGGTTTCGATCGATGACCCATTAATAAGCCGTAAATGATAAAACATTAGTAATCGCACAGAACGGAAATCGAGACTCAACCGGTCTGTTCACTCCCATGATTTACAATGTTCATGTAAATCTGGGTTTTCGTTGATGCGTAAATGCTGTCAGTTATGGGTTTAGAAGGAAACTATGTGTTTTTAGAAAGACTTGAAAGAAATGAACCTTCCGAAGTTCCGATGGATGCCTAGGTCTGGACCGGAACGGGATGCTCCTGTAGATTGGACACGGCAGGTGTCAGTACATCAGTTGGGCTTACGGAAATTTCGTCTGGAAATTCCTCCAGGAATTTTCTTGCTGGGACCTTGGTTCCAATTGGTGGAAATCGTTTATGTTGGTGGCCCGCAATTTTGGTTTCGTTCTGCGAGGTATGAGTCTTGAAGAATTGAAGTTCTTGAGATTGTTGCGAGTTTTTCACAAAATGAAAAGCTTAGTGTAAATGGCTGGCTGCTGAATTTTTCAACGTTTTCTTCAGAGGGTTACCTTGCTCGTATCGTGAAAACTCGGCGAAGTGCTGAGAACAATCGGTCCGGGAAAATAACACAGTACACGAAATAATTCACAATGTAGTACAACCGAGTTCGGGCGCCAGTTATGGGTTTAGAAGGAAACGTTGTGTTTTCAAAAATACTTTATTCAGGCATCGCCTGCACAACAATGTTACACTTACAACATCTGACTTAAGACTAACTATTCATTAATTAAAAGTATCTATTTATTGCTTCATAATCAGGAGAAAGTTCTAGTTTACAGTAACAAGTGTCAAGTGATTACAATTGGCCAAAGTTTAGAATAAGCAAATAAGAATCACATATTATTCATTATCATTATTAAATACAATCATATTATCTTTTAAGTTTACAATAACAAGTGATTACATTGAACAAAGTTTGGAATCTGCAAATATGACTCATATGTTATTTGTTATGATGTCATTAACAACTACAGTTTAGAATATGCAAATATGACTAATATATTTATAATTATGTTAGGACGATCCAGTCGGGGATCCAGACTAAACGTCTGGCTAAACGAATATGGCGAGCGAAGCGAGCCGAACGGCTTGTAATATAATATTCCCAGGGATAGCTCTGATTGAAGTAGCAGTGCCCAATCAATTTATCCGCGATAAATGCATTTCAATTTTTAACTTGGTGCCAACTAAAGTCAACTCAACTTAATGTCAACCTGACAAAACTATTAATTTAGTTACCAGTTAACAACTGTTTCGAAGAGGTACTCTCTTTAGATTATAGTTCTATATTAACATATGGTATGGACATTTTTCAAGTATAATTAAGAGAATAAGAAGAATATACATGCTAAAAGACGAACTTTAAACCCTTAAAAAAAACTCTTAGAGTTAAAATATTGCCAAAAGATTTCTTAGTGCGCCTCTAAAGGGCCAACTGAACATACCTACCAAATTTGAAAGTTTTTGGTCCGGTAGATTTTTAGTTCTGCAAGTAAGTGAGTGAGTCAATCAGTCAGTCAGTGAGTGCCATTTCGCTTTTATATATATAGATTATGATGTCATTGATATCTTTATCTAACTGTCGTCGACCACGACAGGGTGAGGATCTCAGATTTGGTAGATTTTAATTTGTTTAAATAACCTAAAATATAATGTTCAATTATGTTTGAATGGGGGAGGTTGAATCTATACTTTCCTATACTTTTAAATAGCAATATGTTGATATTATTAGAAATGTTTTGATTCTTCAATGAAAAGCACAAGTAATGAAAAGTTATTTGATCATGGAGCACCTTTACGAAAAAGCACCTTTACATGAAGCTCTATCGCGTTCGCGACCAACACTGAGAGCTACAAATCAACCTGACCGTATCGTTATGTTCGTACTCTGAGAGCCGGTTGCACAAATAGAGCCTGTCAAATTTTTAATTTGTGGTGATCAAATTCCACGAGAGCCAATCAGAGAAGCCTTTTTTTCGAAAAAAGCCTTATGCCATTGGCTCTCTTGGCATTCAATCCTAATTAAAACTTAACAGGCTTTAGTGCAAGCATGTCTTGGGCTTCTTGATACGGATTATAGTTTTGGCAAAAAAACTTATAGTTTTGTTTATTTTGTTCAGGCATGATTTTGTTTCTAAACTACTGTATGCTTTACTTATCTGTACTTGAAGTATACAGACTCCCCCTAACCCCCTGAACTAGATCTATGACTACTCTCACTTTGAGCGAATTTATAATACCCCTAAGTTCGATTGAATTGAATAAAAATAAGAGGAATGAATTACTAGTTATATAAAATTTCTGAGCATAGACATTTTCGATTTGCAATGAAAATGCATTCGTTTGTACCAGTACTAATTCATCAACAATTGAATTAGATCCTATTAAATAGTTCAGATTCAAGCCCTGCCTTTCTGAATAGATAGACCCCAGTTTGTTAATAATTCATTCACAAAATTACACTGCTTCACTGATGAATGGCTTTTCTACTTGTGATTCATTCATCGTTGATAATTCACTGCTTCACTTTCTGATGAATGGTTCCAGTTTGCAATTCATCTGTTCCAGTTAATGAGCTAGTAAATTCCCCCTTTCAATTATCCCCTACTTCGAACCAATCAGCTGACATATTGTTAGAATGCTTCTCTAGTGAAATTCTTCGACGCATTGGAAGCGAGTGAAATTTTCCCGAACGCTCCAAAAAGAAGGGGAAGAATCTCATTTACCCGTTTCTAATTGAATTAATCACTTATCAGAGTCCCCCTCCACGCGCTCATTCATTCTTAATAAACTGATGTTAAATTACTACCTATTCTCCTCCCAGCTCTCACTCTATCCTTTACTCACATTATCACTCCTCTCACTTCAAATGTTTTACATTGATGTGTATACAAACATAGCTAGAAAATAGAATAAATAAAATTTACTGTTGATTAGCATCACCATTATCTTACGTGCAAGGTTAAATCCCCGCATACACACATCGATTTTTGTTCGTACGGTATTTTGCCGTCCTTATTAATTCCATCAGATTAAACAGATGACTTCAAACAGATGATGTTTGTCAAGTTCCGTTTAATCTGATATAACTAGTAATTCTGTGAACAGTAGACCTCACGCAGCATTCTCATCCACAAGTACCGAATTGAAACTATAGACCTTATGGAAATACAGCAATAGACTGGCTTCTCCACACATCTGTGTCATCACATGTCAGCTGATTTATGATGAATAATTCTATAGTGTGATTTTTACTTTCCTTGCCCTATTACCATAGGTAAGGAAAGTATTGCTTTCCGAAAAAAATTAAGGTACCCCAATTTCTAAATTTCTATACGTTTCAAGGTCCCCTGAGTCCAAAAAAGTGGTTTTTGGGTATTGGTCTGTATGTGTGTGTGTGTGTGTGTATGAGTGTATGTGCGTCTTTGTACACGATATCTCATCTCTTATTAATTTTAGATTCCCAATTATCAGGCTTCACATACAATTTAAACAAAAAATTTTAGGTGGAAAAGATTGAGCATGAAAATCTCTGCAATTAATGACCAGTAACATTTCTACCTAGAATTGAAAATAAGCTTGAAATCCGAGAAAATGTGATTATTGAAATGCAAACTGATGGCAACTGTTGGTTCTATTAAATCATTCACTACGAAGAGATAGCAGATATAGTGTGTTTCCAGCGTTATTGACCTATCACCAGCTGTCTCATATCTTTGAATAGTAGACTTGAGATGCGCGAGTACACTAGCGTCAGGTGATCAATTTTCTTAACGGCAAGGAAAGTTGTGTGAGTGTGCCACACCAGATTTTTACTCTAATATTGGCGTATGAAGGAGACTCCTTTTTCCTTTCATATTATCCTTGAAATGCAAAATTTTCAAAAACCTTGTATATACGTCGACGCGCAATTAAAAAAGGAACATACCTGTCAAATTTCATGAAAATCTATTACCGCGTTTTGCCGTAAATGCGCAACATATAACATTTAAACATTTAAACATTTGAACATTTAAACATTTAAACATTTAAACATTTAAACATTTAAACATTTAAACATTTACACATTTAAACATTTAAACATTCAAACATTTAAACATTTAAATATTTAAACATTTAAACATTTAAACATTTAAACATTTAAACATTTAAACATTTAAACATTAAACATTTAAACATTTAAACATTTAAACATTTAAACATTTAAACATTTAAACATTTAAACATTTAAACATTTAAACATTTAAACATTTAAACATTTAAACATTTAAACATTAAACATTTAAACTTTAAACATTTAAACATTTAAACATTTAAACATTTAAACATTAAACATTTAAACATTTAAACATTTACACATTTAAACATTTAAACATTTAAACATTTAAACATTTAAACATTTAAACATTTAAACATTTAAACATTTAAACATTTAAACATTTAACATTTAAACATTTAAACATTTAAACATTTAAACATTTAAACATTTAAACATTTAAACATTTAAACATTTAAACATTTAAACATTTAAACATTTAAACATTTAAACATTTAAACATTTAACATTTAAACATTTAAACATTAAACATTTAAACATTTAAACATTTAAACATTTAAACATTTAAACATTTAAACATTTAACATTTAAACATTTAACATTTAAACATTTAACATTTAACATTTAAACATTTAAACATTTAAACTTTAAACATTTAAACATTTAAACATTTAAACATTAAACATTTAAACATTTAAACATTTAAACATTTAAACATTTAAACATTAAACATTTAAACATTTAAACATTTAAACATTTAAACATTTAAACATTTAAACATTTAAACATTTAAACATTTAAACATTTAACATTTAAACATTTAAACATTTAAACATTAAGAGAAATGCCAAACCGTCTTGAATCTTAGACTCACTTCGCTCGGTCAATTATTTATAAGGACGGCAAAATATCGTACGAACAAAAATCAATGTGTGAGTGCTCGGGGCTATGCCTGATCCAACTTACAAACAGCTCATTGTTATTTAAGTATGAGTGTAAAGATGGAATCTGTTGATCATTCCCATTGAATTTAAGGTCTTCTTATTCTTTACGAATTTTTTGCAATTCAGAGTCGCTTCTGGCATTTCCTCAGCCATCTCTCCTTATCCCTCCAGTCATCCTCTCGCAAACCTCTGCATTCCATCTCTTTTCGTACATTGGCCATGCAAGTTTCCCTTGGACTACCCCGCTTTTGATGCTGGCTTGGAATCTATTCAAATACTCTCAATGGTATTCATTCGACGTGGGTGGCTATAATATTTTAGCTGGTTCTTAACAATGCTACTTAGTATAGTTTATTTTACATCAATCTGCTCTCTTACTACTTCATTCCTTACTTTGTCTTATAGTGATAGGCTGTTTTAATACACATTCTATGAAAATTCCTATAATTAATTTATCAATATTTAAGCCATCTAAATTCAAAATTTATAGTTTTAATGTTTATTTTGGTCCAAAATTTTATAAAAATTGTACACGTGAAATTCTAACCTTATCTTGAACTTTGTCATCTATAAATTTGGAAGAAAAATAGCACAATGACTACCTTATTATTTTATCTTTCAATGTTATTACATTAGTGTTATTTGCATTGTAAATAAATGAATAAATTATTGTAATTACAACTATTACAATCTTTTCACTATAAATTTATGGTTAGATTCATACTATTGGAAACCAGAATTACAAATTCAGATACATTGAGAAAAATTAAAATATTCTTTAAAGACAATTTTCGTTACTAATAAAGTAGGCCACTGCATCGGAATTGGATCATTTTCGAAAGATTGCCTACTGCTACTCTGTATGTAGACTACTTCCAAAAATATTGAAGCAAGCAATTATGAATTATTGTAAAAGACCTCATCAAAAAACTGACAAATAATACCTAATCATTACTTTCGCGAATTATAATACACAAATCTAGTATTAAACTCAATTGATACTCGCCATTTCCACCTATTCAATTTCAATGCAAGTTCATGAAATTTCAACGGGAAAATTTTCGATCAATATTCAACATCCACAGGTGTTCAATGTCCATCCAATCATACGACGCGCCTACTTCCAAAGTTGATTATTAATTTTCAGTGCAGTGTTGCCGCCCAGCAGTAATAACACATGAGAATCAGCGGACAATGTTCGCTCATTTGTTTTTATTAGAGAAGTGTAGAGCGTAGTTTTACGCCATAAAAAATCATTCACCAGCAAATGCAGTAATTGGAATTGTTGAAAGTTTCAGCTGGTTTCAATATTACTAACTTTCTGTTTTTGTAGGGGACTAAACTGGGTTGAAATGTGTTCAACTTTCGCTCCTATGCCACATTTGATTTCAGTTTTTGCTGTGGATACTAAATTGAACTTGGCTTGAATTCGTGTAGATCTATTTCATACATCCATTCCCTCCAGTATGATCGCAACCATCCCTACGCAAATTTATGAAAACTATTTTTGACACAACTTAAGCCAGATCAGCACTGATAAAAAACTAGCTCTCTGTAACAAACACTTTCATTAGGCCTTCTTACACTGTTCAATTATTTTATGTTCTCATTCTTGCACCTCCTCTATGATCAGTCATATAATGATATACCTATATTCATATAATTAGTCACCACTATAACTAACTTCCACTTGTTCCATTAAAATGTTCAATTGAGTCATTCATTCTATTTTTTCATACCATAGAGAACTTTTATATCATATCAAAACTTTTCGAACTTTCAATAAAAGTTTTGTCATCTTATCTATCCGAAGAGAAGTCAAAGAAGCAGAAATGATGTTATAGAACGAAGCAATGAGACCTTGAGTTAATGGAATTTGTAAGCTAATGTGAGTCTTGAACCCATGAATGGAATTTTCAAGCGAGTTCTCATTCCTCTATTTCAGTTGTGCATTCGAATTAAGCGAATCAAAGACATGAAGAACTCAACTCTGATTACTTTGAATACCTCTAATTTGGAGTTTGTCTTTAGGCACTTGAAGGCAAGAAAGGATTTTCCACTTCATCTCCCTCCTCATAATTCTACTTCTTTCTCTTCCTCTTCTTATTCTTATTCCTCTTTATCTTCTTTTTCTCCTCCCCCTCCTCTTCTTCATCATCCTACTCATCCTCCTACTTCTCCTCCTTCTCCTCCTTCTCCGTTGCCTCTTAGTCCCAACAACTGGAGGTTGAATTCTGCTCTTACATATTATTCCAATCTCTCTACCTCATTTTTATTCTTATTTTCCTTATCTGTTCCTACTATTCGTCCTTCGCCTAATTCTTTTCCTCTCTTCTTGCCCTTTCGCTTTTTTCCAGTCTTCCTCTTCTTCCCTTTCTTCTTCTTCATCTTCTTCTTCTTCTTCTTCTCCTTCTTCTTCATCTTCTTCTCCTGCTTCTTCTCCTTCTCCTTGTTTTTCTTCTCCTTCTCCTTCTTCTTCTCCTTCTTCTTCATCTTCTTCTCCTGCTTCTTCTTCTTCTCCTTCTCCTTTTTCTCCTCCTCCTTCCCTTCTTCTCTTCATGTATTTCTTCTCCATCTTATCAATCTTTCCCTCCTCTTTTGTCTCCTTCCACTGCTTCTCCTCCTTCTGCTCATTCTTCTCCTCTTCCTCCTTCTTCTTCTTCTTCTTCTTCTCCTTTTTTTCTTCTTCTTCATCTTTATCTTCATCTTCTTCTCCTATTATAAGCGTTTATCTGACTTGGAACTGGTATAGAAGTCTCCAAACAGAGGGAAAATAATGCGATTTGAAATACTCGTAGACTGAAAGCATCATCATAGAAAGAGTGTGAAAAGAGAGGAAGAGTAGAAGGAGAGAGAAAGTGCAGATGGGAAGCAGGAATAGTGATGACATCGACATTGAACAAGTTGAAGAGAGAGAATGAAGGGAGAGAGCTGTCAAAGGAAGAGGATATATAAAGATAGGAAAGAGAAGGTCATGGAGGAAGTGATTTATGAAGAAGATAGGAGAAAATTAAGAAGAAGAAATAACAGAGAACAGAGAGAGGAATAGGATAATGGGAGAAGAAGAGTGAGTGGAACCAAATTTGTTCTCAATTGAGTTGTCGTTGATTCTGTTAAACTAATTTTATTTGCTAGACGATCAATAGCTAATCAAGAGCTGTGACAAAAAGGCTTTGTTTCAATGCAAGAAATTGTCCTCTTCTTTTGTGCATAGAACCATACAGAATTTCATTTGATAAATGCAGACAAAAGTATAAGTATAGTAGTATAAAAATGTTTAATAAATACCTCTGACATGGGTTACATGACGGAGAAAAATAAAATTGTCTACAAATGGTATACAGGAACTCAGAACTCAAACTGTATCTCTAGTTGATATAATGCAAGTCTTTTGAAATAACTACAAATTAGAACGGACTTTAAATTAAAGTAACGTTTGTAGAACTATGAGCGTGATTGATGTTCTGGAATGAATGAAAAAAAATGATTATTAGTATTATCATAGAGAAACGAAGCATAAGCTATTATTTACGCTATTTACGCTATTGTTTCTCCATGGTATTATTCAATCTTCTCAACCAAATTAGGGGAGGAAGTTTCTAAAACCAACAATTATTGTTCTCTACAATAACCGAAATTTCCATGTCTCTTGTACCAGCTAGCTTGGTAAGTTCCAACTTCACCCTTAGCTGAGCTTTCCCATTTTCTGGTCTGCTGCTTCTAACATCTTTCAAATAACTTCACTGCATGACTTTCCAATAACAAAATTTCATACTATAAACTTATTTGTGATCTATTGTTATTTCTAGATTTTTTTATCATATTCTTCAGTAGATTTGGGATTGGACTAATTGTTCATTTCATTATATGATTGAGCCAAGATAATTTTTTTACTTTCTCTCCAAAAATTCCTAGTAATTTGCAATAGCCAAAAAATGAATTATACAATTTTATATAAAGGTGTTGTAGCATCCAATATACAACCAATTTACTATCATCAATATATTTACATTTATACATTAATTATTAATAATATACATGTATTATCTCTATGGCAATAACAATAATTTCTATAGAAGAATCTACAAGCATTTGTGAAGAACTACAATGTTGATTTTTTTAGTTTTATCACAAGCTTAGGGTGATGTCACATCTGGCAGTTGACAACTTCTCTTGAAGATTTTGTTGTCAGTGAAACATATTCATGCCCATCGCGTATTCAACTTTTTCAAATTTATTTTCTCATTTCAGATTGTTATCTCCTGTTTCACATACATACTTTGCAGACAATCATCTTACTTGAGTTTTCGTTACTTTTCAGCTCTGTGGACAAGGTTTACTACATTTTTCGCCCTGTTTTGTTCGTTTTCCGGCGGCTGGGAAAGCGTAACTTTGATACGAGCGTATTCAGCATTCACCTATCGTCAGTTGTTGAAATTCGAATACTCTCGAACTCTCTCCTCAAAACTTTTCACCTTTTTCCAGTTCGTGAAGTTTGGTCAGGAAAACTTTCATTTGGAACAAAGAGGGTGTCGGTCACGTGAATAGTGGACGAAAAAAGAGTTGGAAAACTTGATGGCGTAACTGATAAATGAGATAGGAAAGAGAAATCTGCTGAAAAAAGTTCAAGTTTCTATTTCTGCTGCTACCGGTAGGTACCCATCTTGCTGGGTAAAATGGTGGTTAGGTTATTTACAACTTCATTACGTAGCCTATCATCCTATTATACTAAGTAATAGTATATTTCGCACCTAGGGCCGAAAATGAGACTTTTCCGGCTCGAAATCGGTTTTCAAGTCCGAGGCCGTAGGCCGAGGACTAGAAAAGATTGAGAGCCGGAAAAACATTTTTGCCCGTGGTGCGAACGCTATTTTTCGCCACACAGAGAAATAAACAATATATATGAGAATAATTGTTTATTAAGCAGTTCCGAAAACAAAAGTGGAAGGTCATAGCTCTAGCTATTAGTATAGTTATTAGTATCTAGTTATTAAAGTATAGAAAACTGAAGAATACATAATACTTGGAAACCTCACAGAATCATATTGATTTTTCCAATACATCAATAAATTTTAGTTCTATTAGGATCCTCCTCAATTTGAATCAGGCAGCCTTTTGTTTTCCCAATTCCAAAAAAATACCTAAAATACTCGTTTCACTGGGAATTCGTGTCTGATAGTAGCCTACATTATAACTGAAGAATATAAATTATTACTCATTTTATTGTGATCTATTCATGTTTTTCTTATGAAATTCAATAAATTATAGGCCTACAGCATGAAGACTATGTCCAATTCATTTGTACTGGTGGCAAAATTTTACATTGAAAATAATTATTTGATAAAATCCAAGTTCAATAGTAATGAAAACAAATTCCTTCAAAAAATAATTGATAATAATACGTTTCGAGGGAAAAAATTAAGAACAAAAAATGGAAGCATCGGGGGATTTGAACCGAGGTACCATCGCTCCGTAAGCAAGCTTCTTACCGCTGCGCTACATAGACGTTCGTAAATTGTAGTCTTATAACCTGCTCATAAAAATACACACTTTGGGCTATGGAACTTCAATTAGCCTACGGTAGCATAGATGAATTTGAACATTAATATTCTGAAAAATCTAGAAGGAAAATAGAAATTTGGGCTTCCAGGTGCACGAGATTGATATTTTTAGAATCTATGTTCAAAATTTGGAGATCTAAATCATTCCCGTTTTTCCGGTATGCAATCCACAAGTTGACATGTTTTGATGCGAACAAACACAACCCCACTCTCTCTAATTATATAGAAGAAGAAGATATCTTACCTCTATTTCATTCATCCAAATAAAATGATAGTATATTACTGCAGAATACTTTATTCAATTCTAGAAGCATAAACTGATTCTGTTTCATAAACTATTTGTTAAAACGTTCAGAACCATGGATATTGCCCAAGTAGTTCCAAAACTATCCACCAGGTTTTGTGATAAACGCAGTACTATGAGGTTTGAGGTTAGATTCTATTATACTCTGAAAATTGAATTTGAGTAGTTTATAATATCTTATTTGTATTTCATTCATCCAAATGAAATGATAGTATCTTATTGCAAAATACTTTATTCAATTCTAGAAGCATAAACTGATTCTGTTTCATAAACTATTTTGTAAACCCGTTCATATCAAATCAGAATCAGCTGTTATTCAAGGTCATTTTACAGCCCTAGGGCCGTAAAGTTTTACCGGCCTGGTCGGAAAACAATCACTTTCGGCCACCATATGACGCACGTAAACCAGCTCATTACATCCAAGTGTGGCGAAAACAATTTTTATAGCCTATGTTTGTGGATATAATGTATACCCAATTAAGCAAGCAATTTTTATAGTCTATTTCCATGTATATATCATTATATGAATATTATTATATTGAGTGAGCAATAGTGTATGTACGATCGGGCTGATCTCAGAAACGGCTCTAATTTTTATAAAATGTGCTTCACTATGTAACTCATGTGGTAACTCGCTAAATGACATTAAATGTAATTTTATTTTAATAAGGGTAAATTTTTCCTTTGAGTAGCATTAGCTTATCAGGCACAAATTTACAAGGTATATTTTGATGGTAAGGTTATAATCATAATACTTTACATAATACGAAATACGGTAATATCATAATTAAGTCTTTTATTAGTGGAGAGTCCCTGACTTCCCTGAGTTTTTAATTCAATTCAATGGGGGTCTTGAATGTTATAAATATAACATCCGGGACCAACAGTTTAACGTGCATATCCGTTATTTTATACTCACCATGTATTTTTTTCTCCTGATGCCCATAGCGCATAGGCTATGCAAAAAATGCATTGGAAAAACTTTGTGATAATCTCCTGAGCCGCTCTATTCTCTCTTCATAATAGGTACCCTTAACCTGTAAGTCCTGAGTAGTCTGAGTGTCACGTTTCATTATTATACTCATTTATAGTGAGGTCCACGTTATAATCAATGGCAGTTTTTGATTAGCAATGGTATTGCTATCCTTGCCTATTATTCAACAAAGCAGATAGCGCTATCTCTTACTTGCTTGGCTCTGTTGCCAGATCGGCTTTTTACAATGTAGAATTAACTATTAATTAACAAAATATTGCATCTTAATTATGAAAATTCATTGAGAACTTATTGAAAAATTGTAATTATAATTAAAAATAATAATATAATTATTAAAAATTATAGTTTTCTGCTTAATAAAATATAATTGATCATTTTAAACGAGAATAAACAATAAATGATACATTAATAAACCTGTTCCAAATACCGTCAAGAAGGCATTGCCAAGACAGTGAGGATCGGTCCCGTTGTTCTTCAGTGGCGAAGCTACCTATAACTAGAAGGGGAGTCTAGGAATTCTGAAGCTTACCTTAATTTTTCTTGTAGATTAAATCTATGCGCCGGTCTTTCTTCTGTGCAAAGACATCAATAATTCGGTCTTTGAAGCTCTGACTGTTTGACAGTTCTTGCAAAAGTGATTTCTCTATTGCCAGTGTGCTCAAGTTGGTGAGTCTATCATTGGTCATAGAATTTCTTAAAAATGTTTTTATGCGTTTTAGTGCACTCATTGATCTCTCACTGGAACATGTTGTCACTGGAAATGTGAGCACTAAACGAATTAAACGTGTAGTTTGTTCATAAACAGGATCCAGACCATTATCCAAAAAATACTGCAACAATTTCTGTGGGGGTAGATGCTTGGAATTGTCAGAGTAAATGTTTAAGAGTTCATTTTGCAGTTGCTCGCTATCAAAGAAAGGATAATTTTTCAAGAGCTGATCCAACTTGGAGGTTGGAAAATTGTCATTGTAGGATGTAAACTGACTCTCATCCAGTAATTCTGCAAAGTGAAAGTTCTCAAAATCACAGAACCTTGTTTCCATCTGCACCACTATGGTATCAACTATTTCATATGCAGTTGCTTTTAGGGTTGGCAAAACAAATTTTTCTGTTGTCACTTCATTATTGAGCTCTATGCTGGATTCGACACATTCATTGATTGTTTCCTCATTTCTCAAGTTCTGTAGATTTTTAATTGTTTCTTTCATCTTATGATTGCAAATATTCACATTTGATGTACACTTCAGTTGCAACACCTTGAATAAATGGTCAGTGAAACTGAAAATTTTATTGAAAAAACAAAGGAGGAATAGGAAGTTTGGGTCGTCCAATCTCTTGAAAAGTCCTAAGGCACCATTCACTGATTCACCATCCCATTCATCATCATTTTCAATGACTTGCCCAAGAGCTTCTTTCAAGCCTTTGAAATGAGATGAAATTGTCATTGTTGCCCTGGAGTGAAAGTTCCATCGCGTTGTGCAGGCTTGAGGAAGTTTGAACCCTTTATCCCTCAACACTTGTGTTCTTTTTGAAGATTTGCTGAAATATGTATGGAAGGCAGTCAATCATATGTGAAGAAACGCACTTTCTTTATAGTTTTTGCTCCATACAAGAGAACCAAATTAAGTTGGTGGGCATAGCAATGTATGAACATTGCCAGTGGGCAATCTTGCTTTATAATCGCTTGCACACCCCCTCTAGAACCGGCCATTACTGAAGCACCATCATATGTCTGACATATCAATTTTTTATCCACCCCCATTTCTTCAAGACATTCAAAATTACAGTTGCTAGACCAGCAGCACTTTTATCCTTCGAAACATCATAAAAACCAACAAACCTCTCATAAACATTGTAATTTAAACAATAACGGAGTATAATGTTCATTTGTGTCTGACAAGAGACGTCCAATGTTTCATCAGCCTGAACCGATACAAACTCACAAGTTGAAAGCTGCTTTTGAATTTCTTCATTCACCACTTGTGTCACACAGTCAATAATATCATTTTGAATCTCACTTGAAGTTCCTTTGAATCCTGATGCTGCTCCAAGATGCTCTCTCATGAATTGTTCTTCTTGTGCCAGCAGTTCAAGAGTTTCAAGGTAGTTGCCTCTATTCACAGAATTACTACTCTCAACATGCCCCCGGAAAGGAAGTTCTTGTTTACCAAGAAAACAAACCACTTGAACTAATCTACCAACAACCCGTCGATTATGTGTTACTACCTCATTATGTTTCAGAGCTGCAAGACGTGCTGCTTCTGATAATGCATGCTCTACTCTATTCCTGCCAAGAAGAAGAAAACGCTCACTATTTAGAATATGTCTTTTAGAAATCTGGTGTTTTCGTGCTCTCCTATGAAAGTTTTTAAGGATACTGATTCCAGTCTGATTCCATTCACTATCACCCCCAAATAACAAACAAACATAACAATAAAATTTACAGTCTGTCACACTTGCCGTAAGCCATTGATAATTCTTATACCATTGGGACTGAAAAGTTCTTGCTTGATTGCCATCTTTTTGAACAATTTTCAGTAATGGTTGTGGCCGCTTGCCTTTCAGAGCACATTTTGCTTCAAAAGATAAAGAAGAAAACGGAGTTTGAAGCAAATACTTCACCAGATCATTACACTGATCCATAGCCTAATTATTAAGAAGTTGGAAATTATGGTGAAAGTTCAACAACAAATTGAAGATAAAATTTCGAAATTGAAAAAATATTCGATTTCATTATTTATGATTATGGGTAAACGAGAACAAACCGCCGAAACCGAGTTTTAGGTTAAGAACGCGCCAAATGTTACCGTTATCCGTTACATGAGACATAAACCAACTGATTTATTTGAAATCTTCAAATTATTTTGAAAAGCATCGATTGCTTCAATGTCGACTGTTCGATACATTGAGATCAAGACATCGAAGTGGTTGCCATTTCAGTGCCTAAATTACGTGTTATTATTGTGTCTTTGTATCACTCACCTAGTGGGAATTTTGTGCATTTTTGTGAACTTTTTGAACGGCTATTGATATTTTTAACCAAGAAATATGATTCTGAAATTCTGATTGCTGGTGATTTCAATGTTGATTTTATCAGTGATGCCCCAAAAACTCGATCTGTTATTGAATTGCTAAAATGTTATGGAATGTATATCACCTGCACTGAACCTACAAGAGGAAAAGCTTGCCTTGACAACGTTGCAGTTAGCCTTCAGTCTGAATTTTGCAGCACGAATGTGATAGAGTTGCATGGGGATGACCACTCTGCTTTGAGTACTGCTTGCATCCTCCCGAAGGATGAGGCACGTGTCGCGCCCTCTTCTACCTGGCATGCTGATTACATTTTTCGAACGAGACCTGTGCATGAATCAGCCCTTGAAAATTTCAGAGGTATCTTGTCCAGTACACCCTGGAATGATATTTTCCTCTCCTCAGGTGGTACTGAGTTGTTTGCAGCTTTTTTTCAATATTTTCGTGACAGATTCGATTTCTTTTTTCCTGAGATTGTCAGGCCTCACCGCCCCCAGGCACTAAGGAGGAGACCTAGACATCTGGATGACCACAGGGAGTGGTATACTGATGATCTGGCCAGACTTAAGGGACTCATGCTCGCTCTCAAGAACCGATGTGAGGATGGTGATGCTGACAGCTCTGCTAGATATAGAAACTTTAAACAATTCTACAATAGGAGGATCGAGCTGGCTAAGAGGTTGGCAACTGAGCGACAGATCGAGGATGCACCTAACCAATGCAAAGCTGCCTGGGATGTGATAAATACAAACAGATCCATGCCACGGAAAAAGATCGACTTTGCAAGCCCGGATGATTTTAATGGCTTCTTTGTGGGTTCGGTTCAGGATATAGTGGATTCCCTGCCTGATACTGCCATTGATCCAATTGATCTGTTGGAAGGAAGAATCCAGCCGTGACAGGAGCATCTCTCCTTCTTTCGCCCCACCACACCAGCTGCCTTGAGGAGGATCATACACTCTTTCAAACCCTCAAAAAATCCAGATGTGTTTGGCATGTCTGTGAGCATGCTTCGAGAGGTTGTTGATGCCATTGCAGTTCCTCTCTCTGCATCTGTCAATGAGTGCTTGAGGTCTGGAAATTTTCCTGATTTCTTGAAAACATCAAGAACTGTCCCAGTCTTCAAGAAGGGTGATCGTGAGAACCTTCGTAGCTTCAGGCCAATCTCCATAACCCCTGTCTTTGGCAAGGTGATTGAGGCAGTGATAAAGCCTCAGCTGGAGGCCTTTTTCGAGGAGAATGGCCTGTTTCCAACATGCAGTTTGGTTTCCGAGTTGGGAGATCAACAGTGGGTGCAGTCGACCATGTGGCTGAGCGGATTGATGCTGCCTTCGAGGATGGTGAGTCTCTTGCTCTTGCTCTTTGTGATCTGAGCCGAGCCTTTGACTGTGTGGACCATGGCATTCTTCTTAGAAAGCTGAGCTTTTATGGTCTTAGAGACTCTGCCCTTTCCATCTTGGGCTCTTACCTTTCTGGAAGGACTCAGCTTGTCTCCCTCAGTGATGCTGACTCCCGGACACTTCCGGTAACTTTTGGTGTTCCTCAGGGATCGGTGCTGGGGCCTACAATGTTTCTTGTCATGATAAATGACCTCGACGACCACGGTTCCTCTCTGATGTTCGCGGATGATGCATCTCTACTGTCATCGGGTGCTGAGCTTGAGCGGGTTTTGGAGGCATCTGTGGAGCATCTTCAGTCTGCCACTTCATGGTTCCTGGCTAATCGATTCCAGCTGAATGAGGACAAGACCCAAAGGATCATCCGCAGCTTGTCACGTGAGCCGCGTGACCCTCAGAATCCAGTGAAGCTGCTGGGTTTTGTCTTGGACAGCAAACTCAGCTGGAACAGTCATATACAGCAAGTAACCAGTCGACTCTCCCGCATTTGCTTTCTGCTGCTCAAGATGAGGGGCCTGGTGACTGAGAAGTACCTGATAATGATGTATCATGCGCTCTTCCATTGCCACATTACCTATGGCTTGCTTCTGTGGGGTCATTCAGCGGGGGCTGCTGATGTGCTGAGACTGCAAAAGAGGGCTATAAGAATTATAACAGGCAGCGATCATCTTGCCCACTGCAAGCCCATCTTTGCTCGCCTTGGTGTACTGACTGTCTTCAGCCATTACATCCTCCTGTGCTTGGTGTATGTCAAGAAGATACAGCATACTCTAGCTGCCCGTAGTGACATCCACCGCCACAACACCAGGCGCAGTGAGCTGTTGGATATCCCCAGGAGACGCCTCCACCGATCACAGGCCAGTTACAGGATTTCAGCCCTGAAATTCTACAACAAGCTGCCTAATAGTGTGAAGCAATTGGATGAGGCCGCCTTCAGGAGAACCGTCCGGAAGCTACTGTGTGCAAAGGCATACTACAGTGTGAACGAATTTATGAGTGATAATTTGAATTTTTATTGAGAGCATGAGCACTGGATCACTGCCATCTGAACTGTTACAGTTTTTTTTTTCATGTGTTTGTACGTGTTTTGATTTTTTGATGCCATCGATCCCACAATTGTGGGTAATGGATGAAGCTGAAGGTATTAAGGTATAATATCGATTCGATATGGAACTCTAACTAGGAGCCTAGACTCCAAGCCCTACTATGTAGCATTGGTGCTACGTCACGTTGTCATAGCAACCATATAATACGTCACGCCTATTATGAATGAAGTAGGAGTCTTATAAGTACGAGACTCACAATGGTGAAAGAATAGCCAGTCGACTGTCGGCCAGATAGAGGGAGCCACATAACAGTCTGTTAGGCGGTCTGGCCAATTTTTATCCAAATTTGGAAAGATATCTATATGCGTGCTAATAAAAAATAGTATTCACATTTATCGTAATTAATTTTGGGGAGTCTCAGATTCTCAGATTCCCCTTCAGCTTCGCCACTATTGTTCTTCTACCTTTCTCCATTGCCATTATAACGTGGACCCTCACTATACGGTGCTTGGCTGCTTGCATCGACAAACTGGGATGAAAGTATAATCAACTTTGTAGCTGCCCCACCTTGACCCGTTTCTTAGATCGATGAACGTTTCTGTTTTCATTCCCAGTTTACGCTACGGAAGCTGACGGAAGCACTGAACTGCGGAACAGTAATGACAGCTCCCTTGTTTGATCAGATGTTCGTGTTATCGTCAATGTGATATTGATTTTCTGAGCAAATTTGAATATAAACAAGAAACAATGAGCTCTGAAACTTATTTTAAAGTAGTTTTAATCCTTAATTGTGTATAGAAATAGTATAATTTTGCACAAAATGACAGAAATAAGTGATGTTAATCCGCTTCCACCCGGGTGGGATGCAAAATACGATTCTAGAACAGGACGAAGGTAAGTTTTCCTGTTTGTAATGTTGTTGACACTATACCATTCTATTCTGTTTTATTTTATTGTTTCCGATTTTTGCAAACTAACTGTAATTTAATTCGAATCATTCGAAAAACTGCAAAGTCTCATATTTTCTAATCTGATATTTTCTAATCCCATTTTATTTTATATTGTAATATTTTAGGTTATATTTGTATTGTATTTTTTGTTTGGACCGTACTCATGCTTACATTACTATTACGTTTAGCTGTAAATTAGTTTGTATCCAAAAATGAAATAGAAGCATTCTATTGATCCCCTGTTTTGTAGAGAAGTTTACTATGCAACAATCATATTATAACATTGTGCAATTTATTTGCATCCAAAATACAATTCTTGTAGGCTACTCATAAAACCAATGAATTGACATTCATTTTTTATTCTTTTTTCAGATACTTTATAAATTACTTCACAAGAAATACTTCGCTTGATGATCCTCGAGCTAACCAAAAACAGAATGAATACATTCCAATGCAGGTAAGTTGATAATTGAAACTTTACCTCAAGTTATAACAATATTTCGATTATGTACCGTATGTATTATTTTATGTATTATGTCATTTGTGATATAAGGCAGTCACTACATTGCGTTTGTCAAAGTGTTTTTTTTAGATTAGAAAACCTTAATTCATCTTACATTAATGACCAGTTAACTGGATAGGTGGCGTCAAAAAAGCAAGATGGTAGGACAAATTATACTTTCCTTGTAAGCATCAAAATATTCATGCACTAAATAGAATGGATTCCTCTTCAGCCAGATTTCTAAAATCAATAGATATACCCTGTAGGTTTTTCACAATAAAAGACAGGTAGTTGTATAGACGCAATGGCATTTCCAACCAATCAATAAGAATTTTATTTACTGCAAAAAGCATCGTAGATCCCAAGGTAGGGAAGGAGCCATTTCTCTTGTTGGTTCTGCAGCGCGGTTTGTTAATTTCAAGTCTCCTCCTCAGCGTGTGCATGAAGATCAGCCCTCAGCATATGACTGCCCTCGATGTCTTTAAGATGTAGCAGACTATAACTAGACAGTAGGCCTATGTACTAGTTGAATACCGTGGGGATGCCGACTTCAACAAAGATAGGTGTACAGTGAACACGATGCTCTGCTGAATTGATCACTCGAAGTGCTTCCTTCTGGAGCTTCAATACACTCTTGCAACACGCCGCATTCCTCACAGCAGTAGTCCATTTGATCCAGTCTATTACAATCAAAAAGTATTAACTTTTGATTAAATTACCTAACCAAATCATCGCCAATTCCATAATAGTGTACATGCTGTCCCCGATACCCGTCAACTAATAACTACAACGACCACCGTAAAGTAGATTTACACAAGCACCATGAGAGTATGATCACATTGGATGAACATATGTGCAAATCCACGCGAGACCGTGTATGACCACGTTTTATGTCGAATGTTATCTCTTACAAGAATAGCAGCGCACTGTTGCAGTATTTTTATCAAACTTCCTATGATTTCCTTTCTGCTCTTTCTCCCTCACAACCAGCTCACAGACTTTCCAGCTTCTGTAAAAGTGTGAAATCATTTGTAAATATGAGCATTATCTTTTGACAGTAAATGTCCCTCAATAAATAAAATTAAAGGCGGATTCTGACATATCAGATTCAGTGGCCGGCTTAACGAACTTATAATTTTCATGAGTTCTAATTGAACTATTCCCGCTTAGTCTGGCCGATCGAGTATAAAAGAAATTTCCTTAGAATACCAAGGGAAATCTCCCTTTCTCATATGATATATGAGACATATCATATTCAGTGGCCAAAATATATGTCCCTCAATAAATTAAAGGCGGATTCTGATATTCAGTGGCCGGTACAACGAACTTATAATTTCCATGACTTCTAATTGAACTATTCCCGCTTAGTCTGGCCGATCGAGTATAAAAGAAATTTCCTTAGAATACCAAGGGAAATCTCCCTTTCTCATATGATATATGAGACATATCATATTCAGTGGCCAAAATATATGTCCCTCAATAAATTAAAGGCGGATTCTGATATTCAGTGGCCGGTACAACGAACTTATAATTTCCATGACTTCTAATTGAACTATTCCCGCTTAGTCTGGCCGATCGAGTATAAAAGAAATTTCCTTAGAATACCGAGGGAAATCTCCCTTTCTCATATGATATATGAGACATATCATATTCAGTGGCCAAAATGTATGTCCCTCAATAAATTAAAGGCGGATTCTGATATTCAGTGGCCAGTACAACGAACTTATAATTTCCATGACTTCTAATTGAACTATTCCCGCTTAGTCTGGCCGATCGAGTATAAAAGAAATTTCCTTAGAATACTAAGGGAAATCTCCCTTTCTCATATGATAGAAGTAGGTTATCTCACTCAATAAAATCTACTACAAACTTTGTTTAAGAATATTTAACATTTTTGTGCTAGGACTTCAGTCGGCCGAGCGGAATGATGGGTCGCACGATAGGACCCCCCACCATGGGTGCGCCCGCCCTCCAGTACCAGCAGCAGAAGAATGCGGCGGCGGAGACAACCCTCGAGCAGTCTGTGGCTAAGATAAGCGCCATGTTCCCCACTGTCGGCGAAACCCACATCAAGACACTGCTCATCAAGTGAGTTATTCTGGTTGCTATCATCACACTAAAGCCGGGCCTATTCTTTGTGATTATCGTTTCAGTCTTTCTCGGGTACCTAGTATAGTGGTGAGAAAGAATAGTTTTAGTGCCACTATAGTAAACGCAAATTGGTGAGGCGGGTTATAGTGGCACCATTACTGAATGAAGTTGGTACATTTCAAGCTTTAAATTGCATATGTTATTCTAAATATTGGAGATGAGTCAATAATATGATAATTCTAAAATCAGGTTCTATTTATGTTTTAGAGAAAAACAAACAAATACTCGTCACTTGTACAATTACAACGGTTTAGTGAAGGCTTGAACTGGCGCTTAAAATGTTGATGACCATTCCAAATTATTCAGTTATAATAAAATGTAAGACTGAATTTAAAAAATCTTGAAAAAAATAATTTAATATCAGCTATTGGTGTGACACCAAAAGAACTACCTAAGAGGTTGCAACATTTTCTGAGGTTGTCTGAAACTTGATAATAATGAGATGCTCATAATGGGATTAATATCAGCTCTTGGTGTGTTACTAAACAAAATACCTGTAAAATTTTCTGAGGTTGCAAGAAACTTGTTATAGTCATAGTGATAATAAAGAGAGATTTAAGCGCTTTTGAATTGGTTCAATAAATTAGTCAGAATCGATTTCATCAGATCTTGCATTTCATGCAGTGATTTTATTACATGAATGGAAGGGGAAATAATATTTTTTCAACATACAAGGGTAGTCTAACAAGTAGTTAGCCTCACCGCCCAATGGCGCCACTATTGTAAGAGACATTTATTATCGTACATTATTATAGTACATCCTTTTAGACGGCTACTGCCAAAATTTCAGCCATATTAGATTTGAAGTTTTGTTTTTAATGCGTGTGGAGACAAACCTGTCCGCGGAGTTTAGAAGAATGGAAAAAGAACAAAGTCGGTTGTGGTGATTAGGTACTTGTTTTTGGAAGGGGAATTGAGCAGCGAAATCAAACAGCGCATGAATCAAGTGTATCGAGTTGAAAGGAGACCATTATATTTATTTATTCAATGATACACAAAACACAATTCATCAAAATGATTAGGGGAGGACCAACAGGCACAGGCCAAAACTGTTCTTTCCCGAATTTCGATTCATATTCTAGTCCAAAAAGTAGGTTATGTTGAGTAATAAATCGGCACTTTTCCAAAATCTTCATTTTTCTTTTGTATCAAGTACTTGACAGACTGCCCTCGTGTTAGCATAGAATAAGAATAGAGAACCTATGTTTACTCAATGATAATCGTGTACACATTACCTTATGTTAGCCTCACACTCAGCAAAAAATGAATGATTTGTCAGCATGTGGCTGATTTTCAGAAATATAATGTATTCAATAGGTACTTGACTAGTCTTACCCTAATTAACATTAATGTTATATATTTTGCTTGTGAATCGGTTCAGTAAACCAGTCAGTCATCAGATCTGCAAAATATGTCAGATCTACATTAGGTGTCATTAGATCTGTATTAGGTGTGATTAGATTTGCTAAGATCTTCCAGTATACAAATGCATTAATTTTGGGCATTTGCTGAGATCTTTTAATATACAAGTTGGCTTGTGGTATGTGATGTGGTTTGTGTTAGATACCACAACCGCGAAGCCGTGGTGATGAGTGCACTGCAGGTGGAGCATCATCCTGTCACAATGCCGGGGCCATACACACCCCCCATGGGCGCCAGGGGCGTCAGCTGGGGACCCACTGTGCCCAGAGGCACGCCCCCCCTCACGCCCCGCGCCAGCCCTCGTGCCAACATGCTACGTTCCAGCTCTCCGTTCCGGAATACGTCGTCGCCGCCGCGACCCCCGCATTCGCCCAAGATGAAACTGAGGTGACCAATCATCGATAACTGAACGGAATCTTACTGGTTGTTGTCATGTGTTTGGCTGTAGATGCCTTCTCTATATCAGTTTGTATTTTTTCGACCGTAGTTTAATGTATTTACTTTATTGTGGACTGAATAGCTATTTTTGTTAAAACTTCGTCTTTTCCCCTACTTTTTATGTGTTGTCTTTTTAGGTACCTGTTTGTATCCCTATTTGTTATATCCTACCTATTTTGGGTGCTAAGTATTTTAATTATGAGTTTGCGCTCCTATTATAGATATATATTATTTTATATTTTGTCTTACATACTTTGGATACATTTTTTCTTATCAGTTCGTATTCCTGTTTCAGGTATCTATCTTTCATGTCTTACCTATTTTCGATATCAGTTTTTATTATCAGTTTGAGTTCCTATTATGAAAATAATATATTTTTCTTACTCAAGATACCTTCTATGTTATTCATGTATGATTTATTCATATGACATTTTGTGACTCAAAATTATTATATTAACTGTTCCTCTATCAGATGGAGTATTTTTCATGTATTGATGTCTTACCTTTTTTAATTATTCACTTTTCACCGCTATTCTTCGAATAATAGAGTATTATTCTAGACTATTATTTATTTCAAACATTGAAATGACTGTGCTCGAGTACTATTTTCGTTCATTTTAATGTCGTCCATATTTTTCATGAAGTTCATAATTTTTACTTCACTTGTTGTAATTTTCTAAATACTTATTTCTTCTTTTGAATGTGCATGCTTATGGATGTTTTTTTTGTGTAGTTACCAATATTATTGAATGTTTATTTACTTTATTTCTCCAGTCGTGTCAATATGATCGTTCTTATTTATATTTTTTATACTAAGATGCTTGTAATGTTCTTTGCGCAAAACATATTATTGTAAATTCTATGTCTTGCATTTATAGGAACTGTATACTTACCTAGTCCATGGTTTATTTATTCTATAGTTTTCATATTCTTTTATATAAACAATTATTCGTTTTTTCTGTACAAAACCTAGTTGTTCATACTTTATCATACCAATCAGCCTATTTCAAATGAAGATAAAATATTGTATCCTTTATTGATGTTTAAATGTGTGTTTCGAAAGTTGAATCAATGTGTTTCAATTTAGTTGTGTCAATGTGTAGTTAGATATTTCCCAGTAGAAAAAGAATCCATTGTAATCTAGATTCTCATTGATGGTTTCCTAGATATCCTAAATAGATTGATGTTATAAGAATAATTTTGCTTGTTATTATTGTTCCCAATGCATGTTGTTATAATTATGTAAAAATTTTCATTGTGTTAAATACAAATATTTTGATGAACTTGTCTTTTTTGTCTATCTTCCCTTTTATTGATTCCGTGTGATATTTAGTTTTGCCTGCTTCTATTTTAAATATATGAATATGTCTTGTGATTCTATATTAGTTGATTAAACTCATCAGTGTATAGTTCTAGAGTTTTAATCATTTATAGTTGTGCTATGTGTATAAATATAGTTGTTTTTAGAAATGAAGAGTTTGTATTTCTCAATAATAATAGTTCTATATTATATTAATATATTAGCCTTTATTTATCATTGTTCAAGGTCTTTAAGAGAAATAAATTCATAAAAAATGACTAAATAAAACACCATTCTCGTTTCTTGTTTGAATTCTATTATAAAGAAGCTTTTTACAAAGCAGAAACCAAAGAATTATTATTCAACCACATTTAATAATGATAGCATAAGCTATATCAGTTGCGATTTGATAATAACATTCAGCATTGGTTGAATTGAATCTGAAGTTTCAAATTAATAAATAATAGCCAAAGTTTATTTTCTCTATAACAATACAAATACATGCACAAAGTATTACATACAAAGTCAGAAATAACTACACAAATAATAGAACTTTACAGAACTGCTAATTATAGTTTAAAATGAATTTTACTATAACTGGATACTTCTGAGTATTGTTGGTGGCATAACTTACTTGTAGGGCTTATGTGCGGAGTAGCTCAATAACCACTACCTATCATAAAGCTTAGGTTGCCTAACCTCACGGTTAGAAACTGAGCTACACTTTATATACTGTATTTATATCTATGTGTTATTTATAATTATTATTCTCTACTAGCGTTTCAATTTATAATTCAATATCATACTAGTAATTCATAATTTAACTGTAGTATGGTCTTGTAATATATTTGTTCTTATATATTTACGTGATAATGTTCATTTAATTGTCAAAACGAATACAAAATACTCATGTGAGGAATAATTAAATAATTTTTATATTGTAAATAATTTTGCAATAAAAACATAACGTAACTAACCATTAAAATTGAGTTAAATTAGTTGTGTATTATAAATCATTAACTAATTAACCTAACCTTACCTCAACTACCTAACCCAACTGCTGATTGTGTGTATCAGATACCTGAAGAGCGTGTTCCCGGTGGTGGAGGAGACCCTGCTACTGGACACTCTATGCAACTCGGACAACAACGTGCACCGCGCCAGCGAGCAGCTGATGACGATGGGCTTCAACAAGCGGGATACGCCGCCGCCCCGCGTGTCGCTCAAGAGGGGTGACAGTCCGCCAAGATCTGCCCCCGCCACCAATACGCCTCCGCCCCCGCCGCGCATGCGCAGTGTCGAGGAGAAACAGTCCAGTCAGTCAATTTCTCTGTTTTTTTTTTCAATTTTATTATTATTCTATTCTTCCTGAAGTATATGATTTCAAATCAAAGTTTATTCATCAAAAACAATTACAATACAAATAGAATATCATAACATTTAATACAATTAAAACAATGAAGTTTTATGCATTGAATAATTTCTTAATAGGCATACATAATTCATTGAATATACACCCCACTATAAATGATATGTGTTGGGGTATGAGTTATTAATTGCTTGTTGCGTGTTAATTACTATATCGGCACACTGCACAGAAAGCAGCTGTTTTCCAGTCCCTACGTAGATCTGAAAGACATTGATTGCAGACGACTCTCGTCTGACGTAAGAAACAGATTTTTTCCGGCTAAGGCCGGAAAGAGTACCTTTTCCGGCCGCTAACCTTCTCTTTCCTCGGAAAGAGTACCCTTTCCGTACTCAACCTCCCACTTAATTGAACATAATCCTTCAGGTTATTCAAACGAATCAGAATAAAAAATAAAAATACATGGACAATTTCCTGATATTCAGATTACTTCAGATTTGCTAGAGCTATGACCTTCCACTTTTGCTTTCGGAAGTGCTTAATAAACAATTATTCTCATATATATATTGTTTATTTTTCTGTATGGCGAAAAATAGCGTTCGCAACCACGGGCAAAAATGTTTTTCCGGTTCTCAATCTTGAAAATCGATTTCGAGCCGGAAAAGTCTCATTTTTGGCCCTAGGTGCGAAATATACTATTCACAAAATTCATTCAGTGATATAGGATTGAAGTTTTCTATGTAAAAAATATAGGTTCAAGTTACTGTTTCCATTTTCTCTTAGCAACATTTCTTTCTGAAGTCAGTACATTGACCTGTTAAATTTTAACCGTGATTAAATGCCATGAGAAATAATAAATGAATAGTTAATCTATGATATTATAAATGAAAGAATAATATTATAAAGGAAAGAGTCGGCTTATACATGTACGGGATAGCAAATACACACATGACGCATCAACACGTCTCAACTACTGAACTGATTAGCTTGAAATGTTCCATAAAGATTCTGAATTTACCCAGTTGAATTTCAAACACTCAATTGAAAAACAAGAAATTTTTAATTAGATGCTATTTTTAAAAAAATCCTTTATACGAAGGAGTATGATATCAGTTCGGTCCATCATATTGATTCCGTTTCTTGGTAAAAAGAGGCACAATTTTGTTGTAGTGAAAGAACGACTGCACAAGAAGAATCCGGACATCCCAGAGCGAGTGGTGAGCATCGCCCTTGACAGTGTCGACTATGATGAGGAGAAAGCTGCTCAGATACTGGACATGATGCAGGAGGATGACAAGAAGCGAACCGAGACTACGCTCAAAATCATCAGGTAATTAATTCTAACAAATCAACAGCCGATTTCAAAAGAAATTAAATTATATTAAATCACTTGAAATGATTAATTACTTATTGAGTAGAAATTAATTTAAATTGAATTAGATGTAAGATACTTCTTGGCCTTGAGCTCGTTAAAGTAAGTAAATTCGATCAAAATTGATCTAATTACTTAAGTAGAAATTGATTGGAAAGTATTTAGATTCACTAGCAAGTGATTCAATTTTGTTTTTACATTTTCGCCGGTATAACTTGAACTCCATAGAAGATATCATTAGATAAAGACAAAGATAAGATAATCAATTCCAATTATTCCATTACTATAGTGAGGTCCAGGTTATAATGGCAGTATTTAATTAGCAATGGTATTGCTATCCTTGTCTATCATTCAACAAAGCATATAGCGCTCTTTCTTTCTCGCTTTGCTCTGTTGCCAGATTGTCTTTTAACAATGAAGAATTAATAATTAATTAACAAAATATTCTATGGTTCACACAATCAAAAGCTTTGGATAAATCAAGAAATATTGCGGCTGCCTTCTCACCTGAATCTATTAATCTATTAGTCTTTCAACAAGGGATACTATTGCAGTCTTAGTAGATTTCCCTTTCTGGAACCATGCTGTTCATCACATATGAAATTAATTTCTTCCAGGTGCATCAATAACCTATTTAAAACTACTCTTTCAAAAATTTTACTTATTACATTTAGAATACTAATGGGTCTATAATTTTCAACTCTTTCAGAATCACCGCTCTTGAAAATTGGCAAAATTTTTCCTTGTTTCAGATCATCAGGGAAAATACCCTGCTCTAGTGAAGTATTAAGGAGATGCAATAAAGGGTCCAGTAATTCATTTTCACATTCTTTTAAAATTTTGCTTGAGACCCCATCCAATCCTACTGTTTTTTTGTTATTCAAATTTTTTATTATTCTTGACAACTCATCTCTTGATAATGGATGAAATTTAAATACCTTTTCAATTGGCTCAGAATTTTATGTAGTTGTATTATAAGTATTAGTGTTCAGTGACTTTTGGAGATTATATGCAACCTGTTGATAATATTTATTGAAAAAGTTACAAATGTCTATACTATCATCCATATAATTTCCATGTTCATCGATTATCCTAGGGACATTAGTAACTGTATCTTTTGAGCTGCTCTCCTATTTCTATAATTACCTCCCAAACAGCAGAGTTAAAATTGGTACTAGTTGTTAATATTTCAGCTGTTTTCTTACACTTAGCTTTCCTCACTTCTTTTGCATAGTTTTTCTTTAGACATTTGTATTGACCTCACTCGGAACATCCCTCACTAATTTAAATTCCTCATAAGCTCCCCTAACAATATTTCTTTGAGTAAGAATATCTTCAGTTATCCATTCATCTACTTTGTTTAATTTACTTTTTACTTTGACTTTTTTTATCGGACAGCATACACTAATGTGAAATCTTAGAGTATCAATGAATTGCTTATATTTGTAATTTAGGTTACAACTGTTATAAACACTACTCCAATTTTCTTGAAGCAGTTCCTGCTTCAAACAATTTATATTTCCTAGCTCATATTGCAGAATTTCTTTCACAAAAGTTTTTTTTCTGCTTGGATTCTGGCCCTGCAACTTAACATCTAAAATTTGATAGTTATGATCTGATAGATCTGAGCTACCTAACCTGACATTACAACCTCCTATATTTGTGAGGATATTATCAATAATTGTCTGTGAAGTTCGAGTTACTCTTGTATATTCGTGGACCTTAATTTCTAAATTATTCATATAATAATATCTCTAATATCCTCTGTCATTTATCCTGCCTGGCAAAATCAGTATTGAAATCTCCTACTACTATAACATTTGTGAAACGAGCGGTTGTAATTTCCAAAAGTGAATAGAGCAGCTCACAAAATTTTTGCCAGTCTCCATTTGGTGACCTATAGATACCTAACACTGCTACCTCGAATCGATCATCAATTTTTAACCTTAGTCCTGTCACCTCTAAATCCATCTCAACAGAAAATCTCTTAACAAAATCCAGTTCATAAGTTGGGTATGTTAGCATTGCTAGTGAATATACATACACCACCACTTCTATGAGCTATTCTACAAAATTCTGATCTCAGTGAATAGCCTGGAATCCTAACTTGATTTATTTCCTTTATTTTTAAGCCATGCTCTGTGAAAATAACAATGTCAGGATCCTCCTGTTTAAGAAATACTTCTAATCTGTCAATTTTGTTGCGAAGATACTGAATATTTTGATGATAAATACTAAAAACCTTACCATCTTGTGCTACTCTATCTCTAGCATTTGTAGCTATTTCCCTTTCCCTGTTTTGAGCCAATTTACTAAAAAATCGTTATTTGTTTTTTCGACTGTTTTTAAACCAGAGGATTGCAAACGGCTTTCAATCAGCTCTGCCAATCTATTACAAAAGATTACAAAAGATTATAACAAATCAACAGCCGATTTAAATAAAATTATATTAAATCACTTGTAATGATAATTACTTATTGAGTAGAAATTAATCTAAATTCAATTAGATGTAAGATACTTCTTGGCCTTGAGCTCGTTAAAGTAAGTAAATTCGATCAAAATAGATCTAATTACTTCAGTAGAAATTAATTGGAATGTATTTAGATCCACTAGCAAGTGATTCAATTTTTTTTTTACATTTTCGCCGGTATAACTTGAACTCCATAGAAGATATCATTAGATAAAGACAGAGATAAGATGATCAATTCCAATCATTCCATTACTATAGTTTGGTCCAGGTTATAATGGCAGTATATTTAATTAGCAATGGTATTGATATCCTTGTCTATCATTCAACAAAACGTATAGCGCTATCTCTTTCTTGGTCTGCTCTGTGGCCAGATCGCCTTTTACCACTGTAGAATTAATAATTAATTAACAAAATATTTCATCTTAAACATCAATAAACCTGTATCAGCTACCGCCTGTAGAAGGCATTGACAAGACAGAGGTTCGGCAACGTTTTTCTGCTATCTTTCTCCAATACTATTATAACGTGGATCTCACTATAAAATGATTATTATCAAATGATTATTATAAATTGTTATACAATATTAAACTGTGCAGGCTTTATGTAAGTCTGCTTCTTTGAGTCTGCTAGATCATTCTACTGTGACTGGTAGTGTATATTAATTTTTTTATCACAGAAAAAGGGCTGAAGAAACAAGACGGGACCGCCGAAAACAATGGATGGACAGATAGAAATTCTAGTGACCCTTCAGTGGTTGCCTATTTTTATTAAATTTCGACATTTTTGTTGTCTATTTTTAAGGTTTCCACTCTGAGGAATATTTTGGTGGACCAATATGATAATTATTATTAAACGAGATCCAAATTAAATGCTGTACATTAAATATGTGGGCCAATCTGGTTACTTGAAGGCAATTTCAGCTGTAAACCAATGGTAGCATACAGTGATTTGAAAACAAACATTACTATCGATGATTAGTACAAATCTAGTCAAACGTACGTGGTGTGTAAAGCCCACATCGATACTTGGACGTACATTTGTTTGCCGTCCTTATAAATTCTACGATATTGAATGAACTTGACAAACACATGATACACATAATATGTTTGCCAAGTTGTGCTCAATCTAATAGAATTTGAAAGGACGTCAAAAAATTGTACGTTCAATAAGTATGGAGTTGTATGTAACTCAAATTGGTCTGTATACAGCTTGTGAGCAAGCTGAGTTTCATCAAGTGAACCATTGGGAATACAATTACATGTATTGGATTACTGACTTTGATTCAATAATTGTATAGAAAATACAAGTACAGATGTAAGGTGCAAAGTAATAGATAAGTTGGTGCTACCAGCTACCAGCTGAATTGCCTTCAAGAAACCACATGGGGCCACTAATGAGAGTAATGAAGCGGAATCAGAAGACAATAAAGAGAGTTAGAGGATGAACCTTTTTGGAACAATAGCCCAGTGTTCAGGTAGCGCGGCCCCGTCTCGTTTCTTTTACCTCATAAAAATCTCACAAGAGAGAAAATTGATCCATTCTTTGAACACTTGATTTACTGAGACAATAACTAGTAGTTCTGTGAACAGTAGACCTCACGCAGTATTCTCATCCACAAGTACTTGATTGAAACTATAGATCTTATGGAAATACAGCAATAGCCTGGCTTCTCCACACATCTGTGTAATCACTTGTCAGCTGATTTATGATGAATAATTCTATAGTCTGATTTTTACTCTAATATTGGCGTATGAAGGAGGCTTCTTTTTCCTTTTATATTATCCTTGAAATGCAAAAATTCCAAAAACCTTGTATATACGTCGACGCGGAATTGAAAAATGAACATACCTGTCAAATTTCATGAAAATCTATTACCGCGTTTCGCCGTAAATGCGCAACATATAAACATTTAAACATTAAGAGAAATGCCAACCCGTCAACTTGAATCTTAGACCTCACTTCGCTCGGTCAATTATTTTATACATTCATAATAGTACTATCGATTTAATAAAAATCATAATTATAGTTTTGTCTCAGCCTCTGTCTGTTGTACTGAACTTACCTCTAGAACACTGAACTGATCACATTCCAAGTTAGTTCTACCCATGATTCAAATAGCGTCTCCTTAATAGCTGGTTTCAGATATACTGTATATGCTTCCTCGTCTATTGTTGATTATCATATTTCCATATTCATAGTCACAATCAAGTACAGTGCATTTGGTAGAAGGACTTTCATTTCTAAGGCAAGTTTTTGATCAATCAACTTTGTTCTACAGATTTAATGTCCGGTCCAATTTTATTCCACAACAGAACGTTGAAAACTGTAGACAGTATTATTACGTTTTATTATCACAGTATTTTTACTTTGATGTATCTGATGAGGTTTCTTGAATTGGAATTCCTTATTTTCTCAGTATCGTTCCAATCAGTATTCCAAATTTATTATGCACAGTTCTTGTTTTGTTTACCTCTTGATATATTCACATATCCACCTTTCACATAATATAACAAATTCTCTTAATAGATCATCATCTCTATCAGTAACATTTCAATCAGTTTTCCAAATTCATTACACACAGTTCTTGTAGTGTTCGACTCTTGAATTTATTTACATATCCACCCAATGCACAGTCTTTAAAATATTCAATTAGTTCTCTAAATTAATTCTACACAGTTAATGGTTTGTTTGTCTCTTGAATATATTTACATATTCATGTAATACATTATCTTTAAAATGTTCTAAATAGATCATCATCTTTACCCAACACTTGACCAATACACTATTCACATCACAATACTGTATTTACATAGTGTATAAATTGCTTAATTGTGTTTGCAGCGAGCCGAAAGATGAGGAGGTGAAAGCAGTGCCCATCGATATGCCTCACATCCCAGTGCAGCTGACGAGCGCCAGTGCTACCAACGAAGCAATCCCACCAAAGAGCATTCAAACTGCCAACAATAATAACCACAGAAGATGCAAGGGCAAGAAGGAGTCACCCAAGTGAGTTGCAAAAATGCTTTTTAAAATGAAATAGCTTTAGTGTTTACAAGTTTGTGTTTCTTGAATGGTTCCAAATTTTATTTAAAAAAAAAAGGCTACTACACTGTTACAATGTTGAGCCTATTTCTTTAAATTGCTTCAATATGGAGCTCATATAATGACGTGACGGCATCAGCCAATGGGAGCTTGTTGTGGGCGTGGCCTTGTTCTAGGCAACTGTAGTCTAGTGTACTCGCACGGGATTGGTCAATCATGGTCCTGTAGAAACGATTTATTTGTACACTAGTTCGGGCCTAAGACTCCTATTCGTTACAAGTGGTAATTGAGTGGAATATTTCTAATCAATCTATTAATGCAAGCCGTCTAAATTCAAAATTTATAGTTTTCATGTTTATTTTGGACTAAAATTTTATAAAAACTGTACACGTGAAACTCTAACCTTATCTTGGACTTTGTCACCTATAAATTTGGAAGAAAAATAGCACAAGGACTACCTTATTATTTTATCTACCAGTGTTATTACATTAGTGTCATTTGCATTGTAAATAAAATAAATAAATAAAAATGATTGATTGAAACTAACGTGTTTTCACAGAGTCCTACTAGAAACTTATAATAGTTGTAAAGTTTGTTTGCAATTATGCATCAGTTCAAAAATGTTTTTTGTTAAATAATAAATCAATTCAAAGTACTGGAACTTTGTAATAATTGAAGTATGTATGCAATCATGCATCAGTTCAAAAATGTTTTATGTTAAATAATGAATCAATTTAATTTGTTTGGAGCTACTTATCTTATAAAATTGAATAGTGAATTCTATTTCTGCCATAAAAATCAATATTATGATTTCAATATACGTTATGTATAACTGCCATTAGTTATTTAAATGAAAATAAAATAACTTAACTAATATTCTAATGAGTTTTAGGAAAAAACTAAAAACAAGATACAAGCAAAATAGTAGAAAACCTTGAAAATATGAAACTTAGTGTAGCAAATAAAAGAAAAAGAAAGACATGTAAACTATAGTATGTAACTAATACTGAAGAATTCAAAAAGAAAAGAAAAGAGAATAATGGGAAACTTTGCATACATGAAACTTATAGTTAAAAACACTAATATATTATGTAAAGATAATAATTATGTTAGTAGGACAACAACTATTGGCATGAACTTATTGTAGGAATAAGAGCAGTTAAACTGGAAACACCAATAGTATAAACTAAAATGATATGGACTATGAAGCAACAATATTACCAAAATAGTTCCCAAAGATAATTCCACTGTGGCCATCCAGATCAAAGACACAACAATCGCCTACCAATGACAGCAGGCCATAAAGCCAAAAACCAGAAGGCATAGAAAAAACAGAACCATACCAAATACATAGGAAAGGAAAAAAGAAAAAAATGACTAAAAAAGACAAAACTCAACAAACATAAATCTTATTCAAATCCCGCCTGAACACATTGTCTGAATAAAAAAAAAAATCTAATACATTATTAATCCTATTGTATAATCGAAGAGACCTAACCAGAGGAGCATTGTAGTCACTAACCGTTCTACTTCTGATAATATCAAAGGTGGGATGATTTCTGGAATTGAACGCAGGAACATGGAATCTGATCAACGAGAGCAGCGAAGGAGAAGAAAATCGACCCCTTAACAGACCATAAATGAAAATCAATGAGTCTCTCTCCCGTCGTAATCTCAATGATGCAAAGTGAAAGGTACCTCTCAAACGGTCTGTAGGAAAACCCAAAGGACAGGATTGGCCGAAGCTCTTGTAATAGAGAAACCTCAAAAACTTGTTCTGAACTACCTCAAGACCATGATACACAAATCAGTATAAGGGCTCCAAATCACAGAGCAATATTCCAACACACTCCGGACCAATGACACATAAACAGTACATATTGCATCAAGGCTATTGAAGTTAGCTGTATTCCTCATAACAAAACCTAGCATTTTATTGGCTCTAGCTATGCTATAATCTATGTGCACTGAGAACCTGAGACAGCTATCAAAGATTACACCCAAATCCTTACATGAATCGATTCTTTCCAGATTCATACCATGTACTTCATAAGAAAAGTTCACCTTCAAAGTCTTTCTAGAGAAAGAGAAACACTTGCACTTTTTAACATTCAAGTCGAGTCCATTGATCGAAGACCATCTAGCCAATCTGTCAAGATCTTGCTGCAACAAATTACAGTCATTAGAGGTAGTAATCTCCATGTAGAGTTTTACATCATCAGCAAAAATCAAACATTTTTCTTTCTTCAACTGGAGAGGCAGTTCATTTACCAACTTTTTCCAATGAATCCAATTAAACTAAAGAATCGTTAGAGTTGGAGATCATTGTTTGGTGCCGGCGAAGTTCTCAAGTGATGTACAAAGTGTTCATCAAGTATGTACCAAGCTGTTTAACTTTATGAACTATTTCAGTCTGATGTGGTGCCTGTATCTTATTCCAGTGTACTCCTTATTATTCTGAGCTATCGTTAACTATTTGAAATGACAAATTTGATTTGATTACAGTACTGTCGGATGTGTTAATAGTTTGAAACAAAACTGTGCACAAAAGACAAAATTTCTAAATGTATCATGCTTGGTTTATTACCGAATGGTTTGAATATGATTTTTACTTAATTTCATTCTGTGTTTGATTTCAGGATGAACAAGGAGTTTTCTCCAAGTGAGAACAAGTATCATTCACAACTGTTGTCCAAACCATGTGGTGCCAATCCCACCTTAACAAATGGTCCCAACAACGATATTCTCTTGTAAGTGTTCAATCCAATCTCAATTATAATGATTATATTAGAATATGACGATAATGCTTGTAACATAACATCTCGTAACTACATTCATAATCTTTGACTCAAATTTGGTTTCAGAGTTAACAAGTAGCACCTTGATTTCATCATATTATAATAATTATAGGCTACTCATTTATCAAGGTACACAAAATAGCACTTACTCTTTTTATTTTCTCTAGTTATACATAAAACGTATTTCCTATTCGTGCATTATTATGATTTTTTATATAAAAGTATTATAATAGCTGTTCGCTCTCCTCCCGGCTTTTTCAGCATTAATGAATTATTATTTGGTTCCTTCAGAGAAATTCTGTTCATCTGAACTAACATCCAACTCATTCTTTGAAAACCCTCAGGGCCTTATGTACCATCTGAGTTTAATGATAATGTAAGATTAATTGTAGGTATAGTAGCATTCATTATATTTAGTTTTTATCTTTCTATCTATCTATCTATTTATTCATTTATTTAATCATTCACAATTACACAACTTACATTGTGAAAGACTTAGGGCCGGTTTCCGAGCTCGGGATTTAGCTAAGCTCTAGACTTTGAACAGCTGGAGTCAGAGCTGGCTTTCCGAAATGGGGCGTAGTCGCAGTCATAGTCAAAGTCACGCTTAAATTAAATTTTGAAAAACTAGAAAATTAAACACAAAATAAAATAAGGAGAAAATAGTGTGAAGTTTCAGCTATTTTGAATTATTTAGAAATGCTTCATTTCGTCATGGAAAAAAATTTCCAATTATAGAAATGAGAAAATAAATATTTATTTTGCTGCAACTATTTACTGCGACTACGCCCCGTTTTGGAAAGTCAATTTTCTGACTCCAGCTGCTTAAAGTCCAGAACTTACCTAAATCCTGAGCTCTAAAACCGGCCCTAAATGTGTTTCATTCCGGGTTTAAACGAGCAGTCGATCTATCTCCGTTCAAACTTTGATAGTGCAAGTGGCTTCAAAATACAACCATTGTATTGTACTGTACTATTTTCAATCTTGTCACATTAAATTATAATACTTTTCAATCTATTCACTTACTTTTCATTAATTTTCAATTATTTTGCTTGTTGTAAATCTAAATTAGTTGTTTTACTTCTTTTCAGGGTAAAGTCTCAACAAGTATTAATAATGAAGGGTGCTGCTCCCTAACTTTTCATTTGAATCTGTCTTTTCAGAGGAAGAAATGAAGTAGGATTAGAGTACGGATAGGTTTCCATGAAGATGTTTGAAAAATCTTGATTTCTGAATCGCATGTTTTCTTTTTCCCATTAATTTCTATTTTTTATCATTTTCCCATTTCTTAGGCCCCGTATGCACAATCTCAGTCCAATTGGAGATAGATCAGTCAGTGGTTTAAACCCGTAATGAAACACAGCATAATAAATATGACCATGCCTTCATCTAAACCCAGTTAAGCGTTAAACGTAGATGGGGCATAAATGGTCCTTAATCACCTATAGACTGTTGATGATCTCTGGATGGAAAGGAGAGATAAAACATGCGATTGGTTGGTATAAAAGTAATGACTAATATCAGTTAATAATAACATGGTAGTGACGCACCATTATGCTATGCTTATTTCATACTACTTATTATATAATTATTTCAGCTATTATTAACTGATATTAATAATTTATCTTATACTCACACAAGCGTAAACTTTATGTTTTGTCTCTCCTTTCGATGAACAGACCGTAGTCACTGAATTATTTCCATTTTTTAGTACTTGAATTACGACATAGCAGTCTGATTTTTATGATTAAAATCTAATAGTTTTAATCATAAAAATCAGACTACTATGTTGTAATTCAAGCAAGTATTGAAAAGTAATCATCAACAAACAGTTCGTAATGGAAAGTGAAATTAAAGAGTGAATTATTTTGTTGTGTTTTGGCAGGCCGGACTACGCGACATGGACAGGGCCCAACCAGGAGCTTGCCCAAGGGCCCGACAGAACCCTGCTGGGCGCAAATAGCCGCGTGAAGCCCCGAGGGCCCGACCTGTCCCTTCGCAAAGGACCGATCAAGGGCCTCGCCAAGGGCAGTATCTACTCGAGACTTGTCTCTTCAACCAACGCGGCCAACACTCAGAAGGAGGCAAAAACCAAGTAGCATTCAGTGTGTGCTATTCTATAATCACACAATACTACGATCCAAATTATATGATTGTATAAATAGATAAAGTACTATATGATCTGTCAGCGATACAACCATGTGATAATAATAAAATTGAAACGTATGATGTTCAAACTGAACAACAATCATTTGCATGTGTGCAGAGTGTAATATTGGAATCAGTTTTCAAACTTTACAATATTCATAGATACTTTTTTGGGTGAAATTTACGCACGGCAATCTGAAAAAAACTCACTGGCTCTTTTGGACCATGCAAAATTTGCAATATTTTTGTACTATATAGTACCTACTACAGTTACTTTAGAAGACAGTAACTGTAGTGCCTACTTATAAAATCAGGCCACACAACTGTAGCTTGTTGTTGTAAATGGAGCTTTTTCTCTTATTCATTTTCTATTCACGACTTCAGCCGGGACCGACAGTCAGCGTGTCCATTCGATAACATGGGAGTGACCTGGTCAAAAACTTTTGGTGATGAGCGGGTTTTGAACCGTGGATTTCTAGGCTGCTATGCAATCATTATCCACTAGACCACGTATCACTCCTATTCAAATTACACTCTGCACATTTTGCAACCTTGTACTAAATCTTATATATTTTTCTAGTGAAATTTATAACAATTATAATGTGGCCCTCCATTGGAAAATTTATCTAACTTATTAGGTAAAAATGGTTGAGTTCTGTATGAATTCCAATAAATGAGTGTCTAAGCCAAAATTCATTAGTGCAAAGTAGGTTGTAAATTCAAAATTGATTCACAAGTAATTAAAAGCAATTAAATATTCTATCTCAATAGAGATGGATAAAACATAATTCAATAATTCGGTATTAATTAAATGTGTGATTGTCAGTATTGGTGATGTAGTGTGTGTGTGTCATTGTTAGTGTTAGTTATAGTCAGTGTTTGAAAATAGAGCATAGAAAATAAATCCAGTGGTTTTCTTCATATTTTTGTTGAAAAATTCACTCATTGTAACCACGATTGTACTAGTTTGTTTGGATTTGGATTATCATTCAAACATTCTCATTTGAAAAAGTATCAACATATCAAACTACATACGATCAATCATGAAAATAATCAATTTATGATAATTATTCTTCAATTATATGATATTATCTATTCTATTATATTTTCATAGTACATATATTCGTACTACATATTTTATGTCTATTCATATCCTCTATTTATAATATTCGTAATCCTATATTTAAATCACAACATTATGTTGTAAGTTGTTCTATTTGTTATGTATATTTTTCAATTCAATATTAGGTTTTTACCTTCATATATTAGAATTCTCTCACCACATTATTGTTATACTTTTCGATTGAATCATTATTAGATTATTTTTTAGAGAACTGAAAACGCCATTAATATAAAATTCTGTAAAATATTGAGCATTCCCATCTTCAGTACAAAAATAAAAGGTCTTGTCAATTCAGACGTAGTTTTAGGAAAAATTCAGTAATTCGAAAAAATCAGTTATTACCATAAATTGACTAACATTTTATAATTAGTCAAAAAGTCTAAACCAATTTTTAACAATCTCTTTCGTTAACACTATATGTTTGTAGAATCTCTGTATAATTCAATTTCTTTAACTTTTGTCTCGAACAATTTTTCCCGTTCGTTCTTTGTTATTTATTCTGTTATTTGTTCAGTTGGAACTTCATATAAATAGTTTATTTACTCTACCAATATGTTCATTTTATGTGCAATCTCATAAAGTTACTTTTACATCTAATTAGTTACCAATAAACGTTTCCATAGCTTTACAATTCAAGCTAAAAATGAGGTTTTAGTTATATTTTGAGGCAGTTATATTCCACTGCATATTGTTATCAATGTTTGAGTTAAGTTTTGTTATTTTCATAATGTAACAGTTGGAAACAAATTTAATTGAAAAATAAATTTATTATCCAGACAAGAATTATAATTCGACAAAAATTCTGTTGAACGAATGATGAAATTATAGTAAAACTTGAATTTCAAAAACACTTATGGAGTGTAAATGCACTTAAATTGGTAGTTACGATCGTTTCGACCTGTTGTTGGTCATCATCAAACTGTAGGAATTTACTATAATGTTAGTAATTTACTCTACAATGTAAGTGCGTTTTCACTCCATAAGTGTTATTAAAATTCAAGTTTAAATTTAATAGTGAAAAAGTATGGATATGCAACTCAGAAATTATAATACTTCACATGTAATGATGTAATTAATTGTAATGAAACATCTATACAACATTATGAAGAGAAAATATCATAACCATAAACCTGTCTAGGTACAAAAGAATTTCTTTCAAGTCCAAAATTGAATTGAAAATCTTCAAGTTATTTTCATGTACAAGAATAGATCCACTTTTGCATTTATTTATTTTATATAATTAGGAGTATTTATGTAGATTATTTAATGTTTTATTGATAATTTATTAAAAATATCGGATAATTTATCAAACTAGGGGTTCTATCACTTATTAACAGTATATTGAATGATTATGTAGGAGAAGAACAACTTCCTATCTTTTAAATTAATTTTGTTATTGTATTTCGCAATGACTATTTACTTGATATTGTCAGATACTAGTAGAGTTTCATCACTTCAGTGTTGTTGATAGGCAAAATATATTAGATTTTTAATCATTATTTCAAATTACTTTCTCTCAATTTCAAATGAATTCATTGTTTTCCTGTGACCAGATAGAAATGGCCACCATTCATCCTCCAATCCCACAAGACGTAGTTTTTTAAAGGAAAATTTCAATTTGTTTCTAATTATCAAAGTTTAAAATAGTACATATTACACCCAAATCGATATCAACAAACTGTTTCTAAATCTATCTACATTCCAATAAGTCTTAATTTTTATTTTCAAGTTTCTAAATGGTATCTACATTCCAGTTACTCTTAATTTTTATTTTTAATCATTATGCAATAATTATTCAATGCTACTTATCCACTCTCATGGTATTCTCTACAACTATATTTTTAAAATTGGATTATAAATTTAACATCCTAGTTGCTTTAAATCTTTAACTTTTAATTCAAATGAATCCCCTCCGAATCTAGACTTCCTATCTCCTTTATTTCTATTGAAAAAACGGATATTTTAAAACTTGTACCTACTGCTATATTTCAAGTAATTCCGTCCTGTGCCGTCCTATCTCTCCCATATATTGCTCATCCATTGTAAATGTAGGTCTTGATTCATTCAAGATTTGTTCTGATTCAAAATATCAAATGTATTTGATCAGATTATAGGAAGTAGTTTTCATTTTTCAAAATTGCAAATGCAAAAAAGGAAAAAAGATAAATAAATGTAAATCTCAAATACATCAATTAAATAAAATAATTTCACATTTCCTCATTTTAAATAAAGAATCCAATAATAATTTAATAGCTTATCAGAATTTTAATCTGAGGATTCTAACAATAGGGCCTACGTGGATCATTATATAATGTACTCTTCTGATCTTAGTTATATAAATTATTTTTACTTTTAGAATCGATATCTTGTACTGTATTAATGTAAATCCACTGTATTTGACTGTAGTGGCTCCCATTTTATACTATACTATATCGTTCGGTTCTATTCATATGCGAAACAAATGCATTCCAAAGTTTGAAGTCCACTTTTGACTTAAACTAGAGATTAATTAACTAGTTATGCTAGTAATTTATAATTAACGTTTGAATTATTACCTATTAGAAATTGAAGCTTCTATGATGTATCAAATTAGTAAAGAAATTCCTAAATCAGATTTATGAGTTTACAGGTATTTTATAGATTTTTTTGAATTTTCATTCTACTTCAGCTCTGTAAAATGTTTGGAAAGATTTCTTGAAATCCCATTTTTTGCTATTAATAGTGAAACCTTGTCTTGCTAGATTCCAAGATTATACCTTCCAGATTCATTCTAATGACAGTATAATTTCCTTTTATAATTACC
The DNA here is from genome assembly GCF_014356525.2 of Nilaparvata lugens. Taxonomy (NCBI): domain Eukaryota; kingdom Metazoa; phylum Arthropoda; class Insecta; order Hemiptera; family Delphacidae; genus Nilaparvata; species Nilaparvata lugens. Next base: position 14,411,191 of record NC_052509.1, on the reverse strand, counting down.
CATTGTCGAAATAAATAGTTTTAATCATTCCATGTATCTTAATTACATATGGCCAAAATAAATACTTTTCAATCATTCCATGACATGTATTCGGCAATTCCCTTCATTACAAGGCAGTTTATGTTCACAAGATTGAGAGTTTCAAATATTGCAGACTGCACAGGACGAGACAAGAAACTTCAAAAATTGAATGTAGAAAATTAAGGAATTTTATATCACAGCAAAGATTTATTCGATATAAATCTATTGGACTCAAATATCTGAAGTATTTATGATTGGTCAAGAGGTGACTACTACCCACAATGGGTGATCTTTAAATTTGAACATTTCACTATAACTAAGTCTCCAACTGTTCACTCTGTGATGGAAATCTCACCTTGTTAGATATATTAACAACGACTCCAAATTGCTATTCTAAATTAATTACAGATACAGATAATACGTAATAGTTTAAGAATAAATTAGATGTATCTAGCAACTTACTTGTAATATAAATTTTAAGACCTGTGTTCAAGGAATGAGGTTCAGAAAAGTATAAATTTCCAAGCAAGCTCCATCTGAAATGTTTGCGATTCAACATGAGTAATGTCATTCAACAATCGGAAAATTACCTTTGAAATTGATGAAGATAATGAATGAAAACGTGAATTATACTCTGAGATGCGGGTTCATAAGTCATAATTATGAACCAAATAGAAATGTTGTACTTTTCTGATTAGATTGAAGGTTAGTGTCAGTTATTCTACGAGTCATTTTTGGAACTTTTAATTAGACAAGTAATTTACATTACAGATTATTTAATTAGATTAGTAAGTTAAACTAATGTTCGAAATCCAGGAAAGTTGAGAGGGTGCTTTCTAATTAGATACTTTAATGTGTGGTTTGAAATGATGTCTTAGTGAACTAGTTGTAAGTACATGTTACCTGTTTGATAAATTTAGTAAAATTAGCCATAAAAATTGCTCATTGGTAATGTTGTACCTATAATTCCCATTCATAAATGTTGGTAGCTATGATTGGTAGAAAAATGTCATAATTAGTAAAATTACAGATAGAAATTAAAGTAGCCAACCATTATAGAACATTTTGAATATTGTTTTCAGATTTAACATAAATTCATATTATTTTTCTACACCACACATCAATATATTATGTTTCAGTTGGAATCGATGGACAAAAAGCTAGGAAGATTACAAATGAATAATTTCCCTAGGTTGTTGTGACTTCTCACTTGTGATTGTTAACATTGAATACCATTTTAATCTAAAGACAGCAGGTGAAAAATTATGGTAAGAACTGAATGTTCTTATGTATAAAAGAACTCTTTATTAGTTGTAAAAGAGTTGGTCTTGCATAATAAATGAATATAATAATTATTGGAAAATGAGTTGCTTGTACTAAATTAAAATTCATAAGATCAATTAATATAGTTGTACCAAGTAGGCTATGATTATTTGATAGAGTATCAATTTCAAAATATATTTCATCAGCTTGAGACAAGGTATGAAGTGAGAGCTTGATGGTATTAAATATTGAAAATGATTGTGTTCTCTCATTTATTTTTTAAATTGTTGTAAGGCATTGAGGTTCGAAAGAAGTTTATTTATCATGTAATATTTTTGTTGCCTGAATCCCCGGAAAATTCCAGAAAAAAGAATCCTATCTTGTGGGAGAAATTTAGAGAATCCATGTGAGAATTGTTCAAAATCTGAATGATTAAATTTTGAGAATTATGTGCTTATAAGTTTTCTGACAAAAAAAAAACAATAAACACGATCTTAAACTAGTTACCTTTTACCGCATGTGTGTAATATGGTTGTTGGAAAAATTATGTGTCATATCATCATTGTTATATTTTGTAGTTCTTAGTTTACAAAAGACCATTAAACCAGTGATTGCGAATTATGAGTTTTTTTATGTTTGGAAAAATTTGATGCAAACTCTAGTTAACCTCCACCCCCCCTACCGTCTTTATGAACGCTTTGTTCGATACATTGATATTTACATGATTTTGAAAAGAAAAATAACATTTATCCAACTATTGCTTGAATATATTTATCCTCAACTTGAGACAAACTGAATTCTTATTAATATGAGGTTCATTTTTGGAAATCTGAACATTTGCTCAGTCTTCAATATTATTGTTTACCAAATAAATTTGATGTAGCAGATACTTGACTAATCTGATAAGTCTAAATTAATTTGTCCAATCAAGACTCATTTTTAAATACTGTTGAATTTAGAATTGAAAAAAGTTCAAGATGAACGAGATACAACAACCAAGCTTCTTCGACCAAGTTAATCTGTCCAAGAGGTTGTTGATTGGGTTTAATTATTTTGAAAAAATGAATGTTTTAATTGGGTAGGCCTATAACTTTCAAATGGTGATTTTATCCATGATTGAGGAAATCTGAGAGGATACATTTTACCACAACATCTCCTCATTTTGATTTTTCCAACTATATTATCTTATCAGAAAATGAGAATTATTTTAGAATAAGAATTTTGTAATTAATGGGTAGAAAACTGTCTTCTTTGATCTGCACCAATGAACGTATCCATGAATGACCTCGCCATTCAGTCACACCCAAAGAGAAAGAAACTGAGATTATCCTTTTTTGAAATTTAAATCCGTGCCAAGGCGAGGATTTCAACCACACGAATTGATCTCCCGCTCCCGGGTGTATGCATGAATTTTTAGAGATGGGCAGGGGTGCCCACAAAAGAGGTGGGTTCAAAATGAAAATTGAAATTTTGGGGGCTAATAAAGGTCAGCAGTGTTTTAAATTACTACTGACGACATTTTTTGGGGTTCCAATTCAAGGGGGGGTAACTATTTTTTTCTAATTTCAATGGGGTTGCGTCCTTATTTTGGGCTTGGGGGGCCACCCTTGAGATAGGCTTTTTTTTACTGAGGGTGACGGTGCACATGCGCTCGATGCTTGTGCGTGGGTTCCGAACCACCGGAGTGAGCCACTGTAAATTATTGCAGTTGCAGTGAACAATAATAAACTTATTAAAGTACAAAATGGCAAGTCATGCCCTATTCCCGCTGAACCTGAGACCCTCAAAAGTTCAATAATCTCTTGCTGCAAGTATTTTTTATGCAGTGATCGATGCAGTTCAGCGCCAAAGAAAAATAATATAATAATGAACGGCTGACTCGAAGATCTCACAGCGATTTCGATCAACAATGGTTGCCTTCAAACTTGTTGGCCTTGAAATCTTTGTTTGGAAAGACTGAACTGAAGACAGCGCAGTCGCAAGCAGACATTCATTCCAAGCATAGAAGCAGACGGATACGTTCATAAAATTGTCAGTTCGTTTCGTGTTGTGTCTAGAGTGCAGTGCTGTAGTAGTTTTGTTTGTGAACATAACCTAACTTCTTTCTTCATCAACATGCGCAAGGTAATCGCTTCTAACTTGCAGCATTCCACTAATTTTGCTTTCAAAAGAACAATGCTTTATGCTGTGCTTTAGAAATTGTGCCTATATCTCGTGCTGAATAGGACATTACTATTAATTACGAATCTCCTGATACAGTGATTGTTTTTGTGTAAACGTCAACACGGTATTTTGTAAAGTTTGGGAAGTTTTGTTGCAACTTGGAGGAGTGGAATTTGGTTGCTTTTGTTTATTAAAATTTCAGAATTGCATGTTCTGAGGTATTGTGCTTCTGAAGTTTTCTGGGAAACAGTAATTGTCAGTTTTGGTGAGTGTTGTCAACGTTTATTCAATGTTTGTGTAAATTTGTTCTTGTGTACAAAGTTTTGTTATGTTTCTAACTACATAAATAGTGTTTAATGTTTTATTTTAGGTCTTCATTTGTGTTTTTGTAGTGCATGAGTGGGATAATTTTATTCTAATCGACAATAAACTGTTTCAAAAAGTTTTGAATAGTTAACAGTAGTTTGTAAATAAAATAAAAAAAATTTCGGGTTAGATTTGTGCTTGTTTTTTGACAAAATTCAAAAGCTAGAACCTCATTAAATTTAATTGATAACTCAGTTGATGAATTTAATCAAGATGCAAAACTTACTTGAGTTAACATGACTAATATTCCTATCATGTAGACAACTACGGTTTGGGTTTCTGTCATAATTTATGATCCACCAGTTTAGAGGAGTTCATTTTTGTTTTGGCATCAGTCAGTGATTGGGTTGAAACATCCTTTAAGTTAGGTAGCTAGTGGCTAGTAGGCTTCCTTTTTTAAATGCTGCTACTCAGTGGTAGTTTCATAATTTGCTTTAAAGTCTACGGTATGTGATTAATCAAAGATATATTTTCATAAATTTGACAAGTCAAACTTGAAAAATGAATTAAGATTTTTTTAAATTAACTCAGGGGTTCTCACAATGCTGGGAGGTTCGGACGCAGATTGTGTCCTTAAAATTCTTTGGAGTGGGGGGGGGCTCAAAAAGGATTAAATAACTTCAGACAATCAATTTTTGGGTGGAGGGGCGTGTAGAAGTTGAACTTTTTCTAAATGTATGAGAGGGGGTGCATTAATGGGCTTGGGCACCCCTGATTAACTTAAATCTAAAACTTTAACTTTCAAATAAGTTTGTAGAGGGGCGTTTAGAAGCTGAACTTTTTCTAAATTTTTGGGGGGGTGTGTTCATGGGCTTGGACACCCCTGATTAACTCAAATAAAACATTAACTTTGAAATGAGTTTCTTCTTTCAAAAACTAGACTGATTCCCTTGGACATCCTCAGGTTTTGGAACCAGGGGGTGCAATTCACGTATAGATAGGCCTACGGTAACGAACATATAGGAGGTAGGAAATACTCCCTACAAAAGAGGGGTGAAACAGAGTTTTCTCGCTAATTAGAACTAATAGAATCTACCAAATAAAAATAGTAGCCTATATTTTGCATCATGGACTGCTATCAATTATCCAACCGAATGCATATTTAGCTGTCCAATTCTGCCCAATTAAGTTTGAGTGTTGTTAATATAAATATTGAATTAAAATGATGCGGTATTGTATGTAGATAAGCCACAGAGATGATAGAGAATAGAAAATAGAATTCCTTCTACTTTCTGTATAAGCTCATTGAATGTTTAAACTGTTCAGTAACGTACCACTTTAACACCTTCTTATCAGACCTAGTGTGATAATATAAGTATTATTGTGAATAAATTAATTTCATGTATAAACATGTTTCAAGTCATATAAGAGGAGCAATTCTTGGCCTTTGAACTGTACAAAGATCAATTTAAGACTTGTAAACAGAGTACCTATTGCACAACCACAACTGTGAAAGGAGAGACTATTAGAGAAGACCTTCCAATTCTATCAGCTGGCTAGCGCTATAGGATGGTGTAGGAATAATCCTGAATAGCGTAGGCTACTACTGTACAGCTCTGATGATACGGTAGCTCTGAAGAATATAAGGGGAGGCTACTCATAACAGGGAAGGGCCTGTTAATTCTAGTAGACCAGGCCAGAAGAAGTTGAGTTGAGGATTGCAACCCCTCCCTTGATATGATAGTTTGACGGATCGCTTTTAAAAATCTACCTCATTGTTGACGGAAGACGTGTCTACTTTCTCTCCTCCACCTTCTACTTCTTTCTTCGTCGAATTGCTGTTCTTATTTTCTCCTTCTGCTCCTACTCCTCCCCTCATCCTCCTCTCTTCTTATCCTTCGGCTACTCTTCTTCTTCTACCTCCTCTTTTTCCTTCTGCTCAACCTCCTCCCTCACATCTTCCTCATCCTCTCTTCTTATCCTTATTACTATTCTTGTTTTACTTCCTCTTATTCGTCTTCTCCTACTCCTCTCTTCTTCTTCTCGATAATTTTCCTTTTCTCCTCCGTTTTTTCCCGTTCGGTGCTTCTTCCACCTTCCAGTTTGATTTTTTCTTCATCTTCTCTATTCTTCTTCATCATTTTCTTCTTCGCCTCTCTCTACACCTCCCCCTGACTTGTTTTCTCCCTCTTCTCTAACATGTTCCAGGTTATCTTTTTTGTTGCCACCTATTACTTCATCCTCTCCTGTTCTATTCTCCTTCATCACTACCCTTATTGGCTATTTTTCCTTCTTCTTCTTAACCCATTTCTTCCTCTCTCTAGCATCTACCATATTATATCCTCTGTCCTTGTCTTTTGTTGTCTTCCTCATATTTCTTCATCTTCTACTTTTTCTACTATTCATCTTCCATATTATATCCTTTGTCTTTTGTTGTATTTTTAATATTTTTTCACCTTCTAATTTGTCTTATCTCCTCTATTCTCCTTCATCATTATCTTCTCACCTATTTATCTTTCTTCCCCTTAATCGTCTGTCTCTCATCCTCCATCGCCTTCTTTCGAAATATATTTTTGTTGTCTTCTTCATGTTTTCCAGCTCACACGGTTTTTAGGAGTGCATGCTCTCCACTGTTTAGTTTGTAAGGCACATTCCTGTGTAGCAAAGCGATGTCGTGGTGCATAAGCTAACACGATTACAGACTGTACCTCTGGTTCGGCTCCAGTTCTACTGTTATCGATAGCTTTCAAGAATGAAAAATGAGGTGAAATGGAAAAATATTTGTTCAAGTCGTGCTCAGAAACCCTTTTATCATCAGTTCGACAAAAGAAGTAACCGGACCGCTTCTAAGTCCTTACAAAGTAATATCTACACGTAGATATATGGAAGATTCGAACCAGCTACCATCTAGTACCGTGCTTTAAAAATAAATTAGAGATGCTTTTAAAGTTGGTTTTAGGACATTTGATTTCAAGTTTTCAACTATACTATCATCAGCGTCGGCTTCTATTTTGTAGTACGATACTATCAAAATGGATTAGAGATGCTTTAAAGTTGGTTTCAGGAGATTTTAACACAACCAAGAATAGTATATAGTAGATAGTATAGTTGATAGTATATAGTTGATAGATAGCTATATACTATCCTTGGAACACAACGACGTTTGCGAATATAATTGAAGTGGTTTTCAGTTTTCTTCTGCATAGCTACATAAAATTTGAAATCTAATTCCTCCAAAATGTAAGGTTTCGTTCATTATAATCAGCCCTCATCACCCTTGCACAAGTCTCAATCTTATTTGGACATCATACTACACAAAAATTGAATGCTTGCACAAAATTTATTCTCCAGAGTAATGTAGGAGCTGTGAGAGTTGGATGGATATTTTCACTTTGAAATTATTGTCCAATTTTTAGTCAAATTCAGATATTCAAAATTGTCCAAAATAGTCCAAATTGCTGAATTATTCGTTCATTATTGCTCATCTAGGACAATATAGATAATTATAGTATCTGTAGAATGTCAATAAACTGGATATGAATAATAGAATACGAATTTGAAGTAATTTTCAGTGGATGAGCTCAATTCTTGGCCAAAACTAAAACTTATCAGGTCATCAGGTGTGATCAATTTCAACATTGAATATTGAACGGAAAATTGCAAAGGAGAAACATTATAGAAGGAAAATATGGAGGTTAATCAGTGAAAAAATGTAGAAAAAATATAAAATCCAAGGTGGAAGAGAAGGAGAGTAGAAGTTGAAGGAAACTGAAAAAAAGGAGATAGAGTTACAAAATAAGGGAAGAAAGAGGATAGAGATACTAAAACATGGATAAAGAGAAGATAGTATTATGATGAAAAGATTTGAAGCAATAAAAGTACAGATTTCTCGGCGAATTTCATAATAAAAAAATACGAAATTATCCGAGACCAATTTTAAAATATTTGAAATTGATGGAAGACAGACTTCATTCTGTTCAATTTTGTCTAACCAAATTCACGAAAAATTACTTCTGATGTAATGCAATCAATATTTTATTTGATATCTACTCGTCAGCATGCTTCGAACAACTATGTGAGTCATTTTTTGCTATTTTAAAATCAAGTACGCCCCAGACATTCAAATAATGACGTAATTGTCTGGTGTAGTTTAATATTTAGTTGTCTGCATTCCTACAGCGTAAATATTTTCCTATATTATATTATCGGTCTGGACGTTCATTCTTGGCTATAAAAATAAATAGCTTACCAGTCGTACTGATATGGAATCATTACTTCACAATATTTGTGTTTCATGATTCAATCAATTGATTTTACAATTTACAGTATACATTGATTGCTGAATCAACTTTTAATTCAACATTCAACATTTTTATCTGAGAGATCATTTTTAAAATTTTATAATTAGGTAATTCTTCTTTTTTCAAAATTGTATTATGTTGAAAATTATTGTATTATTGTGTGAAGGAGGCAAAATGGGTTTTTACATGTTGTCTCCATGAATAAATAAATAATTTTTTACACATTTTCCATTTACCCAATACTTTATATTTAGATAATTCATTATTTTCCATAAGAAAATGAATCTGAATTCGACCAGTCATCTTAAACAGCGTTGAATCCCCATGATCATAACTACTGTACTATATCTATATTGTAAGAAATATGTGATAAAGCAACCAATTACCATGATCAAGAATAGGCACAACTGATCTTGAAGAACTACTATCCTAAAATGTCCTAGGGATTTGTGATACAGCATTAGAAATTGATTACTGTACCATACATTTTCCAAAGTTTTCCTCTTACTATGCTCAGTTGCTCCTTAACCACTCATTAACTTGAACAGGAAGAACATAATGTCATTCCGGAAGATTTCCTCAAACAATGAATCGGTGAAGAAAGAAAAATGTAATTTTATTTCTTCATTTTCACTAACATAACTCAGCTTCCGCTGCGAGTCTGGCTTTCTGTTTCCACAATAGCAATAATGATAACAATAATAGACAGTGTGACGTCATTAATAATAGTGGGCCTGGAGTTCTGTGCGTTTGTTGGTGTGGGAAAAATCTGATGAAATGCTGGAACCGCTAACTGAAATTAGAGGCAATAACAAATGGATTGTAAATTAGGTTTTCGGTCATTAGTCTACAATTTATGAAGCTAATATACTGAAATTTGAGTACAATAATAGTATATTGAAACAATAGGACTACTGTGTTATTGACATAATTTAATTTGTGGGAAAGCCTGGAAAAATCCTTAAGTCACTAATTAAGTTATTCTGCTTCCCTTGTGTTTTCCTCTATGCTGTCTTAAATACATTCTCCCTATTTTCTGCACTCAAGAATATCCTTCTCAACTTTGTTGTCTTTCTCAATTTGTATAATTTCTTTCAATTTTTCCCCATCTCTCCTCTATCCACTAGGTTTTTTCAATTTGATCTCATACTTCGGACATTAACTTCATATTTACCACTTCTTTCTTCCTGTAAGCACTTAATTTCTATTCCTACTCAGTTTCTTTCGTCTCTCATTTTTTTTTTAATTTACTGAATCTTTCTTCCATTTACTCCTCATTTCCTTTTTTTTCTCCTCTTTTCCTTGTTCCTCATCATACACTTCTTTCGTCCATTCTGCTTTCTTCTCCTTTTCCTCCTCCCATTACTTTTTGAAGGGGCGATTTTTCTATTTATTTTCCACCACTATATTGCTTTACACCACTATTTATGCTTCTCCTCCAATTTTTTGTTCTGCACTTCAACCTATTTCTTTCACCTGTCCTCGTTTTTTCTTGCTCCCTCATCATCATTATCATCATCTCTCTTATCTCATCCTATTTTTGTATTGCTCTCTCTTTTAATTCAATCAATTCTCATTCCTCCATTATAATCAACTCTCACCCATTTTCTTAGCCTTTCCTTCAGCTTTCTCTTCCTTCTTTCATTGTTCTACCAACAATCTCTGTTCTCTCAGACTCTCTCACCTTCTTCTTCTCCTTCTTCGTCTTCGCCTTCCTTATCGTTTAAAATGCATCTTCATTCAATTCTCATTTCTCTTCCCCCTCACCCATCTTTCTCCTCATATCCTTTTCTCTTCGATCATATGCTCATTCCTCCATTGTCCCTGCTGTGGACGGCTCGTGACACAACTTCAAAGCAGTGCTAGACGATGCTTGAGGATGAACAACAGCAAGAAATAAAGGGTTATTGAACTTGTTTTGTTCTTTCTGTACTGTTCTTTGTTTACTTCTTCGCTTTTTCTCCTACCATTCCTTTTACTTACTCTTCCTTCCATTCTATTCTTTTGTATTGTCGTCTGCTGTCTATACCCTCGTCCTCTAGTCTTCTTCTTCTTCTAGTGGGATACACGTTATCATATTAATAAATGTATAGAGCATATAGGAAGATGAACTTATGAAAAATTCACATATATAGACTATAACCAGTTACACACTCATCGTTTTTTGGACGTTCGATTATTTGTAGTCCTTATGATTATTATTATTAGAGTATGGCTAACAATGGTCGTCTGCTGTCTAAACCCTCGTCCTCTAGTCTTCTTCTTCTTCTTCTTCTTCTAGTGGGATACACGTTATCATATTAATAAATGTATAGAGCATATAGGAAGATGAACTTATGAAAAATTCACATAATATATAGACTATAACCAGTTACACACTCATCGATTTTTGGACGTTCGATTATTCGTAGTCCTTATGATTATTATTATTAGCGTATGGCTTTGAATGGTGGGGAGACCCAAGGGTAGTTCCACCTCGCCGTATATAGTCCAAAGTTCTCTAATGGGAAACCGGACACTAAGGTTAGGTATAGTGAGCACAATACTTTAAATTTACACTTTTCAATTCGGAATAATGTTCATTTTGATGTTAAAAAGTCCAAACATGTACAAAACCGAAACAAAGTCCTCATGAAATCTACCAGATTGAACGAAACTTGGCAAACACATGAACACATAATCTGTTTGCCAAGCTATGTTCAATCTAGTGGAATTCATAAGGACGCCAGAAGATCGTACGTCCAATAATCACTGTGTGTGTAACTTGACTATCGGTGATTGCAGTAGGCTATAACTGAACAGTCATACATGTGACATGTTTAACTTTCTGGTGAGAGCTACTCTTATTTATCAATAAATAACAAATCTAAAGGGTACATAGATTTTTTTATTTCTTGATGTGATTTGTTTCTTTGTCGGTGTATCCAGTATTGAAATGCACTAAAGTAGAAATAGACAATGCAATACAGTAGCCTACCAACTGCTTCTACCAATAACTGCTTGTACCAAAGACTCTATGAATTGTAGTTTGTTTCTAACTAAGACAAATTGTTATTGTAATATTTTCATATATTATACGATTTCTATTATCTTAATGCTTAATTTTATATCATAATTTCTCTTTTATTTCACAAGTTTTATATTAATGTTATTATTTTTTGACGTGCTCATACAATGTAAAGTTGTTCTGGCAATAAAGAATCTTTAATCTTGAATCTCTAGTTCTTGAAGGCTCGAAGATCTGAAACAACGCAATTGGATTTAATATATAGTATCTCAACTAACATCACTTTTAATGTAGCTTAGTTTTTCCAGAGACAAGCAATATAGGTATCCTTATCCTTTATCTATGGTATTTCATTACTCCTTGACGGCACACAAACAGAACTTCCCATGATGTATTCCGTTTAAGACTAGCAGGTAACCCGAGCTCCTTAAGAGTCTAATTATTGAAAACTTGTCAACCTGAAATCTTGGCCTACTGAAATCATTAAAATAGGCTTATAACCATCCTCAGTAAATTAGGAATCTGTATGCAAAATTTCAAGTTAATCAGTTTAGCAGTTCAGACGTGATGATGCGTCATTCGTTAATTTCCTATCCCCTACATGCCGATTCTTTCCTTTGTTATAATATAGATTGAACTTATCACACGTGACAACCAATAGTGGAATGAGATTTGAAAGATGATTACCAGAACAAACGTTTGTACCGTGCATCCAGACAAAATGTTAGGCCCAACAATTCAAACTTTGGAGCAATAACCTTCCAAATTAATTGTTCTCTCGTTTAACTTGGTGTTTGATCTGGCTGGTGACATAGTTAATCTTCTGTTTAATAATGACCCGAGTGAGTGTGAGCCTAATAGCTAGGTCAAGGATGATGTGTGTCATGACATACTGAACATGACACACCCATTACAGACAACAATCTCATTTAATTCCATTGTATGAGGATCTTCCGTTCCACAACTACTATTACTACAAATGTAACAAAACTTTTTTCAATCGAGTTAGCGTTGAAATTTCATTCCTATAAGACTAAAAACATTAAAAATAGATTCCAGATCAGTGATACCTATTTAATACTATGTTGGTAGGCTGCTCTAAAATACAATCACTTTTATCTGAAATGAAAAGTAATTGGTGATTCTCGTCACAAATACAAACTACGTGAAAATGTTGAAGATAAGTTTAGAACCGATTCCGAAATAATGAAACATGTTAAATTGTTAACATGTTCACTATAAAAAAAATCTAAACATGAATTCGGGAATGATTTATTTGTTGGGCGGTGGCTGACTAGCCTATTTTAATGGATTGTGTATTTGTAGATGATTTTATTTGGATGTAAAAATGGTTAAGGTCTATAATTTTGATTGTTTCATACAATAAGTAAATCATCTAAATGATAGGGAGAGAAAAATAAGGTAACCTTGTGCTAGTCCTATCCCAAATTTGGATTCGGTTACACACAGTCCGAAATAGGATGTCTTGTAGGCCTAGTAGTTCACTTCACAAAATGTTCAGTCCTTGATTATTTTCACAAAGTAGATTATTAAATTCAGATGCTTCAAAACCAAACATAGAAGGAATATTTCACATTGTTATCACAAAAATAGGAAATATTCACATATTAAAGATATAATTTTGCAGGACCAAAAAACAAACTTAATACTCAAAAAGCACAGTGAGACAGTATTCTTATGTGAATAAGGTCTCTGATGTATTCATTGGAACTTATAGTTAAGAATTTGCAAAGTTAGTGGTTATTAAGGTATTTTCTTATCATGCCAAAAATTATATTTTTTCGATTCTAAAAGAAGATCGTTTGGTTTCTCAAATTGAAAAAAACCCGTTATATTGAGATTCTATTCAAAACTTGTGTTGCCAAAAAACGATTATATAAAATAATGTGGATGTACTTTTAAATTCTAAAGTAGGAACTTTTCAAAATGTATCTGCTTTAAATGTAACTTTTTTAATGTCTCTTGGTATAAATATATCAACTTGTGCACATATATCCCAGTGAGAAAGTGACAAGTGACAGTGTGGGCCAATAATGAGCAAGGTCATGAGAATTGCAAATGTAACCTTGCCTGCCGATCGGTGGTAATATAATAGAGAGGAGGTTGTATTACGTAGTTGCATAAAAATGGATCTGGCTGCCACACCTCGTGTCTGGTGGATTATGTTGCACAGTTCATGAGAGGGTATGCAGGTTGACAAATTGAATAACTAGTTTTGTGAAGTAACAATTCTAGAAGAAGTTCGATAAAATTGATTGAGAAATTGATAGAGAGGTTATTAATAATTCATCTATGAAGAATTTTAACCCCAATCTAGATATCTGGATGTGACTTAAATAGGCTATTTGATTTCTAAATAATTTTATATTGGTGTAACTTCAATTAGTATCTTTTTGGGAGATGACTCACGAGTGTTCCATTGGAAGGTTTGGATCACTTGTCTCATGTTGTCACTATGCCACTTCAGACCAATTTCCAGTCATGGTTGAGAATCATAATCAAAACTGCATGTTGTGTTGCACCACAGATTGAATGTTACTATTAAATATTGAAATGTTTTTCTATGGTTGCACCAACCGGGATTAGCTATCCTTTTCCTTTGCGATTGTAATCCTTCTGCAGCTGTCTTTCTCCTTAGATTAGGGATTAGAATTAATCACATATTGTGCTAACTATCAAAAGATATGTAGATTGCTGATTGCTAACTCAGGTTGTTTTATTATTTTTAACAGAGGTGCTTGCGAGATATGTGAAAATATTTGGGAGAAATAAAATATATAAAAATAATATATGTAAATAATAATAATAATAATTTATAAATAATAATATGTAGAAATATAGCGGGAGAAATATAGGAAGAGTTTGTTATTGGGCGTTATTTCACTAATATTCTTGTGATTTTTATAAAAGTGTTTACGTAACCTCATTTGGATTATTTTTATCAAATTTGAGGAGAGAAACAGTTTTGGGTTCATCTTGTTGATCCTCTCCCAATCATTAATTTAATTTTGCGATTGTGGTATGAATGAATGAAATAAATATGTATTGTGTTTTATTGTAAGAGTCTCATCATCTAAACATTACTTTACAATCAATCCTCGAAATCATGTACAAATCATATTCATTGTTATACTCGGTGATCAAAATATTAGAATATTTGTTCTGTAAAATATTGATGATTTTATTAGAAGATATTGTGAAAAATGTTACGAGTACACTGTTTCAGTGGTTTATTATTGGTACGGTGACTCATCGAAATTCGATCCAAATTTTGGAATTCCATGAAATAGTAGTTTATGCTGACTCATTTTCCGGTGTAAAGTTTAAATAAAATGCTTGTTCTTATGTAAAATTCATGATAGAATTTGTATTCGGATAAAAATATATTCTAAATTATGGGAATTCAAAATTCCAATTTAAGATAAAAGTCTATTTTGGAGTATATTCTTACAGTAGAGTAAATTTTAACCTTTTCCCTTACTGATGAGGTTCTTGGTACATTTTATCAGAGAAGAATCATGCAAGTAGCCTATTAAGAATAATATGAGTAGTGATTACTTAGTGGCTCAGTGTATTCATGAGATTGTTTTTTTTGTTGTTTTATATTGAAAATGAGTACATAAGATTTTTACTTTATAAATTGCATTTTTTTTAAATAAATATATTTTGTCTGTCTGTCAATTAACGTTATCTTTTCATTGAGCTATTATATTTTAACACAGATCTTTACTATTTTTAAAACACCAATTTCCAAGGTTTGATTTCAGAATAATTTCCTTAGCTTATGAAAAGAAAATACAGTATTAATCCATCCGTTGATTCAGCTGGAGAAACTTCATAGCTACTTCTGATTCATTAGAATCGCATTAATCACAATTTAGAATCTAGAGTGTGAGATTGGACACGATCATTATCAATTTTTGTAACATGAAATTCATTTCCTGTTGAGAGGAAGTAACCTTATACAGAACAATATTTCTGTGGTACTTTAATGAATTATCTCTTTGCTCTTCATCTATAGTTCTAGTTCTCACCAAAAGAGGTGCTTCTTTTCTCATGTTAATTGGTTCTCAAGTGGAGCAATTATTAGATAGAAGTGAGAAGAAAGTCTTTGTTTCATTATGTGATATGTTTTTCAAAACAGTTTGAATTGCTTTTAAAGCAGTCAAACGTTGATGGTCAGGAGATTATAAAGTATGATTTTTTGTTTGTTCGTAACATTATCACTTTTAAAAGCAATCACACTGACACTGCTGTGTTCTTCTCAACATTTAACTACGATTAAGCTTCTATCTAAAAAATGATTTTGGAACACTCCTTCTTACACAATACTGCTGTAAAAACTAAGAATCTATAATGAATTGGAAAATTTTTGAAAATTAAGATCAATTTTTCAAGGTACAAGGTAATAATCCTCAGGTTGTTCGTTCAATTATCTTTAGCAAATTGATTGTAGGCCCACCGTATGACAAACTATTTCAATGCATTCTCCGAACAGATCTATTGTTTAATCTGTTATCGGGACACCGAGCTTCGCTCGTTATTTTTATTTATTGATGAACAGAACACAATTCTCTAAAATGATCGCGCTTATATATCACAGCTGGCTATACGTCTTCTTATGAATTTCGGGGATGCGATATTTTGATTTTTCACATACTCACTCGCTCACTCACTTTTTTACTATCCACAGCTGTTTCAGCCAAGGATGAATTATTATCCTTTAAATGTCGTTCATCGAGTTTCCCCAAGTATGAGACCTAGTGCAATCGAATCTGTATATCATAAACCTACTATGTTCTTAATTTCGTGAAAATCGTTAGAGCCGTTTTCGAGATCCGTTAAACATAAATAACCAGATATAAAAATAATCAGATATATATAAATACAGAAATTGCTCGCTTAATATAATAGGATTAAACTCTCATGATATATTATTTTCTACCATTATTACTATCTCTCTTATTCATTAATTCATCTATTTATCTGTCAATTCATTTATACAATGACTAACCATATACAATAAAAAAAAATTCTCGAATAAAAATTAATTACAAACTATGTGTCATCAATGTAAAGATTTTTTTGTCAAGTTTCTAGTTTGTTGGATCCAGCTCCGAGAGAGTGGCTTCATAGTAGGTCAAAAGAAACAGAACTCGCAGAGATAATTCGGATAATGGAGAAACATATCCCTGGGATACTCTTTAATGAGCCTCAGCCAGTACTCTGAGTTTACTTAGCTCTTCTGGCAAGGTCAGGCTGTTGGGGAATTCTCATGTAAATAGCTTCACTAGATTTCACTTCTCACACTCCAAACAACGAATCATGTGAATTTCACAAATCCTTGGCTCATATTCGTCGAATCATGAAGTGCACAAGTTGATACGAGTATTGGAGCAGGGAATCACATATATACTGTATAGGCAACAGTTATGGAATGAATAATCAAATAGCATGATAAATTAAGGCAAGAGTTGTTGAAAATGATTGAAAGGATAAAAAGAAAAGAATGGAGTTGCGTAGATCATCAAATATGTTTTCATCTTTCAGTATTTACTAGAACATAGTAAAGTCAATTAAAAGCTTCACTAACTCCTGTCAGGAACTGTCACTTATTATTATTATTTGTATCACTTTGGCCCGGTTGCACAAAAGCCGGTTAAATTTTAACCGTGATTAATTTCACGAGAACCAATCAGAGAAGGCCTTTTCGATAAGACGGCTTCTCTGAATGGTTCTCGTAAAAATTGTTCAATTTGTATTTTTCAGGTGCTAAGGAGTGCTACTCATACGTATTGGGAAAAGGTAAGGAAGCTTTCCAATTATCCTCAATAATTCAATCTATCACTCTATATTGTAATACAGTATTATGTTCCTAAATTGAATAAGTGATTAAATTATGATGAGAACATGCATTTTGAGCTCAAATTCCACACGAATCGTTGATAAATTGAAACGTGTTAATTTTCCAATGATGATTAGAGGTATTATACTTTCATGTAATAAATATTTATTCAACTGTGCCTTATCAATTATTATATAATAGAAGTGTTAAAGTAAATCCTTTTCAACTCGAAACGCCCAGTTATAATGTACAATGTAGTCAGTCTATCAGTCTGTTGTACTGAATTTCGAGTGTTTCTGCAGTTTGGAAGTAATTGGAGAGAAAAATAACTACATTTTAATCAAATAGAGTACAGTATAATCTAACAAATGACCAATGATATACACAAATGAGTCGTCTATTTTTAAAAAAAAGATAAATCAATTCAAAAAGATTCTTCACTTTTTTTCGAAAATTAGTCATCATGATAGGCTATTACTTAAATAATTCTACATTGGCTGGATTAGTTGCATTTCACAAACGATGCATCTTGTGGGCAAAATTGTGACTGTGAAGAATAACTTGCACCATCAAATAAACAATCTTCAGGTTTTCGATATAGACAATAAATAAACAATCTTTAGGTTTTCGATAAAGACAATAAATAAACAATCTTTGGATTTTAGATATAGATATTCTCTGCTTGCACCATAGAACTAATAACGCTTTGAAATTGTTTCCTGAGAATTTTTAAATGTCTGATTAATCTGCTTTTGCAAATAGATGATTCAAATATAAATACTAAAAATCAATGTTTGTACTATGAAAATATCAAATTATATTTGCCAAATATATTTTGCTAGATGATTTTTATGATGCATAATAATTATTTCAATAAACTATTGCGATCACTTTTTAAATGACATTCCTAATCTCTCAGTGGTTAGCTTCTAATAATAGTTAGAATT
The DNA here is from genome assembly GCF_014356525.2 of Nilaparvata lugens. Taxonomy (NCBI): domain Eukaryota; kingdom Metazoa; phylum Arthropoda; class Insecta; order Hemiptera; family Delphacidae; genus Nilaparvata; species Nilaparvata lugens. Next base: position 14,393,317 of record NC_052509.1, on the reverse strand, counting down.
CCTCTTATTACTCTCATTGTCTGTTGTTATGACGGTGTGTAATCGCTGCTACCACATTGGTTAGCTTGTGATTGGTTGAGTTCTCTAATACTCAACTCTCATTGGCTGTTGTCATGACGTCGCATTAGCTTCTCTCTCAATAGTCTGATATTTCTTACTCAGTGACAACTGAATTGCTGTTCATTCGTTGGTTGGCTTGCAATTTGTTGACTTCTCATTTAACCTTGGGCCGTTGTCATAACGAATAAATTTCTGCTCTCTTATTGGTTAGTACTTCAAATCCATGTGACAAAAAGTATAAGGCAAACTGGGAAATGTGATGTGATAAAGACTAGTCCAATTCTGGCCAGTATAGTAAATTCTATTGCAAAATTCTGGATAGTATTGTATAGTAAATTCTGAAGCCAAATTATGTTTTTCTGGTATAGTTGACCCAAGGATAGTATACAGTACAGATAGTACTTTGTAGTGGCCTGAAGTGGACCTGGCCATTGCTCTAAACCCAGATGTTATTCAATAACTTTGTTGTAATCTTCTCACTGTGTTTTTACGTGAATATTCAAAAAAAACTAGTACTTTTTGATGAGAAATAAATTTCATTCCTGGGGAGGAGCTTCATCAGTCTGAAATCAGGGGCGCTTGTTTTTAAGGGTTGGACTGTGTGGTCAAAATATGTGCAAATGATTGCATTTGAGAATTTGATTTGGTCCTTCATTAAATTAGATTTGTCTTTTTCGAAGCGTTTAAAAATTTATAGTGTGCTACGTCACTGGCCATTTTGGAGGATGTGTAATAGGCCTATTTCAATATTTTTTATTACGTTTTTGTGATTCTGTCCTATGGTTATTGAATGTTCTGCATTTTCTGATTCGGAATTTGAATCCTGTTATTCAATTCTGTGATTGAAATCGTCGATAAATTTATAGAATCAGCTTGATATTGCCTTTGTTAAAACGTAGTCGAATATTCACTGCAATCATCTCGCCCGGAGTGCATATTGTCTGTCTCTTATCAGGTGGTGATTTCGGCGATTTCCTATCTTTGTCACAGCTGAATACCGTAACACAATAATAGGACAGCGTCTGCAGACAAGGACACATGCAGCCCAATGTCCTTTCCCTGAGGCTATCGTTGTGCGGTTTTTACAGGTCGTTGTTGTTGTTGATGTCATTGTCGGCTTTTGTCACGCTATGGCCTCTGAATGCACGGCCGATTTTTTACTCACCTTGCATGAATACAGCGCAGGATTAGCATTTCCTTGGCAATAAATCTTCTCTCAACGAAGTGCGGATTTGCATCATTTGCTGCTGTCTCTCAACTGAATTGTACGGTACATTTTTTTCAATTTCGTTCTATTACTTGTATTATACATCGTTTCTTGTTGTTGATTGATTAGAAGTCAGAAATATTAGGTAGAAATTGTTGTGCCTGTTGGTCCTCTACCAATCATTTCAATAAATGAATATTTAAATTTATATATTATTCCCATTTTATTTTGATATTAACATATTATTAGGAAGAAACATATTATTCAATAGCTTGATTCCCTTGCATCTCATCTCTCTTTATTATCCTTACAATGAGTACATAATTGAAATTCTTCACGGTAGAATTTTTATTTCGGTTATAATAAGCTTCACACTTGAATTTAGACATTTGAACTTTGGACCTTATTCTTCCTCCCTTCCTTCCTCCATCACTTTCACGTAATTCTTCTTTTTTCTCAACTTAATCTTTTAAATTTATTGTATCGACTAACTTATTGTACTCATGTATTCGCTTTCAAATAATCAAGTTTGTGTTATCATTCTGTACTGATAAATAGAAAGGGGTTAAGTCACAAAATGTCGATTTTGACTTTTCTACATGTTCTTATTCAGGAAAATATGCTCTTTTTTTGTTTAAAGGATTCACGTCTATGTAGTATTGTTTCAGAGTTATTCTCATGGTAAAATTGATAAATCTTAGAAAAAAATAATTCATGTTTGATATAAATGATACAAGTCAACTCATAACCTTTAAAAAGTGGAATTAAATCTAATAGGTATTGTAAAAATGATGCAAGTCAACTTATAACTTTCAAGAAAAGAAATAGGTATTGATATAAATGATACAAGTCAACTCAAATCAAGATCAAAAAGGGTTAAGTCATAAAATACTTTGATACAAAGGGTTAAAGTCGTGCACATTTTTGTTTACACCTGTAAAAAAATGTCAATATGTGAGAAACCATTATTGGACACAGTAAACATGTGAAGAAATATGTAGAGCTACGATTAGCGTTCTAATACTTTTAATAATGATTCAAAAATTTCATACTGAATTTTTTGAACTTTGTTTTTGCTCTCCTGAAAAATCATGAAAACTGACTTAACACCTTTACTTATTAGTACAGCTTTATCCTCTCGTATTAACTTGAGTACCCTACTTCTCATTTATCACTTTTTCCTCAAGAGTAGATATTATCATTACTATATCCTATTATTATATGAATTATAGAATAAAACCATTTCACAAAATAAAAATGTAATTGGGGATAGTAAAGGATGAGCTCACTCACTACCTTAGAAGTTGTATAACATGGGAAAACTTTAAAAATTGTGATGAAACAAAGAAACTGTCGAAGTTCTACATCGAAGCAATATTCGTTGAAATGTACTCAAAGTTGATTGTACACTCCACTTCTTAGAAACGAAGTTTTGTTTCCAGTAGTTAAACTGTGTTACAACTTGATGTGGAATCAACAATCAGCTGTTGAGCACGATTTTCAATTGTAACTTGTAGCCATTGTAAACGGGCAATAACTCTCAACAATGAATTACTGTGGGCTTTGAACATGACTTGGTTATTATTTTTTAGAGTAATCGTCTTTATCGAAATATTTAAAAAAAATAATCCCACAATGAAATTTAGAAATAGGCCTAATAAATTAACAAAAATAATTGTTTTTCTCACAGTTTTCATATTTCAATCATGATACGTTCAATAATTTGATATTCTCAGAATGAAACTTTTAGACCAAAAGAAGCTCCACAACTGTATTCTGCAGCTCCTTACAGCGATAGGGTCCCAAAGCCTGTGTTCAGTGTTCAAAAGCCTGAGAAGTGGAGAATCCAGAAATTGAAGGATCAAAGAATTGGAAAGTGCGGCGTTTGACACATGAAATTGCATCTGTCCGTATTCTGTAATGCCATAATTTAATATCTGGGGCCTGTTTCATAAAAATTTAGAAGTCCTGTAATACAGGAACAGCTGATTTTATCGGCTATATTGAGCATGTAATTGGAATGGTGATTCTCCTGTATTACAGGACTTGTAACTTTTATGAAACAGGCCCCAGTTCTCAGATGATTGGCGATTCGGAGCTACCTTATCTATGGTATAGTGAGACTCACCTAAAACTGTCTGCATTTCTTTCAAATGCTGCAGTCCGCTGCAGCCCTTATAAACTAGTAGTTCTGTGAACAGTAGACCTCGCGCAGTTGAAAACCACAGCCTCCTCCATACTGTCTATCAGAGTGAATTATGTCCTGTCCTGACGTGTCGGCGAGATATCGGTGTGTAAACAACCCATGTTTGGGTTGTATCGACAATAATTATCAATATTAATTATAATTAATAGCATTACAATGCTAATAATTTGTTGTAAACAACTATGCTATCATCAAAAGCTTACCAAGTTGAAAGCAGAGAAAAGTCGGAAGGAAATAATAAGCTACTTCGAGTTATCAATATTGCATGCCTTATTGCTTGCATTTAATAGTCCTCACGACAGCTGACTTTTTACTAAGTTACATTGATTATATTAATTGTATGCGTCATTGCATGCAATTAATAATCCACTCGACAGCTGATTTATGATGAATAATTCTAGAGTCAAAATTTTACAGTAATATTGACGTTCAAAGGAGACTCCTTTTCCTCTTGTATTATCCTTAAAATGCAAGATTTCAAAAAACCCTTATGTATACGTCGACGCGAAAATCAAAATGGAACATACCTGTAAAATTTCATAAAAATTATTACTGCGTTTCGCTGTAAATGCGGGACATATAAACATGAAGAGAAATGCAAAACCGTCGACTTGAATTTATACCTCACTTCGCTCGGTCAATAACCTCAACGCTTCTCATTTAACCGATGCGTAATGTTTGAAGTAAATCCCAGAATAATATAGTTGTTATAGCAACTAATACTATGTACTATACAGTATATATACATAGTGTATACACTAGACTAGATACTAGTAACTAAATGACTTGTTTGTTGGCAACAGTCGGATGTTGCACCGTATAATCTCGACTTTCAGCTGCCAAGTTATATGAATCGTACTCCACTACCGTGCAATATGCCGGGACAGGTATCCTTTGGTAATGACCAGCAACCAGCAACACGATAGAGCTGAGAATTCAAGGTTAACGTTCGTGGTGACCGCTCGCGGTGAGAAAGACTGAGGTAGATGAGATGAGGATGTGTATGTGAGTGAGAGAGATAGGATGATTGTGTAGGTGTTGTGTGAGTAGGAAGGAGGAGACCACCCATCCTCGCAGCATCCAAAATTTCAATTCCATTTCAGCTCTCACGACTATTTCGATACGAGTGTCTGCAATTGCAATATGGGATATACCATACTAGCCGTCAGGCTCGCTTCGCTCGCCATATCCGTCTAGCCAGGGGGCTCCGCCCCCTGGACGGGGACTGGATCGTCCGAGAATGAGATCAGCAGGCTCGCTTCGCTCGCCTGCATTTTTCGTTTGGGCATTTATATCATAATGTTAGGACAATCCAGTCGGGGGTCCAGACTAAACGGCTGGCTAAACGGATATGGCGAGCGAAGCGAGCCTGACCGCTAGATATATAATTTTCCCAGGATTGAAGTAGCAGTGCCCAATCAATTTTTCCGCGATAAATGCATTTAAATCTTCAACTTGGTGCCAACCTAACAAAGTCAACTCAACTTAATGCCAACCTGACAAAATTATTAATTTAGTTGCCAGTTAACAACTGTTTCGAAGAGGTACTCTATCTAGATTATAGTTCTATAGTAACATATGATATGGAAATTTCAATTATAATTAAGAGATTGGGAGAAGAAGAATATACATGCTAAAAGACGAACTTTAAACCCTTAAAAACAACCCTTAGAGTTAAAATATTGCCAAAAGATTTCTTAGTGCGCCTCTAAAGGGCCAACTTAACATACCTATCAAATTTGAACGTTTTTGGTCCGGTAGATTTTTAGTTATGCGAGTGAGTGAGTGAGTGAGTGAGTGAGTCAGTCAGTCAGTCAGTCAGTGAGTGAGTGCCATTTCGCTTTTATATAATTATATATATATAGAAGAAGATAGAGAAAGGATGCAGTATAGTATATTTTCTCTATTGCATAGATTCTTACTAATAAAAACACTCCACTCACATGGGCTACTTTTAACAAATTAATAAAAACAATATACAAATCTTGAAGTACCCTTCATTTTAAATTAAATGAAAAAGACTAAGAAATTGTCAAAACTTTATTTAAAGTTTTAAAAAATAAAGGGTAAAGGGTACTTCAAGATTTTTATATTGTTTTTATTAATCTTACTAATATTATCCAATATCAAATATTAATAAATAATAATCATTTGTCCCTTATAATACCTATTCAACAATAGGCAACACTCACCGATTATCGGCCGACAGAATCAGAATTGTCCTCTCATTGTCTGAAAATTATCTGTTGGTGAGAATTAGCCAAACAGAGGATACTTCCGAGTGTCGGCCGACGATCGGTAAGTGTATAGCCTTACTATAAAGATTGTTTCAAGTTTTGAATATTGGAACATTCTTTTATTATCACAAATCAGCCAACAGTTTATGTTTATGGTAATTGATGGTTACAGGAATGGCTTCATTCGTCAATCAATGTAAGGGATCATCAGTGGCTTATCCAGGGGGGTGGGTATGATGATGTATCCCCCCCCCGAAATGGAACCTGAGTTTATTTGTGGCCGGATTAGCTACAAAGATTTGCTTCTAATCCCATATTTTCTTCATATTTTACTATTTTAATAAAAAAAATGTAAGGGATTAGAGAATAGCACAGCAATTGTAATAATTTCGAGCTATTTTCTTGTAGATAGTGTGTGAATTGGTGCATAGGGACTACATAGCATGCTGATAGAAACTAAAATAGCAGGAAACTAGAGATAGCACTCAAAGTTACTGTAGTTCACAATCTATTATCATAAAGCAATTCAATATAGCTAATATTGCTCTAGTTGATTATAGTTAATTCAGATTGCTTATAGTTCATATCCTTGAACAATGCTCCAGCAGCTTCTTCTAGAGTATTCCCCAAAATTTTCCAATTATGATCAACGGGTGTAGTTTTCATCGTGGACAGGAAAACACATCCCCTAAATGTTTGGAAAAAAATGTTTTATCCGCTCCCCCCCCCAAATGTGAGTTCAAGTATTCAAGTAGAAATAGTTTTAGTTGAAATTATTCTTTATTGGAGCCAAAACTAAAACATTCTAGCTTGGTAGTGTAGAGTAGACTAATAATGAGTAGACCTTCTACAAACTTATAATTTTTTTAACAATTGAATGACTAATTAAATTCTACTAGATTCCATTCTATTTGTTATTTAATCAAAAATCCTCAGGCCTCATTTAGGGGAAAATCGAAGTAATAAGTGGCCTAATGGTAACCAAAAAAACTTGAATGGAATGTGTGTATTCAAGCGGAAATTGCTTAAAGTCGCATAAAATTTAAGGTACATTTTCAAACTTTTCGGACCCCCCTTTTGTGTCACCCCAAAGTTTAGGTACTTTCTACTCCAATGTTATGATTCCTCCCCGAATTTATTTTCTGGATACGCCACTGGGGATCATCATTTTCGAGTACATAATTTTGAAATATTATTTGATGTTGCAAAACAAAATTGCATCAAATTTGCATTTGGATTTTCATAAGAGATTTTGCTCTATTGCCATGTCAAATCTAATCCAGATACCCCCCTCACATGCTTAATATTCTCAGTAGCAATCTGCTAATTAAATTTTTGACAGTTTTTGACTAATTTATGTAGTAACCTTGCTTTAAAATTACTCGTAAAAATTGTACTCATTGTAGTAGACTTGTTCCAATCTAAAAAAGCACGTACAAACGAGATTACTCTTCACCTTGACTTGCAGTAGGCCCATAGGCTACACATGAATACAAGTGTGCTGAATTTGTGTGTGTCTCTCTTGCAAGTTCAATTGAATATGTGGCACGAGAAATCCAAAATCTAAATTAAGTCTAGTCCTCCGATTAAATATAGCTATTCTCGTATTAATTATTTGTGTTGCAATCCGAGTTTACCACCATCTGATCCAGTTCCGTTCAAACTTGGATGTAGCGTAGCATATGGTCCTTGGTATATCGTATATCCAAACAGAAATCTTATTCTATTCTATATAGAGAAATCATAGGCGAGTGTGAATATTTTCATCGGTCACCGATCATTCTATGGAAGGCTCACTTCAGTATATTATTATACCTTTCGCATAACGGTAATACACCAATTTAGCTGTTTGCGAATCATTGGTAATCTACATGCGTTCCCAATTTGTTAAGTAAACATGCACATCGTGTGACGAATGCTGAAATCAATGTTCACGATTTGGATGTGATTCAATTATTCTCGCGTCTTTCTCATCACGGCTTAGCAAATCAGGTGTGTCGTTTCTCTATGTGTTTGTCTTCGAAAAAAAGAAGAATAGAGAGTCAGAACGTGGTCGTGAATAGGAAATGCAAGAAACGCGCATGCTATCTCACTAGAGAACATACACATGCCTATATCATAGTGAGATACACTGTTAGAATTCCTTTCAAATAACATAAGTGCTTAAAGTTTCCGATTTATCTCATACATATCCATTGTGAACCTAGTATGGCAAACAGATTGTGTCCGTATCTACACTGTTAGAATTCCTTTTAAATAATATCAATGTTTAAATTTTCAATTTGATCTCATCATACGTATTTATCGTGTAGTATGACAAACAGATCATGACCCTATCTCTATTCCCTGTAAGGTAATGCTACTATACAATAAAAAAGAGAAATCATAGAATAACTAGTATTTTTATATTTCCTCTATGGAGAAATGTATCTGAGAATAATATTAGATATAGTAATGGTACTGTCTTTGCTTTTAGCTTACACTACAGATCCGCATTCCTGAATCACTATTAGTTTTATAATATTATGGATCTCTTCCATTTCTGTAGATTTGTTGCCTTTTTTCACAGAATATTATCTTACGACAATACTTATTTGATTATATTATTATTAGCGTATGGCTTTCATTGCTGGGGAGCCAAGGGTAGTTCCATCTTGCCGTAGGTGTAGCCTATAGGAATAGAAATTATTTTCATGCAGATACCTGAACAATACTTTGCCAGTTTCTTGCATCCAACAAACGTATACTGTTTTCACATTTATTGATGATTACGATTAAAATATTCATTACATAAATATTCAATTTCAAAAATTCAAGTACAGAGTTTTATACTTATAATACCAGAGATTAAAAAATATTAATTTTATGTAAAGTACTCTTTTCTCTATACTTATACTGTTTGAGAATACTGCCAGCTATTTTTCTACACATCATTGTCTTAAAAGAGAAAATTTGTTGGAATGTGACATCCTCCTCAATCTCAAACTCGTTAACTTACCATTGATCCATCGAATGCTCTGTGAACTTTCTCATTATTGCCATTACAACAATATATGAGAGTAGGCCTATCTTCAAGGTCACCAGGAAATCTTTTCTATTTCAATTACTCAGTGTTTTCAGGTTATTTCTGTGAGAAGTTATTGAAAAGGCTACTTTACACGTATTGGTTAGCGTTGGAATGTTAATTGTTTTGAAGTGATTGGGTTGAATTTAACATTTTTGTTGGTTTTGAATTTTATCTTAGTAGTTTTCAAGATTAGATTTAGATTATTTCTATAGGCACTTCCTCTTTTCAATAATATATCTGTGAATGATAATAATTAGGAATCTCCTGTTTTAAGTGTCTCTTTTTTGTGCTTATCGTTCTGAAAGGTCATGCCCAGTAGTCGAACGTATCCTCTTCATGGAATGTGTATATTGTAGCACTACAGTTCCGTTGATAAAAAATACAGAAGTAAAAACATGTCCCATACAATTCCACTGTACTCTTGAAGCAAACCCAAATGGCAAACTTCTAGTCAAGACTGTACCTTTTGTTTCTTGTCTTCGTCTTTCTTCAGCCATCTTCGTTGATTTTGTCCTTTTTTGGCGAATTCTTGCCGTCCTCTCATGAACATCTGCACTGACTGTCGTGTTTATGGTCGTGAAGAGGAATGCACATAAAACTGGTCTTCGGAGTGCATCCAAGTCTGCACTGGAAAGTGCATCCCGTGATGCACTTTAGCTGCAGTCTATGCGGAGCTTCTCGTTAAAATGTCAGTATTCTTTATTGATAACATCAATACTTTACATTCAACCAATGCTGACAGTCTGAAGAGAATGTCACTGTAGATGAGAGCTTTCAAACTAGCGAGAAAAGAGTTCAGACATGTTTGAAGAAGAATATTGGTGACTGAACGAACGTCTGAAGAGGAATATTGGTGACTGAACGAACGTCTGAAGAAGTTGTGGAAAAGAAAGATTGTTTATGCACTGGTCAAGATAAATTGTTTTGAAGATGCTAAGTGAAAGTCAGTAGCAGATAAGTGATGGAATTGGTTGAGTTACCACAGACAAGATACTACTTCTATTAGTTATATTTGGTTAAACATAATGTCGAGATTTTGTCTGTAATGTCCAAAGAGAATACTCTTACATTCTATAGTCGATAGTAATGTCGAGAGATAAAGCATTGTCTGTTTTATACTGTAGGATACATTGGATAACTTGGAAATTAGAAGAGGAAGAAAGTTAATAGTAATGACAAGGATGTATTTGGTTTGAAAATTGTATTTTTCTGCTCCAATTAAAACATTTATGTGATAACTCGAATAGTTCATTGGAATTGAAAAGATTGCAGCTGTGAAATAGTGATTTGATGCACATTTCTTTCCTTGATGTTTCAATTATTGTTGTTATTATGTGTTTTTGTTCAATAATTAAATCTCTTTTCATTCAGATACTTGATTCATGAATCAAATCATCATAAATGAAAACGTTCATATTATTCATTTCCTCATCATCACGTAGGCTTAACTGCTAGAGAACCCCAAAGGTTCATTAATAAATTTTGAAAGGCATGAAGTATAGGTCAGTATACTATTCAGGTCATAGTATATTGGCCTTTAATCAGGTTTTTTCTGCACAGTGTAATCGGTTTTATCAGAAAAAATAGATCCCGAAAAATAATACAATTATAAAAATTTAAAAGCGAGAAACACCTACATACTATTCTATTTCAGTGCAGTACTTGAATTATTCATGATTGAATAGTTCGTTCATGCTTTGTAAGTAAATAATAGAAAAAATACACTGAAGTTTTAAAAATGCTGTAGTGGAATACTCCCAAACTCCAAATTGTTTCTTCAATTCAAAATGAAGAAAACATTAAGGCTGTTCGGTAAACCTTTTTTATTTAAATTGGATAATCTTTTTCAATATAATTGTTAAGATCATTATTATAAGAATGAGAAAAAGTAGCAACTGAAATTTTTAAGTGGTCTAATAAGCGAGTTATGGGTTGTTGAAGTGCTAAACTCCGTTTTCTTCCCAGATCATGAACGGTTTAGAATTTTCCATTATTGTTTTTTTTTTTAAATACATTCAGTATATCATTGGCTTTGTTCTAATTTGCGTTTTTTCGCGATTAATGCCAAAATGAACAAGTTATCGAATTTACAAAAAAATGTTACTTTATATTTATGAACGATATGGGGAATAAGATGTTTTAGTTTGGAAAGATACATTCTTTTTAATTTTTAAGAGAAGTTCTAAAATATAGTAGATACCGTTTATGATCTGGAAAGAAAACGGAATCTGGAAAGTTAGCACTTCAACAACCCATAACTCGCTTATTAATAATCTTAAAGAAGATTATCCAATTTAAATAATAAAAAAGTGTACCGAACATCCTTAATGAACGATGCTGTATAAATAATAATTCACAAAATAATTGAAATTCTCTCGTTGTTTCGAATTTAGATTAGGCCTATTACTCTCCCGAAATACGGGTAGTAAAACTCGTGTTTAGTAACGAAAATTATATTCTGGTGGTCAAACTTAGCGAATACTGAGAGTTTATATTAACCATTTGTGGGAGTGGCTAATCTAGATCAATGGCAGCTGGTTGTGGGAGTGGCTTATCTAGACCAATGGCAGACGTTCTTCTTGATACGTTATCCACCAATCTTATCGCTTGCTCAGTGAACTATATTTTCTGCTGCTCTTTTGTTTTAGTTCAGCATAGATTGATGATGTTGTAAAAACTGAAAACGGTATTTCTATTTTAATTCATGACTATAACATAGATGTTCCGCGTTTTTTGAGACTCCCATAGAGTTTGTATCATTTTCTAGGAAGCAATAAGATATAAAATTATTCTATCGTTAGACCTATCATTAATCCCTGATTGAATAATGAACCATCTAATGAGGTTGAAAAATGAGTAGATCTTGTCATTTAATCCCGCATTCTGATGAAAACTACCAATATAAATATCTTATCAGTGGCATATTTATTGCATTTTGAAAGTTTTATGTGGCCACTTCAACTGATTTCTGATGGATGACATATTGAAGTAGCTAGATCATTTTTACAACCTTTCTTATCATTCTCACTATTTGTACTTACTCCCCTCCTCATAATTCTTCCATAAAGTGGTCATGAAGCTTTCTGCCATAAAGCGGTCAATCTTTTCAACATACTCTTAATAAATTTAATCTCTTCTCAATTTTATGAGGAGTGAAAGTGCATTCACTAGTTGAATTTGGTATTATATTGTTCTCTACAAAATCTATCTTGAGCGTTGATTTTACAAACTAGTTGACTAGTTTGACTAGTATAACCACTCAACTGTATTTGAATTAACGATTCAACTGTTTTTGTTTTGCTTTCTGAATAACAGAAACAAATTGATTTCTAAATGTTTTCTGAATAACGGCAAATTGTCTAAATGAATTTCACCCTACTAATAAACACTTTGCAATAGTGTTTAAAATAAGAAAAGATTATTTAAATTCAACTGGAGTTCCGTCTTGTAGTTATGAGAGAAGTGGTAGACGAATCTCAACTTTGAATATTGCTCCTTCAAAACATTTAGAGAGAATAATATATCACTTGAGATTAACTCCATTCTATTAATACATATTCTAAAGCTTCATTTATTGACAATTTATTCGCACTTTCATCTATATTTATTAATAAAATATCAACTGTATGCTATCAACTTATCAATAGGTGAGCATAATGGGTGAGTATAGTGGTCTTAAATTCTATTGGGGGAAACTGTTTCTCCATTAGTTATGAAACTTCTTTGTTTCATTTTCTTTCCACATCTGTGGATTTATGAGGAATATGGAAAGAAAAATTTTTTAAGGAAATGGAAAATTTCAACTAATGCATCTATTAGTTACAGTGAATTAAAAATGCACTGAAAAATCATTTGGAACTCTTGCTTTTTGGATTTATTGGGATCATTGCTAGACTTCGGAGTTAATTTCATAAACAATATAAGTGGACGCAGGATGTGATGGCTTATTGAAAAAGTTCCACTCTATATCATAGTACACGTTACAACCCTTGGCCTCCCTCACAAAGCCTCTCCATCTCTCCCGATCCTCTGCCTGCCTTTTCCAGTTGCGAACTTCTAGCGTTCTCAAATCCTGCTCCACATTATCTATTCCTTGGCCATCCTTTTCTTCATCTATTGTAAATTCTTTCCCTTCATATACATTTGGCGATCCTTTCATCACCCATTCTCGCCAAGTGCCCCATCTACCTAATCCTGCCAGCTTTAATAAATCGGATGTCTTCACTCCCCAGGAAGCGCTCGATTTCGCTATTTTTTCTCCTTCTCGAAATATATCATAGTACCATAATTAGTGTATAAATAATAATATTGAGTGACCTGGCTGGCTCAGGTCTGGTGTCAGAGTTTTCAGGGCCTCTGACATGACCTAACGACTGCTTTTTAGGGAGCCGGGACCGACGGCTTAATGTGTCCATCCGAAACACTATAATATTATAGTATCAAGACTCAAGTCATATTGTTTCCTCTGTGGGCATTCTGACAATTTTCATGTATTGATGAAACGTATTTCAATTTACTAAAAAGAATAATACATAAATGTTGTCAATAGATGATGTGACATTGACAACATCTATGTACTAATCTCTTTATTATGGAGAAATATCACATCATCTCATACAATCGAATTATGTATTTCACTTTCCTTGTGACTTTCCCTGCGAGTACTGTAAGGCCCACAATACATGTACAGTATTTAAATTTGATCGATAACAAAGATAAGCGAATTATCCGTTGAAAGCAAACATAATGTTACAACTATGTAGTTGATACTTTCGTTTAATTGATTTTCAAACGAGCCATCGCTAATTTTGAACGTAGGAGGCCCAGACATTGATGAATGCCTTCAAGATAGTAGAGGGGATTGATGAATGGTGGAATTTTATTACATTGATGAGGAGGTGAAGAGGACAGGGGGAACTTTATGACGTCACGAGTCAATTGAAAGTAGCATCATTTCAAATACACAGTAATGTCAAGTGCTGAATTTTTCGGCTCATTAGTATTTGTCGCGAGCTGCTCGGTTAATTATCGCAATGTCGGTGGTCGTATTACAGTGGTGATAAGTAGGTATAGTAATGATATGAGAAGATGACGTTAAAAATAGACTTAAGAGATAGAGTTCGTAGAGAAAGAGGTCGCTTGAGTAGTAGGCTATTGTTAATTGAAGATGAAGATTCGGTATGACAGTGAAGCAGTTTTGCTGTGTTTGTCAAGCGCGGTGCATCGTTTATTCTCTGCTACATGTGTTGCATTCGTTAAAATGACATTTTCGATGTGTCAACTTTTCTTTGTTTATAGTTAGTGTTTCTCTACTTAAATCATCCTCCCCCTCCTACTTCCCCTTCCCCTACATCTACTTTCTCCCTCAATTTCTGCGTAAATATTTATCATTATCAAAAAAATATATAACCTCCAATATCGGTGATCAATTTGTGTTCAACAAAGATAATTATTGCAGCTGTCCAGAAATGTGCAATGAATTCTCGTCAACTGCGCATCCTGATTTTTGAGTTGTGCGCATAGAGTTTGGGTCAAAACGATATTATGGCCCTGCAATGGACACCTTTACGGTAAACTATTTGCTGTATTGTCTGTGTGTGTTGAGCTTACAAGCAGGCACGCATTGTAAACAAAATTCACTAGTTTTCCAAGATATTGTGGTAGTTTTAACCATATAGTAAAGATATTTAATTGGTAGAGTAAAGGTATTTAATTGGTTTATTTGTCTCTGTTTGAATTTAGTAACTATGCTTCCTAGTTTTGTGAGCTGTTGTGGAACCTTGTCATTCCATAATGTTTTCGTAGTAAATTTCTGTCTTGCGACAATTTTGTTTTTCTTCTTCAGTAAATAACTAGATGGATTTTCCCTTGTTTTCAGTAAATTTTAGTACTTTTAGATACTAAATACTAAAATATTTGCCGGTTGCACAAAAGCCGGTTAAATTTTAATCGTGATTAATTTTACGAGAACCAATCAGAGAAGGCTTTTTTGAAAAGACAAGACAAAAAAGAAGGCTTTTTTGAAATACAGCTTCTCCAATTGGTTCTCGTGGTAATTAATCACGATTAAAATTTAACCGGCTTTGGTGCCACGGGCCTAAGCTGTATACTATGCTATTTATTCCCAGCTGAGTTCACACTCTGTACAGAAAATAGTTGTTCCAATTTTAATTTGCAATTTGGTATTCCTTCTCATTAAAAATTTTCAAAAATAATGTTCTGTAGCTTCAGGAAGATGTCAAATATCACAAAATGCTATTGAAATTCAATTTTGATTGTTTAGTTGTATTAACCAGTGAAACAAAAAAATATTGACCATTCATGAATCTTATTCATAAGAAATGTCTCACACTTGAATATGTCATTGTTCTTAGATGTTCATAATTTTGAAAGCTGGTGAAGATCCTGTAAAAATATTTATTTTGTGTTAATAAAAATTGTGATTCGTTTGGCAGAACTTAGCCAGAGAATGCAATCACATTTTATACTCTTTGAATTCCGCCCGTAAAATTTTTATGTCAATCATATTTTTCATTGTTAGTCATTGTCGATTCATCGAGTTTGGTTTCTTCATTAATCAATTGTTTAATTATACTCCCAAATAATGAATAGGCCTGGATCCGATCCATCAATAGTTTCAATTCTTTAGATTTGAATGAGTATTCGGAAAACTCAGCATTTTATTTATTGTTATTTTTTGGGAGATTGATCAGAGATGCGCAATAAATTATAAGTCTGAGGAATGTAGTTGAAGGAAATATCTGAGTTATAAATCGTAAATAAGTTTTTAATTGTTGAATTATGCACATATAATATAGACTATTGAAACCAATGTATTTTCAGCCGAAATTTTATATAATTTTCTATAAAAATAGGTAGTTTTAGTCTACATTTTACCAAAACTTCCAATCAATCTATCAAACTTCAAACCAATCAATCACATAAATAAAGTACTCATTCAATCCCTCTCACAAACTATCTCACTCTATCTCTCTCATACTCTCTTTCTCTTCATATTTATGAATTTTTCAATGATTTTCAAGTCAAATGAAGGTTGATAACAGAATGAATTTAAAATCAATATGAATCACATCATTGATGTTAACAATGAATGAGAGATGTCTAGACATGGGGTGTCATAATCATGAACATAAATTGTAAAAAGTTGGTAAGTGCTACTAATTTGGAAGAAAGTAGAGAATAATATGGAAACTAATTATGAACTATTGACAGTATGGTTTTGAATTTTTAGCATTTTAAACGCACAATGGTGCATGTCTGTCTGTCGTCTAGCGTTTTCGTAATTTTTGTTACGCAGATCGGTTGGTGGTTAGTCACACTGTCACAGTCCAAGTGTGTCAAATCATGTGAAAAACCCAGTATTGAAAACTTCTCTCGTATCGCCACACAAATCCAGAGTACTGTTATTATCTCCACAAAACAACAATATTTCAGTCATGCTGTATCTTTGAAAACAGAGATGATTTCGAATTCAGTCTAGGTTTTTTACTTGCAAAACTGTTTGTGAAAATGGCACCAACTTTTTTGAAAGCGCAAAAAAGAGTTTCACGGTTAACGTTTTTCATTCAATTTTTAAATTTTGCGAAAATAGCACTCTATTGTATTGCAAATGATGCAAATTTCGCATTTCTATCATGTGTAGATCTTTAGTAGAGGAATATTATTGGAACTGAAGGTTGTTCAAGAGACAAGATAATGCATTTTATGAACTTTGAACATTGAAAATATTTTTGCAAAAACGTTGATCACAGATTTATTATCTCCTGTTAATTTTATGTCACATTAATCTTGTTCAATTGAAGATAAAACATATTTATTGACACTTTTTATTTATAAAATAGAATTATTGTACTGTATATTTTTTGAAATTAATAAAATATTAACAATACAAATTATTATTATTTAATTAATTTCAAAAAAGGTTACTATAATTTTATTTTATAAATAAAAATAAGTAGCCCTGAATACATACATTTTAAGAAGTTATTGACAACTATTTCTTCTACTAGCTGACAGTTTCTTCATTTTTTTATGATTTCTTCTACTAGCTGACAGTTTCCTCATTTTTCATGATACAGTATTTTAAAATCGAATAACTCTTTACTCACGAAACTTGAATTACTCTCCACTCGAGTAACGTTATAGGGCAACTCCGTTATTACAATACGTAATACCTATTTATTGGCTTTACTCCTTTTCAATGGGCCTAATGTACTATGTCTTTACATTTGGTATATTTGTCCATTCCATGGTTATCATTCCTTTAAAAAATCACTGTTTTTACACTTTTGACTCATATATTAGCACTACACGAAGTATTGAATCTTTACTGTCGAAATAAAGCATTTCTAACTTAACTATATTTAAAAATGTACAATATGCTTCCAATCTAATTCCAAGTCCAAGTCTACGAAGTAATCCGTAAGACGGATTTACATACAAATTCAAACAAAACTATTCAAATTTTATGTTCTCATTTTTGTTTCACTTGAGTTTTAATCTGTCTAAAATTTCTTCAAAATAATTATTGGGTTAGATATGTAATGCATTAAATTTTCTGGAAACTTGACAAAGAATACATTTTGAATCTGCTCTAATGAAATTCACAGTGACGAGTTACTCACCTGTGTCTGACTAACTTTCAAATTCGAAGAATGTCTTGTTCATTCAAAAACTATCGCTTCTTCATTCATGGTTATTATTTATATGTAATGCATCAAATCCTCTTGATACTTGACAAAGAATAAATTTTGAATCTGCTCTAATGAAATTCACAGTTACGAGTTACTATGATATCACCTGTGTCTGACTAACTTTCAAATTCGAAGAATGTCCTTTTCATTCATGAACTCTCTTTCGCTGTTTCATTGATGGTTCCTGTGCTCGCGGTGATATCAGAGGTGTAGCGGATTTTTGTTGCTTGAATCACGGTCACTAATAATGTTGAATCATGTTTGGAATTAGTGTTGAACACATAACATAATATTATGCTCACTGTGGGCCGAACTGGAAGCTCAAGGTGAGATCAAAACGCCTTCTTTCGTGCAACACTTGAGTTTTTTATTTCGATGTATGTTACTTCAGTTTTATTTTATTGTTGTCGAATAGGTTTTATTTTCCTGATATCATTCAATCATTCAAGTTCCGTCTTCATTCTGATTTTCAATTGTTTTTGAACTTGTTTTAGTTTCATCTCATTTTCATCCTCTCGAACCAGTGAACTCTATACGTAACTCTATTCTACGTGTAGAGTTCCTTGTACTAACTTTTAAAAACTCAAGATGTCAGTGATCTCAGCTCAAGATGCTTCAGTTATAAGTGACAATAAATTTCGAGATGTTCTCAAGCTACTTATTTCAAAACTTCATTCAAAATCAAATCTTGGGGAGTCTCAAAACAAGGTCAGCAGTGTTTAAAATGACTGCTGACAACATTTATCTCGTAAGAGGGGTGTGGTGGTAGAAGCCCAATTTTCCTAAATTTAGGGGATGCGTCCATGGGCTTTGGGAGGGGCACCCATCTATTCTGTAAAGCCAAATATTTCATTGTATAATGTATGTAATTTATGCTTGATGGTTGCTTGCTTGATATGAGATTTTTCAATAATGTGAGTGAGATATTGCTGTGTTATATCATAGATTAAATGAAGAATATATTTACTTACTTTACAATTATATTTAGTCTATCTCCTTTGTTGATCATATTTATTCGTATGAGTGCATTTATCTTCATTTGACTCCTAAAAACTTCCACAAAGAGCTCGAACATAGCATAGCTTATTGAGCTCAGACATAGCATATTATGTAAGACGTATTAAAGACTCTTAATAATGTTTCTTTCTGAATTTGATTTAAAAAAAACATGCTTCATTTATATTAACTATTTTTGCGGACTCTTTACACTCAATTTATTTTGCTTTTATTTTCTATTTAAGTGTCTAACCATTGTAATAGTATACTCAGCAATAAAAAATAGATACTTTGTGCTCCAGCCCCAAAGCTAGGTAATCAGATCCACTACTAAGAATCGTATTATTCGAATTATATAAATAATCGTTTGATTGGTCCAAGGTAACCAACTACCGAAGAAGTGTGAAAGTAATACTCTTTTTCTTCTCAGTTTTATTATTTTAGTTCTTGTTATGTTTACCGCTGAAATAATGCATTTTTATTCTCACTCAACTTGACAACACTTTTATGTGAAAAGCTGTCTTTCTGTGTTGCTATTACATTCGTTGAAGTTTTGTATTTGCTACTGTCGAAAAGTTTAGTTGTGTTGTTAATTTTCAGAGTGCACCATGTTATATCTTATTTTTCTCAATATGCTCAAGTGTTTTTGTCCTTGTGTGTTTCCCTATAGCAGGTTAGTATTGTAATCATATTTTATGAAAAATTTTCATGATGCTTAAACAAACTGTGGAGTTCTCTATTCAGTAGCAGTGTAGAGAAACTTGAAGGAATTTCCAGTTCCAAAACAATTAAAACTATTCCTGTGCTCTGCCAACAAAGAAAAATGAGATCTTCATTCGATTAGAAATTTAGATTCTGAGGAATAAAAATATTTAGTTTGTATTGAATCCATGTACGGTAGTTTACTATGTTTATGGTGTGTACCCATGTTCGTTAGTTTACTATGTGGCACTGTGGCACCTAGTTACTATGTGTATACATTGGTTAAATTTTTAATTAATTTTGCCCAATTCAACATGTTGTGAATATGCACTGTGTGGTTCACATACACTGAAATTTTCCAATGTAAATTTTCAAACAAAGTCCATATTTTTTATTCATTTTCGCTTTGAAATCTTTTGTTCCTTCTGCCAAAAAATAAATGAAGAATTGAAATACCGCTATACTGCATTAAATCCATCTAGGTGTACTATGTGTGGTAATAAGTAGTATAGATAAAAATATTAATATGAGTACCCTTATAAATTATTTTGTCACAAAATAATTCATAAGTGTACTCAGATTAATATTTTTATTTTATGTTTTATTATGTAGGTTTTATAAAATATTAATATGAGTACCCTTATAAATTATTTTGTCATAAAATAATTCATAAGTGTACTCAGATTAATATTTTTATTTATATTAAAAGAAGCCCAAAAGAATAAAGACCACATGTACTATGTGATACTATCATTGAGAAAAAATAGCATAAGAAGATATCCATAGTATAGGTCGTTTATGTTCCAAATTTCAAGCCGATATTTTGTTGATTCAAGCTGAATACCGTCGACTACTGTCTACTGTTACTGTTTTGACCGGATGAGAGTGTAAGAACGGTACAGTATGAGAGATTACCAGCGTCACATAGCTTCACGAAAAACAACTACAGTACTAGGACTATCGTCGGCTTGAGTTAACAGTGAAATTTGGAACATAAACGCCCGACACCATGGAATATCTTCTTATGCTATCCTTTCTCTATCGTACTATACATTATTGTGTGGTTATGTGTGTATCTACTCTTTCTATGTGGTTGCTTGTCTACTCCACACTGTCTATCACTCTCGTGTTATCGGATGGGCGCCTTAATTGTCGGTCCCGGCTGAAGTATGCCAGTCGTAAGGCTCATTGACGACTTGAATTATACAGGGTGGGTGAAAAGTCCGAGAACGGCTTAATATCTCATACACAAAGGTTATTTGATGGTGGGTGTGATTGGAGATCCTACTCAAATTGAAAATACTACTTTACTATGACTTCAAAAATCTGGTCCGCCATCTTGGATCCGTCATATTGAATTCAACTTTATTTCTTTTAAATAAGAAGGTTGTCATGCGATACATGATTTCGATACGAAATTTCGAAAAAAATGAATGGTGAAAACCGCACAGAAGATATTCACATTATTAATCAATACCACTTATGTATCATTTCTGATATGCATGATATTGATTAATAATGTGAATATCTTCTGTTCTGTTTGAGATATCGATATGCGGTTTCCGCCATTGATTTTTTCTTGAAATTTCGTATCGAAATCATGTATTGCATGACCACCTTCCCATTTAAAAAAATAAAGTTGCATTAAAAATGGCGGATCCAAGATTGCGGACCAGATTTTTGAAGTCATAGTAAGGTAGTATTTTAAATTTGAGAAGGATTCCCAATCACACCCACCGTTAAATAACCTTTGTGTATGAGATATTAAGCCGTTCTTGGACTTTTTTCTCTCCTTTGCAACTTTGAAAAGTTGCAAAGTTAAGTTTGCAACTTGTATTGATTAATAATGTGAATATCTTCTGAACGGTTTGAGATATCGATGTGCGGTTTTCACCATCCATTTTTTCTTGAAATTTCGTATCGAAATCATGTATCGCATGACCACCTTCCTATTTAAAAAAATAAAGTTGCATTAAAAATGGCTGATCCAAGATTGCGGCCCAGATTTTTGAAGTCATAGTAAGGTAGTATTTTAAATTTGAGAAGGATTCCCAATCACACCCACCGTTAAATAACCTTTGTGTATGAGATATTAAGCCGTTCTCGGACTTTTCACCCACCCTGTATAATCAGGCGAGGTGGGACCTTCCCGCAAGAGACTCTCCACCAACAAAAGCCATATGAATTTAAGTTAATTTAATTTAATCAGCTAGAAAAAATATTTTCACTGATTGTTCGTCTAATATAATCTGTCTTTGTAAATTTGTCATGATACATTTTCATAATTTATTTTCTGTTTTCATAGGCTGATGATGACAGGAGACACCCGCGTTAACAAGCATCGCACGGCCAACGATCTTCTGCTGGAGTTGAAGAGACGAACCCCGTTGATGCAAGACAAAGCCGTTCAGTCCTCCTACGACAATCTCACCATGGACGAATCGTCAGCCGCCTACGACAATCATCTCTCCACGTCACGCGACGACATGGTCACGTCACGCGACGATAACGTGTCGTCTATGACGTCACGCGACGATATCGTGTCGTCTATGACGTCACGCAACGATAACATGTCGTCTATGACGTCACGCAACGATATCATGTCGTCCGTGCCGTCAGTGACCGTTGCCGAGATCAACAGTCCAACGACAGACAGCAACGGGCCGTCTAGTCCCATCTACTCGAAGCCTTTCCAGCGAGGTGGCACGAGTCTCAGCGAGGATAGTGGCCTCGTCGACGATGGGTTCGGAGGAACACTCGATGGAGTCGACTCGGCGACGCTCGAGTTGAGGCCTAAACATTTTGTGAGTAGTGACTAAGATTTTATAGAAATTTCAGTTTAACCAACTATTATAGGCTACTATTATTACTTTATAAAAATTATTTCAAACATCCAATGAAAGCTATATAAATAGAACTAAGGACTTCTGCTACTGAAAATATTGACCGAAGAACTAAATAGCATAAGTAAATTTAAAGAATGAAACTGTCCAAAAATATCCAAGTTTCTGCTATTTAGTTCTTTGGTCAATATTTGCAGTAGCAGAAGTCCTTAGTTCTATTTATATAGCTCTCATTGGATGTTTGAAATAATTATTATAATATAGGAGTGACTGAATTTCTACTCATCTAAATCACTGAATAAAAAGAATAGATATTGTCCAATCACAGATTTATTAAAAACTAAAATCAAATCAATTTATTCTCACAATTTACAAATAATACAATACAGTTATAGTACATTTATATATACCCTTACGTTGTGAGAGACTCACATGTAGACTTAAGCCTGTGTTTGTGAGGGCCTGGCGTAATACGCTGATTTTAAAATCGATAAACTAAAATAATTAAGAAAATTAATATTATATTATACTAAATTTGAGAAAAATACAGATTAAAAATATGATATGAATAAATGTTGATATAGAGAAAAAACCAAATAATTGGCTGCAGAAACAGCCAGTTATAATTAATGACTAATAATAATAGTAATTTCTCTGGATGTTGGACGACACATCCAGAGGAGTTTATTCATAAATTCATACATACATTACATTATATTACATATTTTTTAATATAAGAATATTCAGGGTTTAGAAAATGATACCTCACTATAGAATATATGTGTCGAGGTTATCATCAAATTAATACTAATTTATGCTACAACAGATAATACAAAAAATCTAAATCTAATCTTGGAGTCTGTATATTGTTTATATGTGATGCTCTGGTGGGGTATCTATGATCTATTGTATTGTTAAAAATTTGGTTATGGTGAGAATGCATGTGAATTAAGGCAGGTCTCACAAATAGCTGCCTCACATTGAACACTTTAAAGTCCTCATATAATTCTTTAGTGTGGCATCTGGGACCTCTCTGCAATGCGACCCTCAAGATAGAATTTTGAGAAACTTTTAAAAGCTCAAGAACAGCTTTATAGCACCCCCTCCCCCAAGCAATTATTCCCCACTGAAACATTGACTGTACATATGCAAAATATACATTCCTAAGCTCCTGTACATTAAGTAAATTCTTAAGCCCATGAAACAGAAATACAGAACTGGTACACCGGTTACAGTTGTTACACCATTATCAATCTCTGGTGAACTCTACCAGAGTTTACCTCGAGTTTACTCAAACCCTTTTGGATGGCGAAAATTGACATAGTGTTGGTGGATATTGCTCAAATGCATTGAGATATAGACATTGTTTGGAATCCAATTACTGATGGTCGTGTTTGTTCTTTGAATGCTGTTGGACTGTCGCTTGAGCAAAACATTGTCGAAGTCTTTGTATGGAATATTATAGGTAGTAGCAGGGAATTCTCAACTCACCCTGGTGCTTATTGACCTAGGGTTGAACTTGTTGGAAATTGTATTTTTGTATGTGTTTCTTGATTAATTGATAGAAGCTATTCTTTTCTATTATAATGGTGTACATTACAGTTTACTCTTCCAGTACACTACCAGAGTTTACCTGGTGTTGACCAGAGATTGATAATGCTGTAACAACCGAAACCAGTATCTCGATATTTAATAGATTTTTTGTTGGACAATATCTAGTCTTTTGATTTAGTATGCATAGCTACTACAATATCACCTTCACAATTACTCAGAAAGTCATCTAAATCATATACACTTAAGCCCGGTCCAGACGCTCAATTTCAGCTTCAGTCTTTTGCTCAAGCAAAAGTCGGAGCATGTAAGTCGTTGCGTCTGGACGGTAAAACGGATGGGTCTTCAAGCTTAAGTCGTCAAACTTAGAATGTATCGGCCGGGAATCTTTTTCCATCAAACCGTCCGTCTTTTGCCTATCCACCAAAACCTAAATCGCGTAAAAATGGAGATAGAGAAATTGTGATTTCAGATTCGGATTCAGCGCCCTCAAATTAATAAATACCTCGCAGGTACTTGAAAATAAGCAAGTTTTTTATCGATTTTATATAACGCTTATTTTCTTTCTTGATTCTCATGATACTCTCAGAATTTGATGTTGATATTATGATGTTAGTTGTATCGACAATAATTATTAGCATTAGAATGCTAATAATTTGTTTTAAACAACTATGCTGATATCATTAAAAGCTTACCGAGTTGAAATCAGAGAAAAGTCGGGAGAAAAAATAATGAGCTACATCGAGTTATCAATATTGCATGCCTCATTGATTGCAATTAATAGTCCACACGACAGCTGATTTTCTACCAAATCACAATGGGATATTAATTGCATGCAAGATATAATCCACTCGACAGCTGATTTATGATGTCTATAGTCTGATTTTTACGGTAATATTGGCGTTCGAAAGAGACTCCTTTTCCTTTTGTATTATCCTTAAAATGCAAAGTTTCAAAAAACCTTGTATAAGTTATACGTCGACGCGCAATTTAAGGAGGAACATAACATACCTGTCAAATTTCATGAAAATCTATTGCCGCGTTTCACCGTAAATGAGGAACATATAAACAAAATTATAAACATATTTTCAGATTCATTTCGCAATCCTCGAAGCAATGCAACGTGAGAAAATTTGTGTATTTTTAACAACCAGTCCCTACTCCAACGTGAACGATGAACTCTACCTTTCTTCCTATTTTTTACACACAAAACAAAAATGGTCAAGAGTACTAGCTCTTCCATAGTTGATGACGAACTGAGCTTGTGAGCACAAAAATAGGAAAACGGACGACATAAGACGGATACGTGTGGACGCAAATTTACATCCGTCTTTTGCTTGAACCAAACGATCAGTCTTTTGCTTGAGCAAAAGACTGATGGTAAACTTGAACGTCTGGACCTGGCTTTAAACTAAATATAGTTTAAGAGAAATATACAATAAAACTTGTGAACTGTAGCGTATTTGAACTGGAGTAGAAAGGGGAGGGTGTTATCATTACATGTGTACATAGAAATGAAGATAACACAATTGGTAATTTGAATAGAAACGCAGACCGAATGAATACTAAACACTGATTATCAAGTTGGCGCAGGGAAACGAGAAATTTTTAATGTGATAGTTTGCAGCTTATAAGAGTCGGTGGTTGTTCGGAATTTTGCACAACTGATGTGAACGAATTGCCGTTTAATGATCATTGGTTATTGTATTATCTACTTTACTTTATTCCAACTGATCTAGTATTGCACAAGAACAACAAGAGTGGGTTAAGTGGAAGAAAGCCTCTTATTGCCTCAATTCACTACAAAACTTGTGAAGTTTAAAGATAATAATAACAGAGTGACATCCTATTAATTGATTCTTGTTAATAATGATAAACTCTATCTCAAATGCATTTTTTTCATTATTTGATTTAAAATTAATTTATTCGCCATAAAAACACAAATTAAGTAGATATCCTATATTAAGTAGTTCAAATTAGTAGAATTCTGGCAATAAAGAATTGAATTGAAATATCATATCATATCAAATCAATTTACTTGTCATTTGAACAAAAAGTATATAGAAATTTTAATATGAGAAGCATAATTATAACCTAGATTTGAAATAAATCTCGAATAAGATCAGGAATAAAACATACAAAACTATACAAATATTCATAACTTGAAATATTTTTCCTTTTATTTTCCTATGGCGGCTACCCAGCAAGTAAAACCTGTCCTAAATAATATATAAATGAATATAGTAGTGCTTAATTATAATTATCGTATAACGTTCAAATATGGAAAAAATGTACAAAAGTTAGCAATATGTCAAATTAAAATACAATTATGATGCGTATATGATAATACATTTACATAATTCAGATAAAACATTTTGGTAGTTCATGATATTTCTAGTAACCAAACACCCAAAAGAACTTAGCCAACAAACGATTTTGCAACGTTGGGATGATAGGAAAAGATAGAGTAATCTGCTTTGTCTCATGACCAGTGCTTTGTCAAGGAAAAGATAGAGTAATCTGCTTTGTCTCAAGACCAGTGCTTTGTCAGCAAACCAATGCTAATCAGGCGCTGAATTTATAACATTAATCTCACCAGAGACAAAATTAATAATAATATAAGGAATATTTTTCTCCTAGATCTCACTATAGGACAATACACTTTTAGAAAAGTCACAGTTACTTATTTGATCCGATTCATATCCAATAATTGTTATGTTGTTTTTGCTGAAATCATTCATCCAATAGTAAATTTTATTAAATCATTTTCCTGTCGTCTTTCAGCTGGGATTTATTTGATCGTGACTTATTCGATCCTATTTCTATCCAATAGTTGTTATGTTATTTTTGCTGAACTCATTTATCCAATAGTAAATTTTAATAATTCATTTTTCTCTCGTCTTTCAGCTGGGCTCATCGAAAAAGGACGCAGACGACGAGATCAAAGAGCAGTCGCCGCCCTCCCTGATCTCCAACAATTGTCTCTACAAAGAACAAAAACTCAAAGAACAATTCGAAACAAAAGAGGACTCCAACACCAACAACTGCGCTCTCGAATGCCTCGCCTTCACGCTAGAGTGTTGCCAGTGTGTCATTCTATGAGATTTCGCTCAAATCATATCATCAACTAGTGAGAAAACCCGTCAAACAATGTGTGGGACCAAGAACTTGAACTATATCCAAATGTCATCATACTTCTATTGCCTAAATCATATTATTGAATAGTGAGAAACCCCTCAAACAATGTATGGGACAAAGAAATTGAACTGTATCAAATTGTATTATTACTTGAACTGTATCCAATGTATCAATAATATTCAGTGTTGGAGCTGGTAGATTTACAAGTATGTTCAGAAATTACATTCTTAAATAGTGAGAAAACCTCCAAACAATGTATGGGACCAATAACATGAATCCTATGTATCGTTATTCAGTGTCTTAGATTTTCCAGTTACATCTCACATTACATTATTAAATAAGGATAAATTCTCCAATGGACCCAATAGCTTGAACTGTATTTAATGTATCATTATTATTTAATGTCGGGAGTATGGTAGATTTTCTAGTATATTAAGCCACATATAGGACGATGGGACCATTACCTTGAACTACTCCCGTTGAATTCAGTGTTAGAGGTGGTTATATTCATTAATATATCATAATACGCCTTATGATACATCATAATTATGTATTACCATAAGTAAAAAAACTCCTCATAGTTAATGTTGAACATGTAGATTTATGTTGAAAGACTCACAATTTATTGTTTCATAATACTGTATACTCGTATATGAACTGTTGAAAAACTAAACTGTATTTAGTTGATATTATTTTTATAATACCCTACAAATTCGAGAATGGTGTATTTTTGAAGTGTCATACAATTCTTCAATATTTTAACAGTGTTCTTTTGATAAGATGAATATGATATTATAATTGCATGTAGAAACCGTTGTACAAAATGGTTACAGATAAAATAAGCTGCCAATTTTGTTTAGTTTGTATGATATTCAATTGAATGCAGGCATGGTGAATATTGAATAAACCTAATGAGTTGAAACCTCTAGCTCAAAACCAGGCTATATTGAACTTTATTACAAGTGAATTATGGTATTATTTATGACTGGTTTATTGAAACTTTATAAGATATTAATAATATTATTAATTCTGATTCAGTGTATAGGACTTATGTGAACTTACGGAATATTGCAGCTTGGACTGCGGGCTTAACAATCCAATATGATTAGTACAGTATAGTGTTCCAATTTCTAGATAATTTTCTATGGATATCTTGGTTTTTTAATATTGATTAGAATACATTCAATGACTGTGTCAATTCATGGAAGATTTGTAGAACATTATAAATAATTGAGGACTTTAGAACAAGTTGAGAAGTATCAAATATAATGGAATCTTTCAGGATAAGAAAGTTGTCGATGATATCAGTGATGTTCACGTGCAGCTTTTATTAATTAGTTCATCAGTACTACAAGTAAACAATTCTAAAACAATTCATCGTAATCTATTTTTGTGAACACGCTATTAAAATCTAAATAATTTAGTTAGCAAAGACTCTCGCATAAATATGAAATCTTCCAGAGAATAGCCAGTGTTCTAGAGAGCATGTGTAATGTATATTATTTATTGTAAAAATTAATACACCATATATTTTTGTATTCTCGAAAATTAGTGATATTTTAAGCTACAATTTATAATATATTTCAATTAAAAGACATTGTGCCTTATAGTATGTGGTTTTTGCATTTGAATTGGACTGGTTTTGTAATACTGTACTAGATTTTTGAATAGGCCTAATAATCGTTGGAAATGTGCCTTTCATGTTATCAGTTGTAGGTTTAGTAAAAAAGATGAAAAAATTAAAAGGTTTAGATTATTTCTATCAATTTGTTTTAATGGCATAAATTTTATAAAGCTCGATTGTTTTATAATAATATATTTGCAGACTTGACACGTTTTTCTAAATTATTTGAGTCTTTATATACTTGAAATGTGGATTTTGTCATTGCCTGGTTATCCAAATCGGACTTGGAAGAGTTGAGCCTTGCGGACACCACTACGATTCGCATGGCAGTGACGGTGATGAATTCAACCATTTAACCTCGGGTTAAAAATTCGCCCGTTCCCGTTGCCGTCATGCGAATCGCAGACGTGTGCACAAGGCTTCATGTAGGAATCTGTTCAAACTAGCCTACTAGAGTATAATGCTTGCCATGTGTATAAAAGCAAATGATTAACCAAATAACTAGCAATAAAATATCTCTATGAAGCAATTTATTTCAAAGTATTTAAAGTAGCCTATACTATTTTTGTGAATTGAAAACTTTTAAAATGTATTTTTGTAAACTAGATTCTCTTTAGGTTATCTTGTTACATTCCAAAGGAATTAAGAAATTTCATTGTCGAGTTGATGAATATCTTAATAGATTCATTAGGCACTTGGATGTAGTTATTCTCAGTGAAACAGTAGACCTGATTATCCATTTCAAGGACATTTTTCTTGCGAGTTGGAAATCTAATTTGTAATCTAATATTTTTTAAGATTTCTGTAAGCTACGTAGAAATTTCTTAACGTTTCAATGCAACTGAGATGTGATGAATATACATTCTACAGTATCGTATTGTAGAATTTGTATACGATAGGTAGGTTACTCTAGAAAAGTATTCAAAAAGTTTCATAACTACATTTAAAACTACATTTCAACTCAGTAATAATTCATTCAAATTGTTTTATCATAACACACCTGTATTAACATACAAGAAAAAATAAAATAATATTTGAAACGCTAGTTTGAGGACTATAGTGATGTTCAAACGATGTTTCTAGGATCAGTATTATCTGGTGACTAGAATCAATATCTGTAATTAAGTCTTCCTTAAGTTATAACTTATTCGTATTCTATGTTATTATTCTTATTGTTATTATTGTTTTACTGAGATTAAAATAATCATGTATTAAATTTGCCAATTGGATGCTACAAATAAGTGCTGATAATTGTAGTTTCTCGAATAAGGGTTTACTTCAGAGGTTTGATTCCTTCGATATATCCTATTTTGATTTATCAATTTGTTATATTGTTTGAAAGCATGAATTCATGATCCATCCTAATTTTGTGAATTATCATTCTTGTTGAAACCCACACAGACATAATATTGAAATATTTGTTGCAAAGATTTTAATATGCCTAACATGTCTTCAAAGGTTTGGCTTAAACTGAATAACGCTTCTATTCCTTGTTATATACTCTAGATAATAAATATTATAACTTGCTACTTCTATAGAATCTCATTAATGTTTTATTGTCTTACTGTAGTAATTGTTTAATTTGATGGTAGTTCACGTTCCTCGATTAATAATCTTAGTTACTTTGTTAAATACATACTTTTGAGCTAACTGAAATTATTTTCCGGTGTATTAGAAAGTTATCATTCTGATTATTGCATGCATATTGAAGAACTAGGTTTTATTGATTATTTGAATGTGGAATATTGTTAATGAAGGACATTATTCTCGATTGCTTCTAATGAATCAATCTATTTTATGTTGACTCCCACGTTCAATTATTTCGTATTTTTTAATATTAAAAATTAATTAATATTGTCCTCTACGTGCCTATTATGTATGTTAGATTCCGGTTTTCTATTCTAGACAGGCTTTTTTGTAGAAATAATTTTTCTAGGTTACTGTATGTGTGAATAATAGTTCATCTTCATTTGTTATTTTGAGTAAACTGTTTCATTCTAATATTGATATGAAATCCTCAATTAAACGAATTGCCATAATTTTCATGTTTAAAAATGCTCAAGCTACAAAGAAAAGACACTACTGTAGGCTTTATTATGATTAATATTTCCAATCGTTTTCAAGGTGAATTATTGTAATATTAATTATATTAACTACATTTTCTATTTTTGTTCAAAATTCAATCTCCGAATTCAAATTGTCCTAGTTCGGTAAAACACATATATTTTTAGAGCTTTTCTTATAAAATATGCAAAATGTGTTTCATATTTAAAAGGGTTTTGTATGATTAATTGAACTTGTGTAACAAATTTGCCCCATCATGACAATAATTATAAATTTTCAATTTTATGTAATTTTGTAATGTACTATAAAATATCTTTTAGTTATCAGTTTAAAATGTTTAAAGCCTAATTTTAAAATTTCCATTACTTAGATTTCATATTTTATGATAACATGGTTTGGATTTCAAATCACTTATTATTATATTCAAAGACTGTTCTAGAGACTAATATAATTGAAAGTATTGAACAATATTAGTTCATGAAATTAACGTTTTATAAGTAATAGCAAATTCATCATTTTATAAGCAATTAGAATACCAAGGTATGTGATAAAGAGGTTCTGTGATCAGTATTAGACCCAGCCTTATGCACACTGGTACGAATTCTGTACTGGACGCGGGACGATCATTTATGGATTGAAAAATGTCCTGCTCTCGTCGTTGTACCGTATCCCGCACAATATTCGCATCGGTGTGCGAAAGGCACTACTTTGAAAGTTTGTGCTGCTTGCAAAAGTTTGAAACCTATACACACGAGCTGATAAGTCAAAATATAGAAATTATATTTATCCATTATCTTATTTATTTGTAATTTTCATTAAACGTTCAATAAACTGTATGAATAATGCTGTTAGCTTATTAGTATTACCTTTCCTTCAATGTTCGAATTAAATTATTCAATTGGCATTGCATTTGGTAATTATTCCTAGTTGGTTTTTGACTTGTTTGTGATAAAATTATAAGTTCACTCAATATTTTATAACGACTAGCAGTATTTCTACAAAACTTTTAGGTTTAAAAGCTATTCAATTGGACAACGAGATCTCTCGGCTGGATCGTCATTTATTTATTTAATTATTCAGAATTACACAACTTACAGAAAAATAAGTAGGCCTACGCTCAAAACAGTTCCAATTCTAATTTATACAACAGAATGCCATCTTCTGGTTGTCAACCTGACCCAGCTAAAAAAAGTTTTGGAAATAGACTACTAGCCGTCAATTTATAAAAAATATTAAGTGAATTAATAATCGCAGTTCGAGATAGAATCTAAACTTGATTAAAATATTTTAAGCTAGGTACCCATAATGAAAGTCAAGCGGAACTGGAAATGAATAACCAATTATTAGTGACATCTAATCAGGCTCATTATCTACGGTAGATCATTCATTTATTGATCATTATCAAAACTGTTTCATTAATTATTGTGTCTAATTATCCACGGAAAATTCAATGATTCATTTGTATAGCTTGATAGCTTCTCTTCAATGTAGGGCCTATGATGTGCAATGTGCATTCCTACCAATATTTTTCCATTCTATCGGGAAGTTTTTAAAAAATTGAACATCTTGTTAAATTTTTAAAATCAGCTAAAGATGACCTATCAAAAATATAAAATATTTGAATGTGTAATGCACCCCTTGGTGGTATTTCACATGGGTATACCGTAGCCTACTTGTAAACTGCATCTAGACAGAAAATACTATAATTTGAAAAAATGGTGTTCTAAGTTTGGTTTGAGATGCTGATATAATTTATTAAAATGGAGAAAATGCCTATTTAGACCTACCGTATACCATAGGTCTACCTTTTGTGCAACTGTACGCTATTGTTTCTCTATACCTATACCAAGGCCACTCTAAATGTTTATATAGAGTGGCCTTGCCTATACCACATAATATACGATATAGCCTGTATTATTTTATTTCTATAAAACTCTGTATAGGCAATTTTGAAGAATCTGATACAAAATTTCTACTTCAAGTATAACAAGATGGTTTACATCCCTCTAAAACGGTCCCTAGACGTTCAATATTATTTTATTCATATCGTACAATATCACTACCTACTTATAACATATCAGACCAAACAACTAGAATAAACATGTCATAAACATAGACACTGTGGCCTGATATTCTAATTAATGTAGGCCTACCGCCTATTGCACAATAAATATTGACCATCTAAGGGCTGTATCCAAATCTAAAAACTTTTAAAAATATCATCAGTATGGTAAGTTAAAAAGACGTTTGTTCAGCCTGTACAAGGACTATTTCTATATCAAGCCTGATTTGAAAACAGAGTACCGGTTGCACAAAAGCCTGTTAAATTTCAACCGTGATTGGTTCTCGTCTTCTCGTGCACTTAATCACGGTTAAAATTTAACCGGCTTTTGTGAAACTGGGCCAGAGAGATATAGGTAGCGCCACAGAGCGCACAATGATATTTGAAAGTTAAGGCTGTTAGGTACTCTTTTTTTATTTAAATTGGATAATCTTTTAATATAATTTTTAAGAACATTATAAGAGTGAGAAAAAGTGGCAACTGAAATTTTTAAGTGGCCTAATAAGCGAGTTATGGTTCATTGAAGTGCTAATTCCGTTTTCTTTCCAGATCATAAACGGTTTCGACTATATTAACAGAACTTCACTTAAAAATTCTAAAAATGTATCTTTCCAAACTAATACATTTTATTCCCCATATCGTTCCTGAATAAAAAAGTACCGGTAACACTTTCTGTAAACTCGATAACTTGTTTATTTTATCATAAATCGCGAAAAACGCATACTAGAACAAAGCCAATGATATAGGCCTACAGTAGAATGTATTAAAAAAACTCCAATGTAATAAATTCGAAACTGTTCATGATCTGGAAAGAAAACGGAATTAGCACTTTCAACAACCCATAACTCGCTTATTAGACCACTTAAAAATTTCAGTTGCCACTTTTTCTCACTCTTATAACGATCTTCACAATTTTATTGAAAAAATTATCCAATTTAAATAAAAAATGGTACCGAACAGCAGCCTTAATTAAAAAAGTCCAAGACCCGGTTGTACAAGAGCGGGTTGAATTTTAATTGTGATTAATTTCACAAGAGTCAGAGAAGGTTTTTTTTATTGGTTCTTCTGAAATTAATCACGATTAAAATTTAACCGTGTTTTGTGCAACCGGCACAAGAAGGGGGAAGTCGTCGAATTTCGAAGAAGGTAATCTAATCCTCCGTTTCGATACCGGTACTTGGTACTTCGATAGGTCGATATCGAGGATGAAGTCGATATAAAGGATTGATTTGATTCTCGATTGAAAACAAGATGGCGTCAAACGTTAAACGGTGTACACACGTACGTTTGCCTCGGGTGAGCATACGTGTATGGGCTTGCATTCGCACGTGTGGACACTGTTCGCTGAGGCATGTGGGCGAACCGGAACCCTGTCGGTATTTTGGCGTGCTCAAAGGCGCCTCGGGCGAGCATTGAATGTACGTGTGGACGCGATTTTGCCATACGGGTGAGGCAAAACGTAAACATTGAAGGCGTCATAACCTAATTCCAATGAATTAGGTTAATGAATGACAAATCAAATTGTGATCCAATAACTAATAATTGTAAATTGTAGGATATGTGGATTGTCAAATATTTAAATAGAAACATGCATGGAGTAAGTTATATAATTTGTATCATGATTAACAAATTTAGAACTGCATAATTTGAGTGAAAAAGCTTCTCTACAGGGTTCCTACAAGAAAGTATAGCTCAAGTATTATTTTACTGTGGCTATCAAATCATCTTGTGTTTGTTTCATGTTATCAATCAGAGTTGTTAATTAAAATTGTAATCTTCAATATGATATTATACGTTTTAGATAGCTAGGCTATCTATAGAGAGATTTATTCAAACTTTGAACTAGTATTCCCTTAAAGGTAAATCTTGAAGCTAATCTTTTGGAGAATCTTGTTTTGTCATGTGTATGAGCGGAGTTAGTTTAAAATGAGCAATTTAGTATTTGATTCAATTTATGGCTAATTTCCTTAAAGAAGACTATCAATTTTGTGAAACAGTGTTAAGTGCTTTGATTAGGTCATCAAAACTTCTGGAATTATTGTAGAAATTTTCTTTTTTTGAGATTCAGAATAGATATTCGAAACCAACAAATGAATCGCCTAATGTCAAGAATTTCAAAGTTAGAGCCAATTGTGGAGTTATTGCTTCCCTCATGATGATATCATTGTTTAGATAATTAGTTGAATTAGATTCAGTATATTAACAAGATAATGTTTTGACAACCTAATAAAGTTTGAATTGTCAATCTTATGTCATGTAGCAATTTATTTCCTTACTTCAACCTACAATCGTTCAACCCACCAACATCGTTTGTCAAGTTTTATTTTTGATTTTATTATAAAAGTCATTGAAATAAAATGATACTGCTGCAATTTGTGATAACTATCTTCAATGATAGAATGACGCCATTGTTGTCAACTTGTCATGTTGTGGAGAATCTACATCGACCATGTCTTTGTGTCGTCTGCAAATCAGATAGCTTTTTGAATGCCGAGGCATACGTGGATCGCGTCCACAAGGACGTACAGTGAATGTTGAGGCATATGTACATATGATTGTTCGCGCGAATCTGTACGGACGTGTGTACAAGGCTATAGGGAATTTGTTTTCAAGTGTTTGTTTACGTTGTAAAATTAATTTATTAATAGTAAAATGGATGTTTAATATGTTAAATAGTGTTTAGTTATTGTTGTTAGTTTCTTTTGTAGATAAAAACTATCTCAAAATGGGAGCTGAAGTACAAATTGCAAACATCGTCAATGACATTATGGTAAGGAGTAAGGATGTCATATAGGTTATGATGAAATCTCAGTTTTATTATTATTTCAGAGCCGGTATAACGGTACATTATTGTATATTGAATATGTATTTACAAATATGCGTGCTAATAGAATGATGATTCGATCACAGTTATTTGAAAAAAAACCATAAATATTGAATAATAATCAATATTTCATGCTGTTAGAATTTAAGAATCATTTTTAGTAACTTATTTCATAATTTTCTTGAGTGGAGCGTTTACTAATACATTTACGGATCCTTATAAATAAGAGATAACAGAAATGAAGGATCCAGTATTTCAGTACACACACCGAAGCGTCCTCTTTGGCATTTAGTGCATTACCTACTCTATTCATATTTTGTAATAAAGATAAAAGCATCAAACTTGTGACAAATCTTTCAAGAACTAGAAATTAATATGTGACATTTGGCGTAGATATGCCTATTTAGATGTTATTTTAGTACAATCATCCATATTATGAGTTAGCTAATTAATGCTGGTAGAACTTTTAATGGGTAATTCAATAGCATTCCCAAATTGTTATTGTACTAGCCTATATCTTTGTTAATCAATCCACAGAAAGAAAGAAGATTTTTTAATTCAGTGTCGATGACAATTATAATGCTTCAATACAAATGTAAACATACCACTCCAGTTAATTAATAAGTGATAGGAGACATTTTAGACTAGGGTAACTTATAGGTCGATAACTAGGCCTATATTATGCCGAAATATCACTGCTTGTTTGAAGGTTGAACTAACCTGGAGTTAACTGACTTTCAAGGTACTTTTTGATAGGAATAGGATTCAAAAATACACTGACCATCCTTTCAGAAAATTCATTGAGTCATAGTGTAGATTAGCTGATCTATGAAATCATAGCTTAGTTAACCAAGTAAGTTTGAAGTTTTTACAGTAAGCCACTTAATTGTGTATTATATTTGATTATATAGTGTAAATTGTATTTCCACTGTTCAGTATAACTATTGTTATTTGGTAGGCTAATATTTACTAACCTTGGCAGATGAAAAAATTAAATTTAAATTACCTAGGATATTTTTATTTTTTACCTACATAATAAAATGAAGCGACGTTTACATGAGTCAAGTTTTTTTTAATTCAAGTTTTCTTGACGTTTGTGTAAAATGAATGAAAGAACTGAAACTTGAATCCAGTAGGCTTTTACCAATGTAGACTTATTAAGTTTTATTGATTCAAGTAGATGTTGAAGATGTTTGTCTTTTTCATACAACTAAAAACTTGAAGGTACAATTCAACCTATAAATGGGAAAATGAGATAAAAAGTTGCCAGTCAATGTAGAATGTATAAAAACAACCAAATAAAAAAGTAGGCTATGATGCAGAAGTATGGTACGTCTACCATTGAATTAAACTTTAATAAGCCATTATCATCAAACTTTAGATAAAGTTTGTCAACTGGTAAAATACACTGTTTGTATAAAGACAATGTTTGTTATTTCCGGGGACACTTAACTTTGAGAGCAACGGTACTTCACCTTACACATTATTCTTCATCCATTCCCCACACTTGTAGTAGGATGGCGTCATGTCATCAAATCAAATCTTTATTTTTCCCAAAAACATAATTACATGTCAATGGTTATACAAAAAAGGAATATACAATATAAAATTGACAATTACGGGGATAAGAAAAAATAAGGGAGCACATATTTTTTTTATATTAACATCATTTATTAGTTCTTCCCACCTGAGCAACAAGTTAGCTAAATCTGATTATAAGTGTAGTATAAATTGAAGCGAATTAGCAGGTCTTGTCCTGGATAATTAGAAGTAACCAAATGAATTAATAGAAAAGCATATAATTATATTAAACTGATACTTCATCCTACACAGGCTAAAGCTTCATTTACACCAAAGTTAATAATAAAATGTTATTAACTTAATCCTTATTGATTCTATTAGATTGAACATATCTTATCATAGACATGATGAACATATGTGTTTGTCAAGTTCCGTTCAATCCAATAGAATATATAAGGATTAAGCTATTAACATTTTGTAAATAGCTTTGGTGTAAACCCAGCTTAAGCCTCGGGATGTTTTTATTTTTATTCCACTACTTTGTAATTATTGATCATTGTGCCAGAGATTATTGATTATTCCTTATGCATGATATTTCGTTAGTTTCTTTACATTTATTTGTTGTTATCACACTTATTTATGTAAGTGTTTCTCTGTAAGTATTGCAAATTAAAAAAAAAATTGAAATATCTAAAAAATTGAATACCATCAATCGGATGAAATATAAATCTATTAAAAGGAAAGTCCCTGCAAAGTTCGGAAAAACCTGAGAGCAGAGACTGATATGCCATGAATATGAATAAAATATAGAAACAAAAATACTATAATATTGATGTTCGATAGTCTCGATACTATCTAAATGACTTAAAACTCGATACAGTACTGTTGATATAAGTGATTACTGGTGCCATTTTTCCTGTTTGTTGCTGGTGAAGAGGGTGGAGGCTATCGAAGAGGCGTTCAGCTGCTTCCTGGTGCACCGATCCGAGGACGAGAAGGCAGCTGCCTTCCAGCAGGAGCTGCAGACTGCACTCAACGGCCTGGCGCCCGAACACCAGGAGTCGGGAGTCAAGCAGTTCCTAAATATGGCCGCCACCATGACCAACTACAGTCGACTGCAGATCTTGTTCCATCTGCTCGATAGCATGGTGGCGCAGAATGTGCTTCAGGCTAGGTGAGTGATTCAGGAAACTATGAAAATAAGACATAGGCCCGGTTGCACAAAAGCCGGTTGAATTTTAATCGTGATTAATTTTACGAGAACCGATCAGAGAAGGTTTTTTCAAAAATAAGGCTTCTCTGCAAAGTCACATAAACTTGCAAATAAATATTAGGTTAATAATTTGCAACAAGAAAGGGTTGGTGATTGATGAATCTTTTGAACTTTATGTGAATTCAACACATTTGAAAATTAATACGAAAAACGTGAAACAAATTAGGTTGGTGATTGACGATTTTTTTAACTTTTTGAAAATTTAACAGATACTTGTAAATAAATACGAGAAACGTGAAAAAAGAATGGGTTGGTGATTAACGAATCTTTTAAACTTTTTGAAAATTGAACAGACTTGTAAATGAACACGAAAAACTTAAAACAAGAAAAGGCTAGTTATTCACGATTTCTTTGAAAATTTAACGTTAACTTCAAATATGAACACGGAAAACTGAGAAGCAATGAAGAGGCAGTACTGTATTATAAATCTGTGAATAATACCTTCTCAGATACCTTGTACTATTACTCTAAATTTGGGAGAGAAATAGTACAAGGTATCCTTGGTGTCCCTCTCCCAATCTGTGTGTTTGTGTGTTTTTTTTTTAATAAAATATTGTGACTACTCACGTATTCATGTGTATTTTTGAGTATTGGTAGGACTCGACCTGTACAGCTATCACCTTTCTAATGTAAATTGGAAGATTCCTGTCGATGATTATGGTGATCATAATCATGTTTACATTAGGCTGTATATTTGCAAAATTCATTAAAAATTAAACTATGAAGATCTAGAAGGACATACCGGTAGCACATTACTATTATATCATTCCTCATTCTCAACTTTCAATTTCACATCGATTTGGTAGAAATTCATTGTTTGACTATTCTTATTCCAGGTTTCACCAAGTTCATTCAGGAGATTTGAAAATGTTTGATTTACAAGTGTGCACTGGAATTATCGATAGTGTTAATATCGCTATAGAATCATTTGTTCTACTACACTCGTTGTGAAATGCATCTGATTTGACCATGTGCAAATGTATTGACTAAGCTTGGTGAAACCGGACATTAGTCTGCTACTCATGTTGAGAAATTATTCCAGTTAAATAAGATTTAGAAATGAGTTCCATTATACTGTAGATAGATCATCCAGGTCCTTATTGAGATGTAAAATTTCCAATGCTATATACTGCATCGCCTTCAGGAATCCACTTCAAGTATCGTTGCAATAGATCAGGTGCTAAGTGCTTCATTCAACTGTGAACCAACAGTGATTTTTACTTTCCTTGCCCTATTACCATGGGTAAGGAAAGTATTGCTTTCCGAAAAAAATTAAGGTACTCCAATTTCTAAATTTCTATACGTTTCAAGGTCCCCTGAGTCCGAAAAAGTGGTTTTTGGGTATTGGTCTGTATGTGTGTGTGTGTGTGTGTGTGTGTGTGTGTGTGTATGAGTGTATGTGCGTCTGTGTACACGATATCTCATCTCCCAGTTAACGGAATGACTTGAAATTTTGAACGTAAGGTCCTTACACTATAAGGATCCGACACGAACAATTCCGATCAAATGCAATCCAAGATGGCGGCTAAAATGGCGAAAATGTTGTCAAAAACAGGGTTTTTCGCGATTTTCTTAAAAACGGCTCCAACGATTTCGATCAAATTCATACCTGAAATAGTCATTGATAAGCTCTATCAACTGCAACAAGTCCTATATTTGTATAAATTTCAGGAGCTCTGCCCCATCTATCCAAAGTTTGATTTTAGATTCTCAATTATCAGCCTTCATACAATGTAAACAACAAATTTCAAGTGGAAAAGATAGAGCTTGAAAATCTCTGCAATTAATGTCCAGTAACATTTTCACCTAAAATTGAAAATAAGCTTGAAATTCGAGAAAATGTGATTATTAAATTGCAAACTGTTGGCAAGTGTTGGTTCTGTTAAATCATTCACTACGAAGAGATAACAGACCTCGTGTGTCTCCAGCGTTATTGTCCCATCACCAGCTGTCTCATATAGTAGACTTGAGATGCGCGAGAACACTAGCGTCAGGTGATCAATTTTCATAACGGCAAGGAAAGTTGTGTGAGTGCGCCACACCAGATTTTTTCGTTACTTTTCTATATTCGTGTCAAATCAATAATTCATTGCATTATATGATTTACAATTATTAAAAAAGCTGATAATTTTTAGGATGTATGATGATAGTAACTTTTTACAGGATGGTGTGTGAATGTATCCTGTCATGTGAGAAGCTTGTCTATCAAAATGAAGACTTCTGGATAGAATGTTTCAATCTGATTAGGAAAATAATTGGTGGAGTCAACTACAAGGGGGTGCGAGAAATCATGAAGGTAATTTTAAATTTCATTCATTTATTTGACAGTGACAATGTGGGAGCATTGCTCCTTGATCATACAATTACAATTTCATCTGAACATTGAGTAGTTGGATGTATTAATGAAGCGAAAGTTGTTTTGTATTTCGATTTCTTGCTATAGTGAGGTCCACGTTATAATGGCAGTGTTTGGTTAGCAATGGTATTGCTATCCTTGTCTATCATTCAACAAAGCAGATAGCGCTCTTTCTCTTTCTCGCTTTGCTCTGTTGCCAGATCGTCTTTTAACAATGTAGAATCAATAATCAATTAACAAAATATTTCATCTTAATTATGAAAATTCATTATGAAGCTATTGATCAATTAACAAAATATTTCATCTTAATTATGAAAATTCATTATGAAGCTATTGAAAAATATAATTTCTTGCTTAATAAAATATATTTGATTATTTTAAACGAGAATTTATCGTTAATATTACATCAATAAACCTATGTCAGCTACCGTCTATAGAAGGCATTGACAAGACTTATTATTTAAGTGTTGTTCGGCATGGCGGAGCTTTGGACATATCAATGTCCATTCTTTGGGAAGAATATTAAAAATATCCTCCCCACTAACTCTCTACCCCACTGATAAGATGCTCCCATTACTTGATCAATGATAGTTTATCAGAGCTGCAAGGTTTAAACTATTTTAACGCCTTTTCCAAACTAATCAGTAAAATAAATATCTGTAGCTAAAAATAAATAAATATCTATAAGTAGCTATAAATATCTGTAAGTAGCTAAATATCTGTTCTATTTTTTGTTTTGAAGCATCTAAATTTGAAAATTTACTTTGTGAACATATTAGTGGTCTGAAAATTTTGTGAAGTGAAGAGCTACAAGACTTAACCTATTTCGGACTA
Source organism: Nilaparvata lugens (assembly GCF_014356525.2). NCBI lineage: Eukaryota > Metazoa > Arthropoda > Insecta > Hemiptera > Delphacidae > Nilaparvata > Nilaparvata lugens. Next base: position 14,352,038 of record NC_052509.1, on the reverse strand, counting down.
TGTGTAACCATATCTAAATTGGGGAGAGGAATAGCACAAGGTTACCTTATTTTTCCTCTCCCTATCATTTATATGATGTATACTTATTATATCAATCAATAAAGAATAAAGAATCGTTTAATGTAGCTCTCGTTTGGTCAACATTAATTGTTCGAATCTATTTTTGTCATTTATATTTTTAAAGTACGGTAGGTTATGTGTTATTTTTAAGTCAATTTTAAAATGTAGTGTTGAATTTTTATACGATTTTAAATTATAAAAATTGAAACTTTCATGATATTTCATTGACAATTCAAAAAGTTATTTCTTTTTAAGTTTGTCTAAATGTCAATTTTTATAAAATTTAAATTCCTAAATTTATTCTGCAGGGTTGCTGTGAGAAAGCACAAACGCTTCCATCGCAATTGAACGCTTCAATTTTGCCTCAGCTAAAAGCCTTGGAAAATGTCATCGAATACATTTTCAGTAGAAACGCATGTCTTCTGCCCGGATATTTCATTATGAACGAAATTCAGAAATGCTATCCCGATAATAAAACATGGCCGCATTGGGTGAGTAACAAATTCATTTTTTTATCTATGAATTGTTGTTTTCTAGAGTTCCATTCTGGTACTTCTCCTGCTTTCACTTGGAAAATACTCCAGATGTAGTAAGAAAATTCTCTATGCGAAATTATTGAATGAAAATCAATCGTACAGAAATTGGAATTTTGTTCGTCCATCAATTGATTAGTATTAATTAATTAATGGATGGATCAATCAGCATTGAGAATACTCCTGCAAATTCTGTAACGCTTCGTTTTATACTCATCTACTACGCCTCATCATTATTATCTTAATCTACTGAATCTTCAAATCTAACCTACGTGAATCTCTCAACCTCTCCATGAATGAAATTTTGCATAGTTCATTAATCAGCAATACTATTTCATAAACTTCAGCAGTTTTTCATAAACTTCAAAATACATCAAATTCACATATCAGTTTATTCTATTTTAAATACAATAATACATAACAAAAGTTTCAATTAGAAAAGGAAGAACTTGAACAAGGATTAAAAAAACACTTTACCAGCGGTACGTAACAAATTGCTTCATAAGAACATAGAAAAATATGAAGAGCCCTGAGATGGTTTATGTTATTTGTATCAATCATTATCAATGTAAATCAATTATTATTGAAACATTCGTTTATTTTATTGTATTAATCACCTATTTTTTATTAATCCCATCACCTATTATTATGACTGACCTATAATTATAATTATTATTATTATTATTATTATTATTATTATTATTATTATTATTATTATTATGATTATTATTATTATTATTCCCTGTTGAGGTTTTGCTTGACCACCCTTTCCCTGGCTCCGACCCCCAAGGAAGAGTGACAAGCGATTTTTCCAGAGTGACTGCTCCACATGTCCATGTGGTGAACAATCATACTGGGTCCGTTACCATTAAATCGTTTGCTCTGAGTAGACGTAATGAACCAAGAATGACAGGCTGGAATCGTTCTAAGGTTGGCCAAAAATGAAGGTCTCATGCCTCCCAGTACACCTACAATCAACACCACCATTCTCACAGAGTAGCCTGGGTTTAGCCTGCGCAGCTCCATTAGTAGGTCATGATATTTCGTCTGTTTTTCCTCCTCTTTGGTGACAATGTTACCCTCAGCTGGTGCTGAAAACTCAATGACATACATTGTCTTCGAAGTGATGTCAAGGAGGACAACATCAGGCTTTGTGGCTCTTAAAAGCCTGGTGGTAGAGAATGAGTAATTCCAATAAATTCGGCACCTCTCATTCCCCACAACAGATTCAATCTCCCCTGGGGCATAAGGCAGCACTGGTGTTTTGTCGATACCATATGAGTGTCTAAGATGGTAATAGAGCACTCGCAGAGCAGCATTATGTCGATGGATGTAGCCTGCAGTTGCATGCACAGAACAAGAAGACAGGATGTGCATGATCGTCTCTGGTGCTCTATGACACACCCTGCAACTGATATCAGCAACATCCATGTGCATTACTCTGCTGCGGTATGACAATGTGTTGATGACACCATCTTGACATGCCAGTATGAAACCCTCAGTCTCAGATTTCAGGGCTGCTGACTTCAGAAAAGCAAAAGTCAGTGGCTTGGACAAGCCTTGCTCCTCAACATGCCTGTAGAAAACACCATGCAAGGACTTGTCCTTATGTTGCTACAACAGTAGTCTGGACTCAGCAGTCTTTATTCTAGCCCTGAGCTGATTAGGCTCATGCTCCTCCTCCCGATCAGAACGAAAATCGAGACCAAGGGTATCTGCCGCATGCTGTGCTGCCTTATATAGGAAGGCCTCATGGTCATGAACCAGCTGCATAAGGGGATCAGTGCATCTTTGTATGCTGCAGGCAAACTGTAAGGCCACCCTGTTGTGCAGATTCTCCAAACCAAGTAGACCTCTGCCCCCTTCATGTCTTGGCAGGTATATTCGGGCAACAGAAGAGCGGGGATGTAAACTTCTCTCCATGTGCATCCTTTTTCTGGTTTCCCTGTCCAGGTCCTGGAGCTCATTCCGATTCCACTTAACCACTCCAAAAGAGTAGGTGAGAACCGGCACAGCGAGCATGTTGGTGGCTTCAACTTTATTCTTACCAGATAACTCAGATGACCAGAGCCTCCTGATTCTCCTCTTATACTCACTGCAGAGAGCCATCTTTATTTTTACAGTATCCTGAGCTTGATTCTGATCAAATCCCAGATACTGGTATGACTATCCAGCTCTCAGGGCTCTTATTATGCTTCCATCAATAAGCTCCATTTCCTGCACCAGGCCCTGTAACCTTCCTTTCAGGAGATGAGTTACTGCACACTTATTTATTATTATTATTATTCAATTATTATTATTATTATTATTATTATTATGACTGACTACGTATATAATTTACATTATCAATCAAATTAACATTAACAAATAACATATTGCAATGTGAACATTCTTACCGCGCGCCACTCAATAACTTTACAAGTTAAGCGCAATGGTATCGTTAGAATTAAAATAATGTAGGTAATCAACGTTATTATGATTGAATATTTATTAAAACAAATTAAAATTGGACTGAATAATATTTATAATATAACATTACCAAAAACATTAAGTATAACTGCAACTGCACAAATATTGGGTATATATGAAATGTAACTAAATAAATTTTACAAACAAACCTAAAAACTAATATAAAAATATCTACAATGAACTATAATATACTTTATCTTAATCAAAATCACGAGAATTAATTATTTTTCGTAATATATTTTATTCAACTTTGAGGTTAGAATGTCTTTTTGGAGGGTTTTCATGGCTCATCCTCCTTCTTGTTTGAGAGCTGTTAAAGGAAACATCAATTTATTTGGGGTATGAAATCAGGGTATGAAACCTATTTTAATATATTATATTAATTTAGTAGTTGTAAGGGCCCAATTAGTTTTTTTATGAGTCACTTCTCCTTTATAAATGTAGTATTAAGACCTTAAATGATGGGATGTATACAATTTCAATGCAAAATCATTCTTGTACTTTGGGCTAAAGACGCCAGTAGAATAAAGACTATTATTGGAATCAAATAGTTGTTTGTCTTAACGAACCTCCAACATAATTTTTATTACATTAAATAACAATAAGAATCATTTTCCCGATCTAAATGGAACTTTTCAGAAGTACCTAAATGGTAAGTGTTTGGGTCAATTGAACTCGGTATTGTGAAAGAACTAGGTTCGGAAGAGCGCATTCCTCTTCAACTCTTGAAGAAAGTAGGAGAGGTGTGCCGCAATAGTTATATCATTCATTATTCTATTTCAATCCTTTTCAATCTTCTGCCATCAATGAACGCTGTACTTTACAAACATTCCAGCATGTAAAATTATCCTACAATAATTGAAGCCTGTTTTGTGTTTTGCCTAGAAACTGGCCAACCTGCTGTCGAGTTTTGTAGAGAGCTTCCGGCCGACGGCGCAGATGGTGTCGATAATCGGCCACTCAAAGATGCTGCCGGTAGTGGAGCACTCCGGTTACGCCGACCATCTCATCAACTCCTGGAAGCTGGATCCGGCCACTTTGAAGTTCTCCCTCAAGGGAAATCTGCCCTACGAGAAGTCGCTGCTAGAGCCGCAGACGGGGTTGCTGCGATGGGTGCTCGAACAACCCTACTCCAGGGATATGGTGTGTTCCATGCTGGGGCTGCAGAAGCAGGTTGGTTTATGTTCAAAAATCCACGGAATCATAGTGCTATCGTTGGTCCCTAACTTATAGTTTATCTCTATGCTATCCTCAGTCCCATAATGCGGTATTGTGCTTCTGGGGCAAAAATTTACAGAAATCTATGTCAGCCCTTTGGTGTTTTTTACATTTACCTATTGTCGGTCGACATTTATCGGCTGATCGGATTTATTGACTGGCTTAGAATAATCTATTAGCTATTTTTACACTTACCGATTGTCTGCCAACATTTATCGTCACGACACCCAGAATGTCCTCCGATTGGCTTGGAATCAGCTGTTGGAGAGATTTTATTTCCTTCATACAATGCATACAAGTATGTCTATACTTATACTAGTAGTTCTGCGAACAGTAGACCTCGCTCATGAATACAACCTTCAATCTGATGAAAAGGGCCAGTACAGTAAGTACAGTATATTGTGAAGATTTAGCCATGATTGTCATCTATTATTTTTTCCATTGAAAGTGCTAGAGACACTGTTTCCAGGGACACCGGACTTATCAAGGAGTACTTTTATATCAAATACATACTTTTTAAATGAAAAAGACTAAGAAATTTTCAAAAAAACTACAGATTTATTGATACTCAGAAAGACCGGTTTCGGTCATTATCAGAGTTTATCAGAGATTGATAATGGTGTAATTACCGAAACCGGTATTTCTAAGTATCAATAAATCTGTAGTTTTTTGACAATTTCTTGGTCTTTTTAATTTAATGTTAATAATTACCACAATATTAACTTCAAGGAAAAAAATACCTTTATACCTTTACGTACACATTTTTCTCTACAACTGCAGTATTGGACTCCAATTTTTTTTCAATTTTATGACCACATAGGATCACTGTAGTCTCTGGTTAGTCCTCTTTCTTCGTTTATTCGCTTCAATTCTCTTCCTTTCTTCCCAGTACCTTTTCATTCTGTCAGATCTTTCTTTTCTCAATTCATCTGAACAAACCTATTGCCTTCTCCTAATTTTGTTTTTATAGATATGTCCAAGATGTATTGGACTCCAATACAATAACGATTGTTTTAAAATAATTTATCCAATTAATTTGTTAAATCAATGTAATAGTAATAATAATAATAATAAAGATGATTCAATTTAATTATTCTATCTCATCATAATATTTTTTTATAATGATATATTATTAGAATAAGATAAAACAATATTAGTATTATCTGCAAAAAAAATCTGGCAGGAACGAGAATTGAACCTGGGTCCCACAGAGTGACAGACCACGGTCTAATCGACTCGCCCACCATGTGTTCGTAACAATAGATGCGAAAAAGTATGGCAATGAATCGCTGTATCTTCAAAGACACATCCTTTCTGGATTGAGGTAAGTTTGGTTTTTTAGTTTGGTGGTCTAACCGACTCGCTCACCATGTGTCGTAACAATAGATGCGAAAAAGTATGGCAATCAATCGCTGTATCTTCAAAGACACATCCTTTCTGGATTGAGGTTAGTTTGGTTTTTTAAATATTACAAAAAAACAGAGGTTTTATCAAAAATCGTTACACATACGTTTCTGCGCCTTGCTTCAAAGAACTTGCATACCAAATTTCATCCAAATCGGACAATAACTGCGACTGTAACTGCGGTACAAACAAACAAACAGACGAAAGCCGATCGAGTCGAAACTAAGACCTCAGCTTCGCTTCGGTCAATTAAATACAATTGACAATTAGCAAAATAAGTTGAAAGTAAACTAGTATTAATATTGAATAACTTACGGAAGGTCCCTGAAAAGGTTAAAAATCGACCTATCGGAGGATGATTCTGAGTGTCGGCCGGCAATCGGTAAGTGAGAAAACAGCCTTTGCGTTTTCGATTTCGTTTTCGTCTAGTTGGCCGTTTAAAAGCGACATTCTTTTCATTTTTATCGTGGATGATGCCCACAGGAACTTTTTGCTTGTGCCTGGGTGATGGAAAGTGCTAGGATGATTTCATGAGATGATCAAACATCCATGTGTAGAGGCGGGATTGGAACCCGCAACCAGGTAGTGCTAGCAGACCAAAGGGTGAACGCCTTAGTCGTCTCAGCTATCCTAGTTGGCAAATTGTTGATCATTTTGTTAGAGTTGAGGAATTTCAACCTAAATATGGCTACAATGCCCTATTCCGTAAAATTTCTTATTGTTGTAAAGTCTGCACAGACAGTTTATTGTATATTGTTCAACTTCATATCTGTTGTTTAATTTTTACTTTCCTTGCCCTACTACCATAGGTAAGGAAAGTATTGGTTTCCAAAAAAAATTAAGGTACCCCAATTTCAAGTTTTCTATACGTTTCAAGGTCCCCTGAGTCCAAAAACATGATTTTTGGGTTTTGGTCTGTGTGTGTGTATGTGTGTGTGTATATGTGTGTGTGTATGTGTTTATGTCTGTGAACACGATAACTCCATTCCTAATTAACTGATTGACTTGAAATTTTAAACTTAAGTTCCTTATACCATGAGGACCCGGTATTAAGAAATTCAATAAAATTCAATCCAAGATGGCGGAAAAAATGGCGGATAATGACTAAAAACCCATGTTTTTCACGTTTTTCTCGAAAATGGCTCTAACGATTTTTTTCAAATTTATACCATGGATAGCTATTTATAAGCCCTATCAACTGGCATAAGTCTCATTCCAGGGTAAATTTTAGGAGCTCCGTAATATTCTTGAGAAAAATGGCGGATAATGACTAAAAAACCATGTTTTTCACGGTTTTCTTAAAAACGGCTCTAACGATTTTTTTCAAATCCATACCCTGTATAGTTATTTATCAGCTCTATCAACTGACATGAGTCTTTTTCCTGGGGTAGTAATAAAGGGTCCACCCAATCCTTGAGAAATGGACTTTGTAACCTCCTTCTCGTGCATGAGGTAGGTAGGTACACGGTTTTTACTTTTTCTTCTTCCATATACCGTGGGTAGGTAGAGAAGTTTATAAAAAGAACACAGTCATAGTCAAGATATTTCATCTGTAGAACAGCTGTTTTGACGAATTTCAAAAAAATCATCGAATTTCACAATTTATATAAAGGAATAAGTACTCTGAAAACAATTGTATATACACATAAGCAGTAGTCTGATCGTAGTTGCAAATATGTTGCCGTCAATCGTCATTATGTTATTCCCCTAAATTATTCTCGTTTGATAATGAGGCTTATAGTTCAATGTGCAAGGAAAGTTGTGTGAGTGTACCACACCAGATTTTTTGAATGAGCTTATGAGTGTATGATTTGATTCAAATGAGTTTATAATGTGGGAAATTGTTAGTTTCTATCTGTGAATGGGCAATCCAGGGCTGTCGATACGTTGAAGGCTTATCCTTATATTATTCCTCCATATTAATATTAAAGGCTACCTGATTTTAAATCTATATTTATTCCTGACAATACAAATAACGTTGCGAAGAACACAATAATCGCCCCTGAATTGTGTTAGAGGCTACGAATCCTTTGAACAATCATCAATTTCTATCTTGATATTCTCTCTACAAGGCTACCTGATTCTTAAAAAAAATATATTATTCTCCAATAGCACAAATATCGTTGCGAAACACAATAATTGTGGATTGTGAATTATTGAGCTGGATTCTCAAGTAGGCTATCAGTGACAGTGAAAATGAGAATATTATTCCCATAAGTTCTAATGAGGCTATTCATACTCCTCACCGTGCTGAGTGACAATAGTCCAATCAGAACTTATGGAACTCAGCTTTATCCATCATGAATTCCTTGAATTGAGTTTAAGACTACAAATTTTATGAACATTCATCATGAATTTTTACCTTATTATGTTTCATTTTAACAGCACAAACAACGGTGTGCCGCCCTGGAAGAACAGCTGGTAGAGCTGATGATCTTGGCGATGGAGAGGAGTGAGGCCGAGTTGGGAGGAGGAGGTGGAGGGGAGGGGGAGGATATGTCCAACAGCCACTGGCTGTGGCTCCATCTCTCCAGTCAGCTCATCTATTTTGTCCTCTTCCAATTCGCCACATTTCCCAATATTGTACTAGCGCTCCACGATAAGGTACGTTCAAACATGAGTCAATTAGTTACTAAAGTGAGGTCCACATTAAGCAGTGAGGAAAAGTGTTGCCTGTTCTCTGCCTTGTCACTGCCTTCTATAGAATATTTATTTATTTATTTATTTATTTATTCATATGCAAATACAATTCAGGTAAAAACAACAGGCATTTGCCCAAAACTGTTTCAAACCTTAATTTAGAATACACAGTCTAAAGGTTATGCTACTTACGTAACTAAAATGATAATATTATTCGTACACAATTTTGAGTCCAAAAATTTATCTACTACAATTTTGAATTTATCAGATTGATCAATTTCCAAATACAAATCTAAACAAAACTCTTCCTTCATAATTGCAAAAAATATTGAAATTTTCACTTAAATCCACAAACTCAAATCCACAAATATAGCTGATACCTTTATATCTGAACTAGCCGTCAGGCTCGCTTCGCTCGCCATATCCGTCTAGCCAGGGGGCTCCACCCCCTGGACCCCCGACTGGATCGTCCAAGAATGAGATTAGCAGGCTCGCTTCGCTCGCCTGAATTTTTATCATGTTAGGACAATCCAGTCGGGGGTCCAGACTAAACGTCTGACTAAACGGATATGGCGAGCGAAGCGAGCCTGACGGCTAGTAATATAATATTCCCAGGATTGAAGTAGCAGTGCCCAATCAATTTTTCCGCGATAAATGCATTTAAATCTTCAACTTGGTGCCAACCTAACAAAGTCAACTCAACTTAATGCCAACCTGACAAAATTATTAATTTAGTTGCCAGTTAACAACTGTTTCGAAGAGGTACTCTATCTAGATTATAGTTCTATAGTAACATATGATATGGAAATTTCAATTATAATTAAGAGATTGGGAGAAGAAGAATATAAATGCTAAAAGACGAACTTTAAACCCTTAAAAACAACCCTTAGAGTTGAAATATTGCCAAAAGATTTCTTAGTGCGCCTCTAAAGGGCCAACTGAACATACCTACCAAATTTGAACGTTTTTGGTCCGGTAGATTTTTAGTTATGCGAGTGAGTGAGTGAGTGAGTGCCATTTCGCTTTTATATATATAGATATCGGGGCACCGAGCTTCGCTCGTTATTTTTATTTATTGATAAACAGAACACAATTCTCTAAAATGATCGTGTTTATATTTCACAGCTGCCTATATTTTTATCTTATGAATTTCGGGGATGTGATATTTTGATTTTTCACATACTCACTCGCTCACTCACTTTTTTAATATCCACAGCTGTTTCAGTCAAGGATCAATTATCCTTTTAATGTTGTTCAGCGAGTTTTCCCAAGGATGAGACCTAGTGCAATCGAATTTTTATATCATAAACCTACTATGTTCGAAATTTTGTGAAAATCGTTAGAGCTGTTTTCGAGATCCGTTGAACATAAATATAAATAAATACAGAAATTCCTCGCTTAATATAATAGGATGAAACATTAACTGTTATTCTTGTTGAAAATGATAAATTATATTTGATTTCTCTAGAAAGGATAATTTTTATGATTTGATAATACGTTTTCATAAAATTTTTTGTTAATTTATTATAATTCTACATTCTTGAATAACGATCTGGCTATATTGTGGAGGTAGAAGAGGATAGCACAATTTGCTTTTTCGAATGATAGACAAGAATATTAAAACCATTGTTAATGAAATACTGTCATTATGATGTGGACCTCACTATAGTTTTCCTAACTATAAATTGATTATAATTTACTACATTATTGTGCCATAAATGTTATTTGTTAGTGTTAATAGAAGAGTCATTATACTAGGTTAAGGCACATTATTGCAAACTTTGTAAATGTTGTATTAAAATTATATATTACAGTCAAACTTTCATACAACTTTTCTCAGACCTCAAGGCTTAAGAATTAATTCTTATATCGGGGTGGTTTTAAGAAGGGGGGTCACTTACTCATTGAGTTTTATCTCCTAAGTATATGTGTTTATTTAGATGAAGTATCGTCAAAATTGATGAACTTGTAAAGAGTAAAGTATGACACCAAGTATTTGGTAGTATTCTAGTATTAGGAAGTATTTTTATAATGTAATTAAAAATTACTATTGGCTAGCAAAGCATTAGTTCTCTTTTCGTGCGAGTTTAAATAATATATTACAGTTACATGGTTCAATAAAAGGTATAATTATAACAATAACTATTAGATTACAAACTCGGTAAGTTGAAATTAGCGTACATAGAATATATTTCCATAGATACCTCCTCCGTCTATGAATGACTTTTTCCGTGAGTCAGGCAACAAAAGTTTAGCAGTTATATTGTTACAACTCCTTTTCTACTAATTATTTTAATTAATTCAATCGTCATATCTCAATTTTTACAGTTAGCTGGAAGAGACCTGCGTAAAGGACGCGATCATCTGATGTGGGTGTTGCTGCAGTTCATTTCGGGCAGCATTCAGAGGAATCCGGTAAGATAACAATATTTATATCTACTTAATCGTAATAGATATATATTTTTTGTTGATGGCTTTTTCATAGAATTTGTTATTTTTAGTTGTGTGTTGGGGTTCTGCTATAGTAAAGCTAAAAAGTCAGACGAGTAATTAAAAAAGAGCATTTCTTTAGTAGTAGTATGAATATTTATATTTATATTAGACTGATCCATTTACCAATGTTAGTAAGGTCTTCAATCTTATAACATTTTGAAGGGTTTTTAGATCTTTTCGCCCAAATTGTTCGTCATAATGACGATACGGTTGATATAATCAGATCCACTAGTTATTTTCAATATATTAGCAAATTGTGAATATCAGTAAAAATGTAAATTGCAAATTGAATTCATTAAACTTCATGAAAAGTATTTTCGTACCTCTATCTATCGAGGATCTCCAATCATATTTTTGTATTATTATCTGATAAATGTGCGGTTATATGCCAAAAGAAATTATCTTTTGTCATGAAATCAAATCAAATAATCTATTTTCTTCAAAAATTACAAACAGAAAAATGAGTATATGAAATTATACATTAATAATTTATAATTTGATTATGTGTGATCGAGTATTATTACTGTCCGCTTTACATTTACTTATGGTGAGCGGAGTGGAAACCCTTATTAATATAATAATTACTACGCTGAAGTCTTCTGCGACTACAAATGTCAACAATGGGGAGAACTAAGGAAGGAATTTTGATAAGCGCTACTACACAATTTAGCTTAATTGAATAGAATTGTTAGTACCCTCTTTTGTTCTATATTAGACACAACTAGTTTTGGCCAAATACGCCATTATCGAGTGTCAAAATGTGTTCATTGAAAATATTATTTGTGTAAATGTTCTACTCCTGAGACATCATCTGTTCTATTCCTTGATCATGTGGCGAGCGGTTTTTATACTAAAACCCTCATTAATTACTACGCTAAAGACTTCTGCGACTAAAAATGTAGCAATTTATTTCAAGTAGATGGTCCTGCAAGATTATTTCTTTAATATGTGAATATTTCCTATTTTAGTGATGATAATGTGAAATATTTCTCCTATGTTCAGTTGAATCATTTAAATTTAAAAATCTACTTAGAGAAAATGATTAAGGACTGAAAATTTTGTGAATTGAAGAGCTACAAGACAACCAATTTCGGACAATTTGTAACCTTATCTAAATTTTGATGATTGTATGATTGTATTTGATGTAATTATTGTATGAATGGATAAAGAATAAAGTAGCCATATTGAAATAAATGAGAAATATACAATTATTTTCAGCCCGAAATGGGATCTCGATATTTGTGTTTTATTTTCATTGCAAATCAATTCTACTACAAATGTTGTCCCCAATTTCTCGCGTTGTTTGTTCTCAGTTGAGCAACTTCCTGCCAGTGCTGAAGCTGTACGACCTGCTCTATGAGGAGCACGAACCACTTCCGGTGCCAGACTGCAGCAAGCCTATCTGCATCCACCAGATGGCCGTCACCTGCATCTGGATACATCTGCTCAAGAAGGCGCAGACCGAGCAGCTCAACATACAGCGACCCATTCCACACACGCTCAAAGTCCATCATGAGTCAGTCCACCACTATCACTCTAATTAATCTACAATTATAACTTTCAAACCTATAGCATAGAGAAAAGATAGCAGAAAGCCTGGTCCACACGCAAAGATATGATCGCAGCAGAATGATTGCACCAATAAATCGTACATCGATGTTTCTTCCACATGCAACAATTTTTCGCCCCAACCTCGTCATTGATCTAATTGCACCAATAATCGTTGCAATAAATTGTACATCGACGTTTCGTCCACATGCAACGATTTTTTGCCCCAACTTCCTTCGCAATTTGTTGGTGTTTCCTCTTTCCCTTCTTTCAGTTGTGATCAACATGGAAGGCATACTGTTGTGGTCCCTTTAAGTAATTTGTTTGGCGAAAGTAGGGAAAAAGAGACAACTCAAACCAAGAGGAAAGTGGTTACTGGATTGAACAGAAGATCGGGGCAATTTAGTTTGATCAATAAGTTGATCGAAGCACTTTCTACACTCTACAATCTTGCCAGATTGGTGCAATCGTTGCCAGGTTGATTAAGTTTTCGATCAACCGTTCAACCCCTATATATCGCGATCAATCTCGCTCAATCGCATCAATCTTCCGTCCATACGCTCCAATTATTGTTCCAATATAATCAGTGCTGATCAGATTGGTGCAGTATATCGTTGCGTGGACCAGGCTTAAGGATGGAAGAAGGGTCAAAGCCGCTCCGCCGGCAACGGAGAGGTACCGGGTTCGATTCCCGGTCAGGGCACAATTTTTGGACAGTTTTATTCTTTAAATATCCTTCTGCTATTTAGTTCTTCGGTCAATATTTGCAGTAGGAGGAGTCCTTAGTTATTTTTATATAGCTTTCATTGGTTATTTGAAATAATTATCATGCAGTAGTAGCAGTAAGAAGATATCCAATGTTGTAGGTAGTTTATGTTCCAAATTTCAAGCCGATTTTATATTAAGTCAAGCCCATTACTGTCGCTTACTGTCGACTACTGTCTATTATTACTGTTTTGGCCGTGTGAGAGTGTAAAAACGGTACAGTATGAGAGACTATAGCATAGAGAAAATATAACATAAGTAAGTATCCTATGGTATTGGTAGTTTATGTTCCAAATTTCAAGCCGATTTATTGTTAACTCAAGCACATTACTGTCGACTACTGTATATTATTACTGTTTTGGTCGGGTGAGAGTGTATGAACGACACAATATGAGAGATTACCAGTGTTACATAGCTTCACGAAAAAGAACTACTAGGACTATCGGCTTGAGTTAACAGTGAAATTTGAAGTTTAAACGCCATATAGCACTGATATCTTTTCTCTTTGCCTATAGTGAGGCCCACGTTACCAGTATTTGTTTAACATAGGTGTTGCAAACCTTGACTATCATTCGACAAAGCAGATAGTTATAAGCCGGAAGCTCATTTGGGCATCATCCCCAACAAAAGAAAATATAAATTACTACATTTTTTACCATATAGGCTTGCTGGATTATTTATAACTTTACAACAAGTCAGCAATGTGATACTACTTTGTTTTAGTGGTAGTAGATAAAATAGTGTATACAACCGTTTTATAAATTATGGTCTTTAAAGCACTCGTGAGATGTTCAAGACACGCGTTCACTTGCTTGTGCCTTAACTCTATATCTAATTCGCGCGTTAAATACCCTTATTACTAAACTGTTGTATCAAATCAAAAATCAATTCAAATCTATTTGTTTTCCAGATTGTTACATACAAAATGAGAGTTACATTTACAAATAAGGTATGAGGTACGTACAAACTGACGATCTGCTCCGCAAACGAATGTTACGCGAGCAGTTCGTAAGATGATCGCAGGTCGCACAAGAAGAGAACACGAACACAGCGCGAGCTTGGCAAGTTCGTAGAGTGAACTAATCAATAGCTTTGTATGCGCGATTAACGTTTTCGTTGGATCAGTTACGATCTCTGTGTTAGAATATAAAATTATCTTAATTAATGATTAAATTATCAAAATTAAGTAATATAAAATGATTAAAAACAATTTTAACAATAGGTACCAGCAAATTAGCATTTAAAAGAAAAAAACAATCCTTTCACCTTTCGAAACATTGACAGACATAACCTTTTGTAATAAAGCATTAACATGAATGCAATAAACATAATATCAATTATCAATTTTATAAACATAATGTCTTATTAGGTTACCCAGCAATCCTGGTTAGAGAATATTGTATTTAGTTTTGTCACCCGATATGTTGGATTGAACGTTTCACATTTGTAAGGTTAGTTTATTATTGAAGAGTATTGAAATCAACAATATGATAAGCGCGCCGCGATCATCTTGCGAACCTCTCGCGTAACGTTTCGCGTAAAGGTCCTGATCGGAGCGTGTTCGTGGGGCGTATATCTGTACGCACCTTAAGGAAACCCCCTACTTTAATGTATATCATTTAATATGGTGAATAAATAATAGTTTTGATAGATTATGTGTATGTATTTTATGCAGATTCCTGCAACACCTGGTGAGCAACCCAAGCCTGTCGATGGGCTCCGACTACCGCATCGCGCTGCTGTGCAACGCCTACTCGACCAACACGGAGTACTTCTCGCGGCCAATGGCGGCGCTCGTCGAGACCATTTTGGGCGCACAAAAGGGGGGCAACCCCCCTCAGCAGGCCCCCCCTCTCCAGCAGCCCAATGCCAGTGCTGCCTCCTCCAACGGGCCTACCACCCCCCTCAGCATGTCCATACTGGACTCGCTCACTGTGAGTTATCTTCCAATTGGATACTAGTCAAAAATTTCTTCAAAATCGCTCACTGTAATTTATCATTCAATTCAATTTGTCGTTCCTTTCCCAATAATTCATAGCTGAGAATGATATTGTATGTATCAATGTATAAATTATAAAATTCGATGCAATCAAAAAATTCTTTCAAAATAATTGACAACGCTGTCAGTCAACATGAACTCGTGAATGAATTATTATTTGTCAAAAACAAATTACAAAAAAGCTTAACAAAAACTAAAAATATAATATAACAATAATTATTGCTATGGTATAACTATGAAATAAATATCTTATAAAAATAATATTTTTTGAAATAAACATAAGGAAAGGTAGATTGAATAAAAACTAGAATCTAGTGACTAGCAACTAGTCATTGGATCTCAACGTTAGTAGACAGTTAATTTTGTCTACTAACTTTGATTGTTTCTAGCTATACAAATAGGATTATACAGTTGACTCGAATCCTAGCATTTGCTTGAAAATTACTTGAACTAGCAATTGCTAACTTTCATTCAATTGACCTAATAGATTAAAATTAGAGTAGGCTAAAATTCAATGAATAAAAGCATTTTTGCCCGTTTGCACAAAGTCAGTTGAATTTTCATCATGATTAAATGCCACGAGAACCAATCAGAGAAGGCTTTTTATGAAAAGAAGGCTCAACTCTGATTGGTCTGGTGGCATTTAATCACGGTTAAATTTTGAAATAATAGGCTTTTGTGCAACTGAGCCACAGTTTTGTAATATAATATAGTATTTGTTAATATTCTATCATTTAATGTTAACTTTAATTTATGGTACTATTATAATATGATAAGGTAACTTATTGATATTGTTGCAGGTACATTCCAAAATGAGTCTAATACACAGTATAGTAACTCATATGATCAAATTGGCTCAGTCCAAATCGAATATGGCGCTGGCTCCTGCCCTGGTCGAGACTTACAGTCGTCTGCTAGTCTACACAGAAATCGAGTCGCTCGGAATTAAGGGCTTTATTAGTGAGTATTATTATGTTATTATTTAGTATATTATTTGAGTATTAGGGCTTTATTATGAGAATTTTGCACTGATCCTTCTACTTGGTTATAACCTATAAACAAAAATATGTAAGAATAGATCCACACCACCGGGCTACTAACAGAAAAATTGGAGAAATATGAGTATTTAGATATTCAATAAAATACTGTTGAATATTAGACCAATAGATGAAATTAATTTCAAAGTTTTTATAGAGACATTTAAAAGTGTGATAAACGTGATATAAATTTTCGGCTCTAAATTTATTGTCTAAATATGGCTTAGTGGTTTTGTGTTTTGTTTCGGTTTTGTTTATATTTGGACTTTTCAACATCAAAACGAATTTTGTTTCGAAGTGGAAAGTATTAATTTAAAGTATTGTCCTCACTATAACCTTAGTATCCGGTTTCCCATTAGGGAACTTTGGACTATATACGGCGAGGTGGAACTACCCTTGGGTCTCCCCACCATTGAAACCCATACGCTAATAATAATAATTTAAAAGTGTCACTATTCTGATGAGGATTATTCCAGATTTTACACTGAGCAGCTAGTGGCAAGTGTGTAATTTAGTTTTTGCCTTGTCTTATTTTTGAGTCTAGCTCT
Source organism: Nilaparvata lugens (assembly GCF_014356525.2). NCBI lineage: Eukaryota > Metazoa > Arthropoda > Insecta > Hemiptera > Delphacidae > Nilaparvata > Nilaparvata lugens. Next base: position 14,335,324 of record NC_052509.1, on the reverse strand, counting down.
TTGGATATTTGAGTGTTTACCAGTACCTTGAACCAGTCTCTACTTTGATTTACTTGTTTGACTACTTTGGCTTGTATTTTGGACAACAGATGTTGTTTAAATTGTTGTGCCATTAATAATGTTGTTATGACATTGTTTAATGTTTCCAGGGATAACATTTTTGATTTGTAGGTATACCTATACCTACATAATAGTTATAGATTAATTATTTGTCAGTTCCATTTTCTGTATGTTCTGTTCTATATCCATTTCCTAGTATTTGCCACATAATATTTAAATTTATTTGTCAAATAATTTTACAGACATTTCTACAATCACAAAATAATAACAATAATAAAGTTAACAAAAGTACAAAATTTTAGAAGTATACAGTACAATATTATTAACAAGATCATGTGATAATATTAAGTAAAGTAATAATAAAATTTTGGCTCCACTGGCAAAAGTAACACTTGAGTTAAGTAACAGTAAAAGTAAAAGTAACAGTATGCATTTTACTTTTCTTCTTATCCTTGAAAACACCAATTTTGGCTTCTACCTATTGTTTACATTGCGGATTGTAAATAAACGACTGCCTAATTATCAAGAAATTCACTCTGTAAACTTTGACACAAATCTTCTTCTATTATATGATTTTGTGACAGAGTATGGGATTAGTGAACTTCAAATTTTCTGTTATTAAAAATGCCAAAGAGTCACTGCTGAATTTCATGTTACTTGTAGGTCAGTTACTGCCATCAGTGTTCAAGTCGCAGGCATGTGGGATCCTGTACACTTTGTTGGAAATGTTCAGCTACCGAATGCATCACATTCAGCCGCACTATCGGGTCCAATTCCTGTCCAATCTGCATACACTAGCTGCGGTGCCTCAAACCAACCAGACACAGCTCTACCTCTGGTAAGTTTGTGCCATTTATCAAAATTTTCACTGTGGAAAAGTTATTAATAAAAGTTGTAAATGAATCATAACTTTGATAAATTGAATACCAATCTAGGGTTTTATAAAGTCGGTAAATAGAATACTAATTTAGGGTATTGATGAAGTATCATAACGTCGATAAATCAAATACCGATTCAGGGAATTTTTGATGATTCCTATATGCCTACTCTGTTAAAATATTGTGTGAAGAAGTTGCAAACACACATACGAACAAGCGAAACAGTAATTTGATTAAAGCTCTTCATAATTTGGATATCAAATCGACTTGAACATTTTTCTTAATTAAGACATTCAATCACGATTAAAATTTAACAGGCTTCTGAGCAACCGTACTAAATGGCAAAAAAGAGAGCATAGGTTATATATTGTATCATGGTAGCTAAACTATAATATCATAACTATGCAATTCAATCAATTAAGACATTAAACCACGATTGAAATTTGACAGGATTCTGAGCAACTGGACCAAAGAAAAAGCCTAGGATATCTTGATAGAATCAGCATAAAACCGGCAATAGTGTGTTCCTATTCTCTTCGAGCAAAAGGTTTTGAGTTTAGGTTTTTGTAACTCCGATTCTATGTTGTTAATTTTTTTCTTCTTTATAATTTGTAATTTTCTAGTTGTTTAATTATTGTTATTGGTTTATTTATCTTATCTTAGAAGCCTCTCGCTGATGACAAAATATGCATGATGATCATGTGTATGTGAATGATAAACATGCTTGTTCTACCGTTAGTGGCCAGCTTAAGGCCTCGACTGGAAACATCTTGTTCACCCTGCAAACGGCCACTTACCGGCCACATGACTTGAATAGCTATTTCATTTTACCGAGCATGTACATCTTATTTATTTAGAGTATGGCCCTACGACACAAATCTTTGTTATCTAGCATAAGTCACACATAATATAAACAATGAAGTCATCTTAGTCACAAATTTGAAAAAAGGTGGAACATAAATTAAAAATAAAATTTTAAAAGTTATAAACATATATATCTAGTCGACTTAGATATGCCACTGCATCTGGTGTAGCTACCAGGAAGTCATCCAGCCTGCCCTCATAAGCAGGTCCCTCATAACACGTACATCGATACTGACATATGGGAAACCAGATTGAAAATGGGATAATTGTATCGTGTTGGATGAAGAGCTTGGATGAAGATTCATTGGAAAAGAAATGTTTTTTCGAATTGAAGTGTTCAGCTTCAACTGTATTAACGTGGTTTTCGTGATGTTTTCAGCGTGGAAAGCACAGCACTGCGCCTGATCACCGGGCTGGGCAGTGCCGAGGTGCAGCCGCAGCTGTCGCGCTTCCTGAGCGAGCCGAAGACGCTGGTGTCGGCCGAGAGCGAGGAGCTGAACCGGGCACTGGTGCTGACCCTGGCTCGCTCGCTGCACGTGACCGGCACCGGCATGGATGCGGTCAGTGGCAGCTGGTGCAAGGAGCTGCTCAACACCATCATGCAGAACACCCCCCACTCGTGGGCCAACCACACGCTCCAGTGCTTTCCGCCCGTGCTCAACGAGTTCTTCCAGCAGAACAGTGTGCCCGAGGAGAACAAGCAGCAGCTCAAGGTGAATTGGGGTTTCATTGTGGGTAGATTGATTCACTTAAGAATATGCCAAAAAAAAACTTGAGACTTGGTTTTTTTTAATATTTACGAGAGAGGAGAACGAACAACAGCTCAAGTTAGATTGGGGTTTCGTTGTACATAAATTGATTCGCTTAAGAATATGTCAACATAAACTTGAGACGGTTTTTTATTATTTACAAGAGAGGAGAACATCAGCTCAAGGTAGATTGGGTTTCATTGTGGGTAAATTGATTCGCTCAAGAATATGCCCTCAAAAACTTGAGACTCACACTATCAAATAATATAAATCTTTATTCACAAAAAATACATCTGCAGTTACAATTAAAATGTTGTGAATATTTCCCACAGAGATACAATCTGGGTGTGGGAAATGAGTTCTGTTGATTTACTTAATACGTATTACAGATTAAAGAACAAAACAGATAAGTAATGTTCACAGCGGGATACTAAGGACGTTCACAGACAAAATAGATTATAATTAGAAGCAAAATTGAGAATGAATTTAATGGTGCAGTTCTGTACTTTATGTAAAAGTGAAGACGAGAATAATACTATATAAATGCCCTGAGAAGCTTATATATCCTTAAATTTGAACCATAGTGACCTAATATTAGAAACCCTGCTACTCCAGATATATTCATCTGGTCAAAGACCTTCAAGACTGAGCTCAGTGGTCCTGAGCGGATTACATTAGCAGAGATGTTGCCTCTCTACCAATTTCTGAGAGTAATCTAGTAAGACAGCGTGTGTAGGTACAAGTGGCAGTGTCCTCCAGGTACATTAACATGATATATTTTTTCTTATAGGGATACTTGACACTTTTTTGTTCGAATAATCTTCTTGTAACTTGAAAATGGCATAATCAGCCGAAACTGATTGTTTTTTTAGGATAAACAGAAAGAAGGGCACTAAAGTCTGTGAGATATTACTTTTAACATGAAGAGGAGAAACCCATTTCACCTTCCACAGTTTGTAGCATAGACAGAGACGGTCATCCTGCGCACATTTTGATGCGCCGTGTCATTTCGCTTCACGTTGTTGTGATCAACACATCTCCGTAATCACACAAACCAATATACCTGCTGCCAGTAAACAATTTTTGGAACAGTGCCAGGCAATAGCTGGAGGCGAGTGTTGGCGCTACGCGTTGGAATGCTGCTAGGTAGTGGGAGTGATTAGTAGAGGATAGAGCATCGGACCCCTCCGTTTTCGAGAAAGAGCCGTATTAAAAGTAATATCTCAAGACTTTAGTTTGTTTAATATAAATAAACTAATATAAGCCTATACAAACTTCACTATTAATATTCAAGAGAATAACAGAGAATCAAAAGAATACCTCTTTGTTTACATCGAGTAGTGGATAGAGAAACTAAGTGTAACGTTGACGTGCTCATTGTGTAAATTGTTCTAATTTTGGCGATTGTGTGATACATGCATTCTATTGTTACGAAACGTTATTTCACAGTTGCTACATATTTTATTTCATTAATGAATTACAGAAGGCCGTCGAAGAAGAATACAGAAACTGGGCGTCGATGAACAACGAGAATGACATAATCGCTCACTTCTCGGTGCCTGGCACTCCGCCGCTATTCCTCTGTCTGCTCTGGAAAATGATCTTGGAGACTGATCGTATAACGCCAATCGCTTACAAGTAAGCCAATATTTATCTATTATTTATTCTCCATTTGTACGCCAATATCTCACGAGTAGGGTCTTCAATATTTATTTATTCTTTATTCTTCATTTGTACAAACACCTAGCATTGAAGTTATTTATTAGATTAGATTTCTCCATTCGTTTTAGTTAAAAATGATTGGTAGAGAAGAAAGAATACCTTTATCTATTCCTTTCCAATTATACAGTGTGTCTCGCGAAAGGTGTAACAGCTGAAGATCATAGATACTATATAAATGCCCTGAGAAGCTTATATATCCTTAAATTTGAACCATAGTGACCTAATATTAGAAACCCTGCTACTCCAGATATATTCATCTGGTCAAAGACCTTCAAGACTGAGCTCAGTGGTCCTGAGCGGATTACATTAGCAGAGATGTAGCGTCTCTACCAATTTCTGAGAGTAATCTAGTAAGACAGCGTGTGTAGGTACAAGTGGCAGTGTCCTCCAGGTACATTAACATGATATATTTTTCTTATAGGGATACTTGACACTTTTTTGTTCGAATAATCTTCTTGTAACTTGTAAATGGCATAATCAGCCGAAACTGTTTGTTTTTTAGGATAAACAGAAAGAAGGGCACTAAAGTCTGTGAGATATTACTTTTAACATGAAGAGGAGAAACCCATTTCACCTTCCACAGTTTGTAGCATAGACAGAGACGGTCATCCTGCGCACATTTGGATGCGCCGTGTCATTTTGCTTCACGTTCTTGTGATGAACACATCTCCGTAATCATACAAACCAATATACCTGCTGCCAGTAAACAATTTTTGGAACAGTGCCATTCAATAGCTGGAGGCGAGTGTTGGCGCTACGCGTTGGAATGCTGCTAGGTAGTGGGAGTGATTAGTAGAGGATAGAGCATCGGACCTCTCCGTGTTAAAAGTAATATCTCAAGACTTTAGTTTGTTTAATATAAATAAACTAATATAAGCCTATACAAACTTCACTATTAATATTCAAGAGAATAACAGAGAATCAAAAGAATACCTCCTTGTTTACATCGTGAATTGGATAGAGAAAATAAGTGTAACGTTGACGTGCTCATTGTGTAAATTGTTCTAATTTTGGCGATTGTGTGATACATGCATTCTATTGTCACAAAACGTTATTTCACAGTTACTACATATTTTATATCATTAATGAATTACAGAAGGCCGTCGAAGAAGAATACAGAAACTGGGCGTCGATGAACAACGAGAATGACATAATCGCTCACTTCTCGGTGCCTGGCACTCCGCCGCTATTCCTCTGTCTGCTCTGGAAAATGATCTTGGAGACTGATCGTATAACGCCAATCGCTTACAAGTAAGCCAATATTATTCTCCATTTGTACGCCAATATCTCACGAGTAAGGTCTTCAATATTTATTTATTCTTTATTCTTCATTTGTACAAACACCTAGCATTGAAGTTATTTATTAGATTAGATTTCTCCATTCGTTTTAGTTACAAATGATTGGTAGAGAAGAAAGAATACCTTTATCTATTCCTTTCCGATTATACAGTGTGTCTCGCGAAAGGTGTAACAGCTGAAGATCATAGATTCTATATGTAATTTGCAACAAAAACAGTTCAGTAAAATTTTCTCATATCGACCTAAGTTCTCGAGATATATAGATTTTTCGATATTTTTTAAAAACATCAATGACTAGAAACGTTCAGTCTAATTCGAAGGATATGTTTTGAAAGAGGAAGAAATTTTTAATGAGATTTCATATAATTTGTTGCTTTGACATTTTAAAACTTTTGTGTGCTTATTTACTCTTAAATTACCATAAGAGTAATAAATTATAATTTAAATAACGCTTTTCTTCCCTTCAACTACGACTTAATCTTATTCAATCAATCAATTTTTATTCCAATCAACACAATACAATATAAATAAAAGAAATCAAAACACAAAAAAATCACATCAAAAATAAATTTCCAATGAAATACAAAAACAGGCTTCATGGTGGGGTGTGCTGAAAAGAAAGAAAGGAGCTAAAATACCTAGCCAACTATAGTTTCCCATTTAATAGGCAGGTAGATGAGCGGGTGATGATAGCGGGTGATGATGATGAGCAGGTAGATGATTTAATAGATGAGCGGGTGGAAGGAGGGCACCCTATTGCCCTTGGGATATGAAAGTGTCCCAGAAGGCGGAAGAACCAAATTGGTCAACGGCATTGGGATGTGGAAGGCCAGGAGATGACCACTGCATTAAAGATCCATTGTGATATTCTCAAAAGCAGCCAAATTATCATGTTGAGTCCATCTGTAACTAAATATTCCGGAGGTAAAATAGTCCCCCGTTCGGATCTCCGGGTGGGGACAGCTTCAAATGGGTTCATCAAGGAAAAGAGAACTTTAAGAGTTGCTACTTGGAATGTAAGATCATTGGGTGTGTGTGGTAAAATAGAGAATGTGAAACTGGAAATGAAGCGACTGAATGTCAATGTCCTTGGAATGAGTGAAATTAAATGGAAGGATGAGGGTGACTTTTGGAGCGGAGACTACAGGATTATTTTCTCAGGTGACAAATGCAGTACAACTGGAGTGGGGATAGTTTTGGATAAGAAGTGGGGAGGAAGAGTGACAAGTTATATGCTGTTCAGTGATAGAATAATTTTGATCAAGTTGGAGAGTGCAGGGGAACATATAGCTATCATGCAACTATATATGCCAACATCTGGATATAGTGATGAGGACTTAGAGGAGGTATATGAACAGATTGAAGAGGTACTAAACTATGTGAAAGATAATGAGACTTTAATTATTCTTGGTGATTGGAATGCTGTGGTTGGAGAGGGAAGAGATGGTGAAGTGATCGGTGAGTATGGATTGGGCAATAGAAATGAACGCGGCCAGAGGCTTGTAGATTTCTGTGTGGAGAAGAACTTTGTTATCGCTAACACAATCTTCAAACAGCCCCTTAGACGCCGGTACACATGGACCCAGCCAGGAGACATAGCACGATATCAAATAGACTATATAATTTTGAGGAAAAAGCATAAACGGTACATCCAGCAATGTAAGACGTATCCTGGTGCAGATATCTGTAGTGATCACAACATAGTTATAATGGATTACAATTTGCAAGGTAGAAAGGATTCATTCAGAAGGAAACCAACCAACAGCAAATGGGATATTGGGACACTGAAAATAGAGGAAAATGTTAATGAATACAATTACAGAATCAAACAGGTCTTAAGGAATGAGATAGAGAATCCAGGACTGGGCACACAGCATCTCTGGGGAAATTTAAAAAATGCTATTCTGACCTCTGCAGGAGAAATAGTGGGCAAGCAGAAGGAGCAGCCACTTAAGCCTTGGATAAGTGATGGAACCATAGCGCTAATTGAAAAGAGAAGGCAACACAAAAATGACAAAAATAGAAGTGAGTATAATAAATCGCGAAATCTTGTGAACAGAAGTGCCAGAAATGATAAACAGGTATGGTTAGGGGAACGATGCGATGAAATTGAGAATCAGTTTGTTAGAGGAAATGTAGAAAAATCGTATAGCCTAATAAGAAAGATGTTTGGTAAGCACTCTGTGAAAAGTAACATTATCAAGTCAACAGATATGTAAATGCTGATGGACAATGATGAGGTTGCAGATAGATGGAAGCAATATGTAGAAAATCTTTACAGTAATTCAAATGCCTTGGAAGAACTAGAGGAAGAAGTAGATGTACCTCATGATGAGCTGGGACCACCAATCACTTATCCAGAAATTGAGAAAGCCTTACATGAGCTGAAATCAAGGAAAGCATATGGCTCAGATAATATACCGGCAGAACTATTACAAGCACTGGATGAAGATATTAGGTACTTGTTATTTGTCCTCATAAATTCAATCTATACCACTGGAGAAATCCCAGATGATTTTAAAGAGAGTCTGATGGTGCTGTTACCAAAGAAGAACAAGGCAATAAGATGCGAAGAATATAGAACATTAAGTATTCTAGCACATGCCTCGAAGTTACTTACGAATATTATATTGAGGAGAATTGAGGGGAAAATTAATGCAAATCTCGCGGATGATCAATTCGGCTTCAGAAAGAACAAGGGCACAAGAGAAGCAATATTGTGTATCAGAAATATTGTGGAGAAAAGCTTTCAGGTGAACAAGCAGGTATACATTGCTTTTGTAGATCTGCTTAAGGCATTTGATAGGGTGAATTGGAATGTACTTATGAAAGTATTAAAGGACATCAAAATAGATTATAGAGATAGAAGGATCATTCGAGAGTTGTACAAGGATCAAACAGCTTTATTAAGGATAGGTGAGCAGCAGAGAGAGGCTGCTATAAGGAGAGGAGTGCGACAGGGCTGTAGTTTGTCACCATTGTTATTCAACATTTATATAGAGCAAGCTATTAATGAATGCAAGGAGTGCTGTAGTGGCATCAAGGTAAATGGAGTTCGGATTCAGATGCTTCGTTTTGCAGACGATATAGCTATAATAGCGGATAATAAAATAAGTTTAGAAAGAGCTCTAACCACCTTGCATGAGATTCTACGAAATAAATATGATATGGAGATAAATAAGATGAAGACAGAAGTAATGGTCTGCTCAAAAGTCACAGAGAATGTGTCCATTAAATTAGATAATCACGCCCTGAAGCAAGTAAAAATGTTCAAATATCTTGGAAGCATTATATCAGAAGATGGGAAAGATAGACTGGATATAAAGCGCCGAATCAGAGAAGCTAAGGGTATGTTTATTAGTAAAAGGCAGCTTCTTTCCTCAAATAGTCTAACCTTGAGAATAAGAAAGAGACTAATAAAGAGTTGCATTTGGAGTATAGCTCTTTATGGGTCTGAAACGTGGACTATTGGTAAGGCTGAGGAAAAGACTCTGAATGCTTTTGAAGTGTGGTGTTGGAGGCGTATGCTCAAAATAAAATGGACAGACAGAGTTACGAATGAGGAGATATTCCAGAGGGCGGCAGAAAAAAGATCTCTTCTGAATTTTCTCAAGGCCAGACGACATTCTTGGATTGGACATATAATAAGACACGACGCATTTACGTCAAGTATTCTGGAAGGTACAGTTGATGGACAAAGGGGTCGTGGGAGACCCCGGCTACAGTACTTAAGACAAATGACGAAGGATCTGGGTGCTATGAGCTATGAACAATGGAAGAGAGTAGCAATGGACAGATTTAGATGGAAGGCTGCCAACCAATCAAACGATTGAGCTGGAAGAAGAAGAGGCAGGTAGAGGGTAGGTATAAAAGTAAGAAAAGAAGGGTGAAGAGGAGAAGAAAAGGGAAGTATTGAAGAAGAAAGTAGGAAAAAAGAGAAAAAAATTGTAAGAGAGTCCACTTTCAACAAATGTATCTATATAATTAAATAATTGGCCCTGCAAACAGTAGTTTGAGCAGAAATCTCAAGATTCATACGTCGATATGGAAGAAAAAGTTCCTGTATGTCCAGGTTTTTATTTCTAGTTTAGTTTTTCTATTAATCTTAGATATTTTAGAAAATTAGATTTTTAATTTTCAATGACCACAAGTCGAACTTGATGAATTACTTCAGGTCTATTTTCAGGTCTAGACATAATATTATTTATTATTTGATATGGTTCGGTAGTACAGTATTTTAATGCCTCTTGCATTGAAAAGTGTCCGGAACAATAACCTTACTTCCTTTCTTTCCCCTCTAGAATGTTTTGCTACTTTTTATCTTTAGTGAGATTGAGGTTATAAATTCAGCATATCATTAACATCGATTTGCTAATTGTTTCTGTCATTGAACAAATCAGTTATTAGCTCTATCCTTTCCCAACTCCACTCTGTTGTCAAATTGTTAGTAGACTATGTACAAGTATGATCAACTTCCGAAATATTTCATCACAATTGAACCATGAAAAAATATTTTTCTTGACTAATAAAATATATTCGAAATAGAATCGACTATTATTATCGAGAATCAACAAAAATTAATATCAGATCAGATTTACTAGGATAAATTTAATTACAATTATCTACTATGGAAGGCGTTGGAAAAGAAAAAGTGGTAACAATACCTTCTCATAATATTAACATTGACTCTAATAATAATAATAATAATAATAATAATATTTATTGCCAGTAGGCCACGAAGGTAAGAGACAACGTCAACGAATGTAAATATTTACATGAAAATCAGAATTAACATCTTCACCAATAAACAGTTGAAAATTATTATAGTCAGGTGTATTTAGATAGTCGAAAAGTTTCTCCAAATGTTCTAAAAATCTTTTTGGATTTCCATTCGGAGACCTATATAGAGAAACAATTACGAGTCGGGAAGTACGGTTTATCACACCTATAGCTTCAAAGTCTAATTCTCTGCAGAGACTGTCAAAATCTAATGACACAAAAGAGTCATTTGTATTGCGGTTGCAGACTGCAACGCCACCTCTCTTATGATGCGTCCTACAAAAACTGTTAATTAGATTATAATCACTCAGTTTTGTGAAAGATATTTGATCCACTCCACACCAATACTCACTAATACAAAGAATACCAATATTGCTATCTTTCGCAAATGCATTCAAAATAAGATCTTTATTAGCCAAGCTTTGAACATTAATAAAGCCCACCTACAGCCCTGGCTTATTTGTAAACTCAGGTTTCAGTTCTGCTGTAGCACATCCTGCCCTAAAAAAGCAAGAGATGATTCCACATTATTGTCAGTTTCTATCACTACTTTCAATAATTCTGTCACTGGCCAATTTTTTCCCCAGTTTATTAAGGTGCGGCCCGTGAGAAGTATGGAATCTCTTTCCAATTCCACTAACATCGATAAAACTACAATATTAGAGAACCGATTACAGATCGTCTGCATTTCCCTGTTAGTTTGTGCTATAGCCTCATTAACGCAAAGTCATGTCGATGTGGGATGGAAATAGTTATTTGTGCAACTAGTGCACAAAGTGACAGTTTGCTGCACCGAAAGAAACGTTTACGCCCGAGCCGTAGGCGAGGGCGGAATGGTTTCTTGAGTGCAGCAGAGGAACTTTGCGCACGTATTTCACATTAAGTTTTTCCTACAGTTACCATTGAATATGAAAAGTGGGTAATTATTGGTAAAATTGCCTGAAATGCATCAAATGTGAATCTGTGTAATTTTATTATTGATAAAAACCTTAATCCTAAAATCCTAAAGTCCTCGTTGTCCTTGGTTATAATATATAATGAATAATAATTAGCGCGTTGTGCTTCGTTGCACCTCTGCTCACTATAGCAGCCACAGCAGTCACTGTTACCAACTTCATTTTGATTTTGCTGCACTGTTGCTCCATATAACCTACTAAGTATTTTGCGTTGCCATGTTGCAAATCTGGAGTGCAGAAAAATTTTTCCCGCACTAGAGCGGAAAAGTGATTCTTTGCGTTCTGTAATCAGTGCAGCAATGGCCACTTTTCAACGTAACTGTAGGAAAAAACAATAATATTAGTTTTTGTAGAGAGTCGCTAAACATCTCCGCAGCGCTACCTGAAGACAATTCGATGTTAGTACCTAGTTCTATCAGATCTCGGAGGTATTGAGAACTGTAAGACTTATTAATGATCATCAATATCATCATATATTTTCATACTAGCTTTCAATAACATTTATTCACAAACTTGACTCCAGTGTCGCAAAAATAGTTCAAAAACGAATTAACTAGCAGTTCGTCATTAAAAGTGGAATAGATGAGTGTATATTTTCAGTTGCAACTTAGAGGTATTGAGGACTAACAAATAAATTTTCAATAATAGTTCATTTATTTGCGTTTTTGCAGAATTCTGGAGCGAATCGGTGCCAGAGCGTTGTCGTCTCATTTGCGAAAGTTCTGTGACTACTTGGTGTTCGAGTTTGTCATCTCACAGGAAGGCCAGCATGTGAATAAGTGTGTCGACGCTATCAACAACATGATATGGAAGTACAACATCATCACAATCGATAGACTCATACTGTGTTTAGTAAGTAATGTTGATATGACATGTTATGTTGATATGTTCGAGTATTAGTAAGTGAATTTTGTTTGTAATGTTATTGATGACTAGCAGGTAACCCGTGCTCCGCAAGGGTCTAATTAGAAACTTGTTTATCATAGTTTTCTTTATTACAGCCACCCCCGCCTTTGCTCTTCTAGATTTTTTTCACCCCACTCCAGAACAATATTTAATCTGTTTTCTAACCGTTGACAAACTGAAAACTTGACCTATTAAAATCTTGAAGATTTTAAAATAGGCCTATAACCATCCTCGGTAAACTGAAAATCGATATGCAAAATTTCAAGTTGATTAGTCCAGTAGTTCAGACGTGATGATGCTTCATTCGTGAATTTCCTATCCCGTACGTGTATGAGCTAATTCTTTCCTTTATTATATTAATATAGATACAGATAATTGATGACAAAATACTTGAAGTTATTCATTATAGTACTGGGAAGAAAAAATCAATAAATTCTATTTGGTTAATCATGAATAATTATTCTATTTTTCCAATAATTTATCTATTGTTGTTAAGTAAATTTGTTATGATAATACATTTATTTCTTAGCATGGAACTATAGTAGTATAATTCAACCTATTTCTGTATCTCTCACAGCGAAGCGCGGGTTACACCTGCTCGTTAGGAATAAACAAACTTGAAGAATGAAGATTGATTAAAATATAATCAAGTGTTCATTTACGAGAATTCCTTGAAAAATTGAACTTTTCATGAATGTTTTTTGGTATTCTAGATAGAAAATAGTATTATTCCAACTTATTCATGTTGAAAATAATATATTTATTTTCTTAATACCACGGCGTATACATATGTAAACTAGTCTTCTTGTTGTTTTCTGTAAATTTATATATTTTATGGTTATTTGCCAAATAATTGCTGTTATCTATTTATTTATTTTTCAGGCTTTGAGAACACAAGAGGGCAACGAAGCACAGGTATGCTTCTTCATAATCCAACTTCTGCTCTTCAAAGCAGCTGAATTCCGCAATCGAGTTCAAGAGTTTGTCAAAGAAAATTCACCTGAACATTGGAAGCAGTCCAATTGGTAAGTAATATTTCCACTATCACTTTTCAATAATGTAGAATCATTTATTATTACCAATCCCATTGCAACAGGAATTCCTTCATCATTGAATCCATCTACATCGAAGTTACGTCAAGTCACAGAAACGTAATGTAACTATGTCTTACTCAACTACAATACCGTATACAATCTAGAATGCTAATAACTTCATCTAATCGTCTAGTTACATGGGAAGAATTTTTATTCTACATTTTATCAATAACCCGGCCGTCCGGGTTGGACTGGTAGTAAGGAATGTTCAAGAACTTCGTTCTGCTAGCACCGCCTGGTTCGTAGGCTCGAATCCCGCCAATGGGATGGATGTTTGATCATTTCATTCATTTACCTCGCCCTTTTCATTACTCACGCACAAGCAAAATGTTCATGTGGGCATCATCCGCAATAAAAAAGCTGTATTACAAGAAGAATTTAACAATACAAGTATAGTAGTAATATTGTTTTCATTTTAAAATTATTTAATTAATCCATACTTTGAGCACAGAACATATTCTGTTCTCGGGAGAGGACAACTTACTAAGTCCAGAATTATCCCACTTCCGAACTCTGATTAATAAAGTTTTTCAATAGGATTATGTTTTACTTTTTTTTTTTGACCAATAACTATTGATAATTCAAAATTTGAAAACTTTGGTCGTGAAAACTCTGATATTTGGTATTATTGAGTAAGGAAACTAATTCATGTATCCTATATGCTTATTGTATTGTAAAACAACAATTGAAAGTCTATTTTACTATTCAAGAGGTAATTAGTATTTAAAACGAAATTAAATAAGACAGATTTTGATTTCATTGTATTTTCTAATCTAATTTAAAGGATTTGACCTGAAAAACTAGTTTCAAAATATCTCCTGTTGAGGTATTTGTCGTCAGTAGTTACACATTAAAAGCAATTGATATACCAGTTTACTGTTTCAATACCACAAGAGCAGTAGTTGAGATTTAATATGATATAAATTATTAGGTTTTGAGGTTTTTTTAGTTCATGTTTAATTAACTCATCAAGTGGCACTGAAGCTGAAACAATATTAGCTCTTCTACAGTTTATATTCAAGGTAGTGCATGAGTCTCTTGATTAAAATTATTTATTTCCTTCAGGCTTCTTGGCTGTCAACTATAAAACTATGGCCCGGTTGAATATAGCATTTTATGTGCTGATTAAAGACGTCTCTGATTTTAGTTTTTTTTCGAATTGCATTTAACCGGCATTTAATCACAGTTAAGCCCTATAACATTTGATAATCTTTTGTGAAACCAAAAAAAAATATTTTATCGTATATCGATTTATTTTATCGTATATCGATTAAATACATCTATTTCTATGAAAATGTCATCATCTTCCAACAATTCGATATGGAAATTGATAATATCTTTAACATGAAACAAATTCAATAGTTGAGTGTTAGTGGTAAGTTTTTGGAAATTAAACTTGATAGTTGAAAAAAAATGAATTTTCAATATTGAAATCAGAGTATGTAATGTAAATGGCCAAACTGTCTTAATACTTACTATACATAGTATTAGAAATCAATTTATTTGTTTTTTTAAGCTTTATCTATTTTTTTGATCCAGTTTATAATAGAAACTTTGAATGAAACTCTATAAAATACTTTTAAAAGAAAAGAGAGAGTTATATAATAGTATTGTATATAATTTGCATTTTGCACTCTAATGCCAATTTTCTCTGTCTCTGTCTGCACTTTGATTGCCTCTTTTCTGCTCAAGGTCAAATAGTTCGATATTCGATCGGTATGTCTCGAAATTCGACTATTGATCATTTATATCGAAACAAAAATTCGATACAGTATTGCATTAGTATTATCTTATTTCAAAGAATCAAGTGCAATGGAGTTAGCAGTAATAATACTATGATGTTGGAGACTTGGAGTTCAAGTTTATTTACTGTGTTTGAACTTTTATATCGAACTTGGATATCTTTTCCATGAATGACTGCTATATTTTGTCATGAACAAATAATAATAATTGGTCTCTTTATATCACTCTACTCTATTCTCTCTCATATCTCATTCTTTTTCTTTTCATTTGATCTTCATAAATAAAATTTTGTAAAATATTTTTCCAAGATCACTTCTTCTATTCAATATTCTTATAATATTTCAAATATCCTCATTTATCCTACGCTAACTTTACTTTATTAAATGACGGCTATATGTTTATCGTATTTCAAAAATTAACATTTAGGTTCAAAAATCCTAGTTCTCTGTAGGTCCACTCTACAATTTTAGGTGTTAGTAATTCACCTAATTTTACCATTCATTTAGCCTGGTATAAATTATAATTATTATACCATCATAATATTGCATCTATCCTTGCTTTCTACAACTTACTTTGCTTCTACAACATACTTCAGTTCATGTTTTGTAAAATTTCAATAGTTTTGTTGTATTTCTAATCATCTTAATCTATATCTAGGCATCTATATTGTGATTACTTATCAAACTTTCAAAATACTGTAATGAATAACATGTTTATAAAATAGAATTATAGTACCCTTTTTTGAAATTAATAAAATAATAGATTAAAAATACAAATTATAACTACTGTATTAGTAAATAATATGTTTCCTGTTCAATCAATGCGGGCAGTTTTAAGTGAATCGCATTATACATGAATCAAGATGTTTGTAATGTACTTGAATGAAAAAGTGAACTAATCCGAGCACTCGCTCTCTGTCTCTATGTAAGAGCCTTGCCTCTGATCTCTCCTATAGTAAGATTCTATTGAATTCATTTATACGGTCAGTATTCCATTGAATAACAACAATGCTACAAATTCAACAAATACTGCCTGTTTGAAAGGAATCTCACTGTATGCATTATTTCCGCTCTGTATACTCGCCCTTCTTCTATTCATACTACCATAGAGTAAACGTACCGTTCAATTACCTAGATTTAAAATACCTAGATTATCTGTCTCTGATACTACTTACCTACCTTGAACGGTCTCTATTGATATATCTCATTTCCGCTCACTCTCTCTCACACTCTTTCTCTCGCTCTCTACCTCGATCTCTCCCTTGCTCTCTTTCATTCTCTATCCCCCTCAATCTTTCTCTCTCCCCTCTTGCTTTTTCTCTCCCGTCTCGTTTTTCTTTCTCCCCTCTCGCTCTCTCACGCTCACTCCGACTCTCTCACACACTCTCTCTCTCTTTTGGTAGAGAGTTAGTGGGGAGGATATTTTTAATATTCTTCCCAAAGAATGGACATTGATATGTCCAAAGCTCCGCCAATTTATGTAGATGCATAACAATATAATATCTATAGTTATTATATTACAAATTACTTTTTCATATCATATACAGTTCAATAATTATTTTCTTAGTCTATATTATGTAAATTCATCTATAATTTTGCTGTATTGTAAGCTATTGTATATAAGTGTATAAGCCAGTATATTGTAATCTACATAAATAAAGTACCTACTCAATCAATCAATCAATTTCCGCTCACTCTCTCTCACACTCTTTCTCTCGCTCTCTACCTCGATCTCTCCCTTGCTCTCTTTCATTCTCTATCCCCCTCAATCTTTCTCTCTCCCCTCTTGCTTTTTCTCTCCCGTCTCGTTTTTCTTTCTCGCCTCTCGCTCTCTCACGCTCACTCCGACTCTCTCACACACTCTCTCTCTCTTTTGGTAGAGAGTTAGTGGGGAGGATATTTTTAATATTCTTCCCAAAGAATGGACATTGATATGTCCAAAGCTCCGCCAATTTATGTAGATGCATAACAATATAATATCTATAGTTATTATATTACAAATTACTTTTTCATATCATATACAGTTCAATAATTATTTTCTTAGTCTATATTATGTAAATTCATCTATAATTTTGCTGTATTGTAAGCTATTGTATATAAGTGTATAAGCCAGTATATTGTAATCTACATAAATAAAGTACTCAATCAATCAATCAATTTCCGCTCACTCTCTCTCACACTCTTTCTCTCGCTCTCTACCTCGATCTCTCCCTTGCTCTCTTTCATTCTCTATCCCCCTCAATCTTTCTCTCTCCCCTCTTGCTTTTTCTCTCCCGTCTCGTTTTTCTTTCTCCCCTCTCGCTCTCTCACGCTCACTCCCACTCTCTCACTTGTGATAACAGGATTACTCGATGCCACGGCCATCTACCAGACCATCAGCAAACTACTTCAACACAAACTTTAATCTTTTTCCAAAGTCCTATTTTTTGTTGTTTTAAATCTAATCCCTCAATCTACATCTCTGAAACTGGAATAAATCGGAATTCAAATGGTGGCTGCGTGGTTTGAGTTGGGTTTCAGTTATGGTGGGGTTTCTTTGGGTTTTAATTTGAGCTCAAATTCCTCACCTCTCGCCAGAGTTTTCGCTTGAGATCTGAGTAGTTTTCGCGAATGATGGAGTGTCGCTATGTAGTTCTTGAGTTGTTATTTCTTCGGATAAGAGTGTAGTGTGAAATCATGGTGATTAATGAAATGGTTATGGAGTGCGCCGCTCGCATGGCACCCGTTGCTCCTTCGGTCACCGCCACTGTTGGGTACTATATGGGATTTGGACCCGCAGGACCCATAGCCGGGTCTGCGGCAGCTGGGATTCATTCCGCAATCGGGAACGTGGCAGCTGGATCAGCGTTTGCCATTGTTCAGCAAACTGCTATGACCACCGCAGCAATGTCTCTCGGCTCGGTGATGTTGCCTGCAGGCTTAGCTGTTGGTGCTTACTACACCTACAAGAGGATCAACGGAGGATCCAAGTAGACTTTTTGTCTCAAATCTATTTTGTATGTTGAAATTTTTGTAATTTTGATGTCATGAATAAAGATTGAAGAAAATTTCCAATTGAAATGTGACTTTACTAATGATGAGGGGATAGTGTCCTTATTCCTCCACTTGGGTTAAAGAAATGAGTCGGGGCCGCCGAAAACAATGGATGGACAGGTAGAAGTTCTAGTGATCCTTTAGTGGTCATATATTGTTATTGAATTTCGACATTTTCGTGGTCTATTGTTAAGGTTTCCACTCCGAGCAATTATATTGGTGGATCAGTGTGGTTACTTGAAGGCACTTTCAGCTATAAACCAGTGGTAGCATAATATAGTGATTGGATAAATATGATTTTTATTTATTTATATACATATAAAGGCTCACAGACAATACCATGAAGAGCCTTTTTTACACAATTAATAGATAACCATACTACATAATAAAGAAAACGGGAAAGATGAAAAATATTATGGAATAATTATAGAAGAGAATAAGATAAAAAGTAAATCAAAAATTGAAATAATAATAAAAATTAATAATAAAGATAAAGAAAACAAAAAGAGTTTCAGCCAGAGCTCATAACATTTCATGACTAAAACGAGCTACAAGATAAATTCATTTCACAATTTTTCTTAAAGACATTAAATGAGTTCGAAAACGGATCTATATGTTCATTCAAAGTATTATATAATCTTAGACTTTTAATAAGAAACGAATTATAGTGATGAGTAGTTCTCACAAAAGGGATGTTGAACAATATATTTTTTCTAGGCCTAGCATAAGGTACATTGAAATTCAATAAATTTATGAATGATGGAATATGAACTTTATGATTTGAAAATAATGTTGAATAATAGTAATAGAGCATTTACAGATCTGCGTAATCCTAGAGAGTGCACTTTAAATATCGATCTTAACTCACTAGTTGGGAAATTAAAGGGACAAAAGCAATTAAATTTTTTATTTATAAATGTCTCAGAGTTCTATTTTGAATTTTTTTCAATTTCATGAATGTGTATTACATTATAAGGCCCCAAACTACTGCAGCATATTTAAGTTTACTGCGAACTAGTGCATTGAATATTCTTAAACTAACATCAGAATTAGTGAATGGTTTGGTATTGCGAAATATAAAACCCAGTAATTTATTAGCACTACCGAGGGTATAGTTAATGTGGCTCTTGAAATCAAGTCTTGGGTCCATGATAACTCCAAGATCTCGGATGTTATTAACGCACTCAAGATTGTCACCTCCCAATGTAAATAAATGGTGCTGAAAATTCATCTGCCTTGTATACACCATAAATTTAGTTTTAGATACATTCAACTTAAGTCTGTTCTGACAACACCAAAGGTTAACTCGATCAAGATCGTCCTGCAATCTGACACAATCATCAATGCTTTTTATTGACCTATAAAGTTTTTCATCATCTGCAAATATCAGGATTTCAGATTATTTAATGCAATCAGGAAGATCATTAATTAAAAGAAGAAACAAAAGAGGTCCAAGATTAGACCCCTGTGGGACTCCGGTGGGGTTATTATAGTTATCAGATGAGTGATTATTGTACTTTACATGGGAAACTCTATCAACCAAATAGCTACGAAATAATTCAATTAAGTCAGGTGAAAACTCATACGTAATTAATTTATCTAATAATACATTAAAATTAACTGAATCAAATGCTTTCTTGAAATCTAAATAGATTACATCTATCCTAGATAAACACACACATAACTATTGATGACAAGTACAAATTTAGTCAAACGTACGTGGTGTGTAAAGCCCACGTCGATTTTTGAACATACATTTGTTTGCCGTCCTTATAAATTCTACGAGATTGAATGGGATTTGACAAACACATGATTCACATCATATGTTTGCCAAGCTGTGTTCAATCTAATAGAATTTTAAAGGTCGTCAATGAATCGTACGTCCAATAAGTATCGAATTGTATGTAACTCAAGTTAGTCTGTATACAACTTGTGAGCAAATTGAGTTTCATCAAATTAACCATTGGGAATAATACAATAATTACAAGTAGGCTACACTAATTGATCACCGATTTACATTCAATAATTGCAGAAAATACAAGTAACAGATGTAAGGTGCAAAGTAATAGATAAGTTGGTGCTACCAGCTAGAATTGGCTTCATGAAAGCACACGGGGCCACTAATGAGAGTAATGAAGTGGAGTCAGAGGACAATAAAGTATGCTAGTCGAGAGTTAGAGGATGCACCATTTTGGAACAGTAGCCCAGTGCACAGGTAGCGCGGCCCCGTCTCCTTTCTTTTACCCCTCCACTCTAATCATAATCCATTTTGCTCCATAGAGAGGTACACATTATTATAATTATTGCAACATTGGTGTTACTATCCTTGCCTATCATTCGACAAAGCAGATAGTGATATCCTTCTCTAGCTCTGCAACGTTTCCAGATCGTTTTTTACTTTCCTTCCCCTATTACCATAGATAAGGAAAGTATTGCTTTTCAAAAAAATTAAGGTAGCCTAATTTCAAGTTTTCTATACGTTTCAAGGTCCCCTGAGTTCAAAAACATGAGTTTTGGGTGTTTGTGTATGTGTGTGTCTGTGAACAGGATAAATCCATTCCCAATTAACCGTTCGACTTGAAATTGTAAACTTTAGGTCCTTTTACCATGAGGATCCAACAATAAGGAATTCAATAAAATATCATTCAAAATGGCAGAAAAAAGGCGGATAATGACTGAAAAACCTTGTTTTACATGGTTTTCTCGAAAACGGCTCTAACGATTTTTATCTAAAATCAAACTTTGCATTGATGGGGCGCAGTTCCTGGAATTTTTACAGATATGGGACTTGTAGCAGTTGATAGAGCTTATTAATGACTATTTTAGGGTATAAATTTGATCAAAATCGTTGGAGCCGTTTTTGAAAAAAATCGCGAAAAACCCGGTTTTTGACATCATTTTAGCCGCCATCTTGAATTGCATTTGATTGTAATATTGTTCGTGTTGGATCCTTGAATTCTATTTCAATTTCTTTAAAAAAATAATTATAATAAAAAAATAGAAATGCTATTTATAATAAGTAATTTTAATGAAAATAATTCTAAAATAACCTTTCAATTGTTATTTATACCGGTACGAGTAGGTCCCACCTATACGTGTAGGCTAACTGAAGCATGGATGAAGTCTAGGATGGTTAGTTATCAACTTTTAAAATGTTATTTCAGGTATTTCAATATGTGTTTATCATAATTATGGTAATATCTAAAAATTATTTCATTTATTCAAAGATACATTTTAAATCAATTATACGACTTGTGTACTGAAGAATTTAGGTACTGTCAAAAGTAAAATAAAATATTCTGGCTAACAGTCAACATTGAAAAGCTAGAGAGAGATAACACTATCTGCTTTGCTGCATGAGAGACAGATAGCAACAGAGACAGATAGTCAATCGTATACTGACATTAAGAGACAGATAGCAACAGAGACAGATAGTCAATCGTATACTGACATTAACGTGTACCTCACTATAGATTCAAAATACCTTGATTACCTTTGTTTCTGATACTACTTGAACCTACTGCTACTACCTTGAATGGTCTTTATCGATCTCTCTCATTCCGCTCACTCTCTCTTATGCTCTCTCCCTTACTCGTTCTCTCATTCTCTATCCCCACACTCAATCTCTCTCCCTCGCTCTCATTCATTTCTATCCCGCTCACTCGCTCTCTCCCTCACTCTCGCTCTCTCTCTCTCTCTCTCTCTCTCTCTCTCTCTCTCTCTCTCTTGTGATGCCACCGCCATCTACCAGACCATCGGCAAACTACTTCAACACAAACTTTCATCTTTTTCCAAAGTCCTGTTTTTTGTTGTTTTAAATCTAATTCCATCAATCTACATCTCTGAAACTGGAATAAATCGAAATTCAAATGGTGGCTGCGTGGTTTGAGTTGGGTTTTCAGTCGGTGGTGGGGTTTCAAAGGGTTTAATTGGAGCTCAAAGTCCTTAACTCTCGCCAGAGTTTTCGCTTGGGAACTGAGTTGTTCTCCCGAATGATGAATGGGAGTTATGAAGTTCTTGTGTTGTTTCTTGTTTTCTTTTCGGATTAAAGTGTAGTGTGAAATCATGGTGATTTGTGAAACGGCCATTTTGGGGTGCGCCTCTTACATAGCACCTGTAGCTCCTGTGGTCGCTTCTACTATTGGGAGCTGGATGGGTTTTGGAGCCGCTGGCCCCATAGCCGGGACCGCCGCAGCTGGCATCCAGGCTGGAATCGGAAACGTGGCGGCTGGGTCGGCGTTTGCCATCGTTCAGCAAGCTGCTATGACCACCGCGGCCTTTTCATTTAGCTCGGTGTTGTTGCCTGCAGGCTTAGCTGTTGGTGCTTACTACGGGTTCAAGGCGTATAATGGAGGATCCTAGAAAGACAGTTTGTCTCAAATTCATTTTGTATGTTGAAATTTTTGTAATTTTGATGTCATGAATAAAGATTGAAAAAATTTATATTTTGAAATGTGACTCTACTGATGTTGAGGTGCTCCATACAAAGGTTCAAGTTATAATTTTTGCAGTACTCTATTTGATTTAATATTTTTGCTGCTATCCTTGTCTTATATTTTTCCCCTTTCGTTTAGTTATCCACCCTTTTACTCATTCATTCTTTTATTTATTTACAGTATAGGCCTTTTATTCATACAATTCATTCACAGTGAGGTCCACGTTATAATTGCAGTATTTGATAAACATTGGTGCTACTATCCTTGTCTATAATTCGAAGAAGCAGATAGCGATATCCTTCTCTAGCTCCGCAACGTTTCCAGAACGGTTTTTAACAATGTAAAAATATAATTAATCAACAAAGTATTCAATCTCAATTATGAAAATTCATTATTTAGCCATTGAATAATATCTTGACGAATAAAATATAAATTATTTTAAACAAGAATGAACAATTAATATCACATCAACTATCTTAGAAGCTGATGTAATTCCCTAATTTTTAAAGGAAGTTTGTAAGTGTTTCCATATTTGTCGAGAAAATTGCATACACAATTTTATGCCCAGCGCTTTAAAAAAATAAAATACTGTTAAAACTTGAAAGAAATGAAAGGCAAATCTCACTTGAATAAGACATAGTGAGATTTCGCATAAAATAAAAAACCAAGTTATACAATGTTGTAATCCAATTTTTTCAATAAGATTTATTTGTTTATTACTATCATTAAACTTTTCAATCAACTTTAAAATTTTCATCTCCATAATTATGCACTATAAAAATTATTAATTTGTAATCTATTTAACCCAATATCTATTGTAGGGTTATATAATTCCAATTGCAGTATCATTTCTTCTGATAACAATTTTTTTATGTATCAAGTTGATGTTTGTGTTCGCTCACGTACTTCATTACTTAGAAACGTTTATTTCGTTATCTCAGTTTTATCATGAAGTTTATTTATTTATCATCTACAATCAACTTAAGGACAAAGAAACAGACTACAGTCCAAAACTTCCAATTTAAATCCTAATTTCATGAAATAAATTGTCCAAATAAGTTAATATTATTATTATTATTGAATTATCATACTCCGACGCAACTTTCAACATTTTTTGTAAGGAGATTCTCTATTAGAAAAAAATGCTTGAAATTCAAACTACTTTTAAAAAACTATTTGAAAAATTTGTAAACTGTTTTTCTTTACAGGCATGAAAAACACTTGGCATTCCATCGCAAATACCCGGAAAAATTTGCTCCTGAAGGGATGATGGATCAGAACGCTTGTCAGTCTTTGCCTGTTTACTTCGGAAATGTTTGTCTCCGTTTCCTCCCGGTATGCTTTCAGTTTTCGATAATATTTCCGTATTACTTATTTTTAAATAGTTTTTATTAATATATTGGTAGTCCGTTTAATTGTTGTTCATTTTCACATATAAAATTATAAACTGCCAAACGTCAATAACTGATTATTCGCTTGATCATTTGATGACTAGATTGTTGTAATATCATGATCGAATTACTACAGCTAAACACACAGCCCAACAGTTATAAACTATTTTTATTATTCTCATAGGAAAAATGAATTCCAATAGGTGATACAAACACTGATTGCTTGTAATTTGTTTTGAATAAATAATAATTTCAACTTGTAATAATAGTGATTGAATATTCAAAAATGAAAAGTTTTTATTCCGTTTTCTACTAATTTTCTTGGCAGAGTAGGACTTTATTGTATTTTTTTTCTTTGAATAATGATTATTTCGAATAATCATAATTTGATGCATACAATCAATCAATCAATAATTTCAATCAAATCAACACAATATACATGAAAGAAATAATACAAAACATCACACTGCATTATTTATACACTTTGTGCGAAAATTTATACTGTTTCGGTTCTTTTATGTAAGTTAAATTAATATTCTGCAATCGTTCAATGTTCCAGGTGTTTGATATCGTGATACACAGGTACTTGGAGATCCCACCTGTCACAAAGTCGCTGGAAACATTACTGGAGCATTTAGGCTGCCTGTATAAATTCCATGGTAATTCTCAACAATAAAATCTCTTATCAATTTTGATTTTTATTGTATGAAACATCGTCTGTATATTTAAAAATAATTTTACAAAATTAAGCCCGGAACCTTTAAATTGGTCCAATGCGTTGATTATGAAGAGATATAATAAACTACCAAAATATTTCATCTCAATTTTGAAAACGTATAAACCAGGAAAAATGCATTGAATCTACTTTATTCATTCAAGTAATGTATTGAATCTACTTGAATGAATAAATGTAGTCTAATGTAGTCATCTCCTGCTGCACAGTCAGACCATTGACGTATGGAACCTACTGATGGAATCCAAATCTAAATAAAATAAAATGTTATAAATCCAATTCAATCGAATCTCCTGTTTAACAGATAGAACAGTGACCTGTATAAAATCCAGTCTCTCCATAGCAAAGCTGGTCGTCCTCTTTCCTTCTTATTTGTGTATAAACCAGCTTCAATGTATTGTAATATGATTAAATGAAAAAATCTAATCTACAGATGGAATATAGATCCAAATAAAATGGAATTTTATAATTCCAATCCAGTCTACCCACCTGTTGAACAGATAGATCGGTGATAAACCAGTCTCCCTATCGCAAAGCTGGTCGTACTCTTTTCCTTTTATTAGTGTATAAACCAGCACACGTGTATTGTGAATGTATTGAATTGTAATGAGCCATTATTGTGATTGCTTAAATGTAGTCTACATGAATGAATGAATCAAATCTCATTCGTCTCCTGTTAAACTTAGTGTTTTCCTTTTATTAGTGTGTAAACCAGCATAAATGTATTGTGATTGTATTGCAATAATTGTAATGAACAAAATTGTGATTGCACTAATGATTGTAGTCTACATGAATGAATTAATCAAATTCTCACAGCTGATGAACAAGGTTTTCTTTGCCGGTAGTGCCATATTGTAATTGAGAATATTTGTTTTATTAATTGTGATTGCACTAATGATTGTAGTCTACATGAATGAATTAATCAAATTCTCACTGCTGATGAACAAAGTTTTCTTTGCCGGTAGTGCCATATTGTAATTGAGAATATTTTTGTTTTATTAATTTGTATTTAATTACTCTCATGGCAAATAAATAAATTTGAATTTGAAATCTAATTTATTTTCTGTTGAACAGACAGACCAGTGACGTACCTGTACAACACACTGCACTACTATGAGCGCAAACTGCGCGATCGGCCTCCTCTGAAGCGACGGCTGGTGTCGGCTGTGTTGAGCTCTTTATGTGACATCCGACCCGCCGGCTGGGCGCTGTCCGAGCCCTATCTCGCCTACATGCAGCGACAGACCGATAAGGTCTGGGTACCCGAGCTAGACTATTACGTCAGGCTTGTCAGGCGTATCGTTGAGAGTATCCTTTTCAAGACATATACATTTTGAAGTGTATTCATTCATTTCATTTCAAATTTATTTGTTTTATTCTATTTATATATTTACTTATATATTATACTTGTTAGATTTATTTATTTGTTTCATTTTATTTATTTTTTTCTCAAGTTTTAATAACTAGGAGCCGCAACTCGCAATCCCCTCCGCTATCGCTCCTTTTTCCAGTCATCTTCTCGCAAACCTCTATTTATATAATCATACTATACTTTCATTTACGTCTTTGATTGGTTCAAGCACAAATCATAACATTATTGGTAGAGAATAACAGGACAAGCACGAAATAATATATAAAATAATATTACGGCTACCATATCTCTCTTGGTATTCGTTCAATCTTGAAAAATGAGGTGTCAATCGATTTGTTATTAAATTTACTGAAAAAGTTTTTCTTGTGATTTTTGTTGTAAAATCAACGGGTTTTTTGGTTATTTAAGAAATAAAATTTCGAACGGCCGCCAATTCGTTATATGAATTTGAAAAACTGTCATAATTTTTTTGTAGCTCTGCCTAGTTGTCATAAATGTCTGTGAAAAGTTTCACTCCGGTATGTGCTGCTAGAAAAAAATATTTTTAGAAGAAAAACACTTTTTAGAATAAAAAATACACTATTTAGAAAAAAATAGTAAGTAGAAAAACAAAATGGTGACTGTGTGAGTAACTAAGGACTTTCGCACAGTATGAAAATGATATTCAGATATGTTTCTGACCTAGGAACAATGCCCTAGAATATTTATTTATTTAATCATACAAAATTACACAACTTACAGAAAAGTATCACAGGCTTAGGCCAAAAACGGTTCCAATTTTAATTTTTACAACATATTAATTTTAATTTTTACATTTTATATTGGTAGGGAGTTCGGAAACACTCTGTATATGCGTTGTAAATCCTTCATATTATGAGAATTACTTATATAATAGTATATTATCATCTCTACTCTAGTGTTCAGACACTATTGTGGCTACTAAACTTGTTGGAGCTTATGGATTAGAATAGAATAGAATGGAATGGTTTATTTGTGTTTGTTCCCTTTAAACATGCAAAGAGGTTAGAGCTCATGAATGTACTTATTTAAAAAAAATCAATTATAGTTTGTTATTCTAATGACTTGAAATTTGAAATTGTCTTAGCCATATGTTTTTATTTTGAAATTATCTTAGCCATGTTTTTCATAATTAAATTCATTTTTTAAATAAATATCCTAAATATAGAAAATATCTAATAAACATAAATCTGGAATATTGTTTCATTTTTTTTCGTGTTTGATATTGTGAAGTGAATAATTTCCTTGACTGAGCGGTGTGACAATGCAGCGATGTCAGGCAGCACCCACTTCCCGGCAATGGACTGGCGCTTCAACGAATTCCCGAATCCGGCGGCGCATGCGCTGTACATCACTTGCGTCGAACTGATGGCTGTACCTGTCACGCCCAACTTGGTCGGCAACAATCTGCTCGATGTCATCTGCAAAGGGTAACAAGTGAAACTGTCATCATTCCTTGAAATATAGGTTACAGTGAATCTCTCTGATTGTAAATTATTTTATTCCAAACTGTAACCCTTTATTGACTAGACTAACCCACTTGGCAAAGATCTTCAGTGTGTAAACAAGAAGAGCAAATTGAAGAAGAAGAGAAAGGAAGGAGAAGAAGAAGAAGAAGAAGAAGAGGAAGGAATGAGAGGGAGGGGGAATAGGAGGAGGAGGAGGAGAAGAAGAAGGAGAAGGAAAATAGTCATTTCTATATATTGGGATACTTTTGCAAAGCTAAAATTACATTTGACTCTTATTTGATGACATGGGGAAGTTAGGACACTAATTTCTACTCTACCACTTAACCATGAACTAATGACTGCCACTGTATTCTTAATGCGTCAAAACCAAGAATCATGTGGGTTTTTACTATAAAATCATACGGAATTTTAGTAAAACTCACATTTTATAAGACTCCTTCATATGCATTTTTTCAGCATAAATTGCTGGCGGTGAACAAATTTATGAAACAGGCCATTTTATGAGACATAATGGGGTGACCCGACTGACCAAAGTTATAAACGCTATTTATAATAAAAATCTGGTGTGGCGCACTCACACAACTTTCCTTGCTCGTTGAACTGTAAGCCCCATTCTTAAAGGAGAATAATTTAGGGGAATAACATGTGTTTTGATCATGGGATCAAAACTCGACATCAACATTCCTGGAGAGTATAAAAGGTCCAGTCATCTGATCATGAGTAGACGTTGATAATAAGACGATTGGCAGCAACATATTTGAAACTACGATCAGACTACTGTATATGTGTATCGTATATATTATAATTATTGTTTTCAGAGTACTTTTTCCTTTGTGTAAATTGTGAAATTCGATGATATTTTTAAAAGTCGTCAAAACAGCTGCTCTACAGATGAAATATCTCGACTATGTGTTCTTTTCATGAACTGCTCTACCTACCTACCTCATGCACGAGAAGGAGTTTACAAAGTCCATTTCTCAAGGATGGGGTGGACCCCATTAGTTTCCAAGGAAAAAGACTCATGTCAGTTGATAGAGCTGGTAAATAACTATACAGGGTATGAATTTGAAATAGATCAGTCAAGTCATTTTTGAGAAAATCGTGAAAAACATGATTTTTTAGTAATTATCCGCCATTTTTCTCAAGAATATTACGGAGCTCCTGCAATTTTCCCAGAAATGAGACTCATGTCAGTTGATAGGGCTTATAAATAGCTAGCTATCCATGGTATAAATTTGAAGAAAATGGTTAGAGACGTTTTCGAGAAAACCGTAAAAAACATGGTTTTTAGTAATTATCCGCCATCTTGAATTGAATTTCTTATTGTCGGATCCTCATCGTATAAGGACCTTAAGTTTAAAATTTCATGTCAATCGGTTAAATAGGAATGGAGTTATCGTGTTCACAGACATACACACACACAGACCAACACCCAAAAATCATGTTTTTGGACTCAGGGGGACCTTGAAACGTATAGAAAACTTGAAATTAGGGTACCGTAATTTTTTTGGAAAGCAATACTTTCCTTACCTATGGTAATAGGGCGAGGAAAGTAAAAAAATATATGCACATGTTGGCTAATAATCATCATCATCCTCATCTTCTCTTTCATGCTTGTTATCATCTCTCAATCACCATTTCATGTCCATTCTCACCTTTTTTCGCTTATCCCAACTGTTCAATATCAATTAAAACATTTTTCAAGTAGTTTTTTTTTGTAATTTGATTATAATTTGTATTTGTCTTATCCTATTATATTAAGATAGCAATTTCTGTATATATTTATTTATTTATTGGGTATATGGGTGTTTATTTATGTCCAACGGATCTCGAAAACGGCTCTAACGATTTTCACGAAATTTGGAACATAATAGGTTTATGATATAAAAATTCGATCTAGGTCTAGGTCGCACTAGGTCTCATTCCTGGGAAAACTCGCTGAAGGACATGAAAAGGATAATGATTATTCATCCTTGGAAAAACAGCTGCTAATTTCATCGTCTGTCGATAATGAAAGATGCGAGTGCCTGTGTGGGAGTGAGACAGAATTGTGTTCAGCTGTTGAACTATTGAAATCAATCAGCTTATCTCACGAGAAATATTATCTAGAAATTTTAATCGACTTGATCAAAACATTTTATTTGTTGACATGACCAACGATATGATTTTATTCAAAATCATTATTTTTTTATTTATATTAACAAATATTGTAGCAAACATAGTATATCATTCTAAATTAAAATAATATATCTACATTTTCAAAGTTAATCATTATTTTACAGTTTTAAGTGACTAGTGAGTGTTATTTTGTTATTCAATTTGGTTTGTAAACAATCTAAATTCGAACTTTTCTGTTTTAAAATGTATGGACTGAAAATTGGAACTGAATTCAAGCGTATGGAAAATAATCTACTTTTTGGACTTTGTATAGTGTATAAATCAAAATTCGGGGAAGAAACAGTTTTGGACTGTGTCTGTTAGTCCTTCCCCAATCATCTTAAAGAATTGTGTTAGTTTATCAGTAAAGAAATACATGAATATAAAAACACTTATTAACATGGGCTACTTTTTAAATTAATAAAACAATATAAAATCTTATTAATCCTAAATAATCCTATTTTTGATAAAATTAAAAGTTAATAAATTAATAAAACTTAAAAAATATAAATTAAAAATTAAAATTCAATAACTTTAACCATAAATAAATTAATCATATGAAATTAAGCATAAATTAATGTTTATTTTGTATCAATTAGTAAACATTTATTGAATTTTATTTTATAACCTGACGATGGTGTGATATCACCGAAATTAGTTGAAACTATTTTAAAGTTTTTTTTAAAAAATAAAGTGTGCTATACGATTTTATATTGTTTTATGAATATAAACTTTGCTTTTATGCTTCTATGCTTTTGTACTCCGAGGCGAAGCTCGGTGCCCCGATATTTGTAATGTTTAGTGAGCATATTTGGGTATTTATCAGTTGCTTGCATTGAAAATTTTTAAATAAATAAGCAAATGTTGATAGATTATTTTCAATGTTGTTTATGATTCATATTTGATTTGCTCTGTAGGTACACAGTGATCCCGACGGCGCAGATCCAGCTGTGGATCAACACGATTGGCCTGCTGATGGCTGCTCTGCCCGACTCCTATTGGCTGGTGCTACACGATCGCCTATTGGAGGTTCTCTCCTGCCCACAACTCACCAGCTGGCCATTCCGGCAGACGCCCTTCGACATATTCTCCTTCTCGCTCACTCACAACTGTCTGCTCGAGAACAAGTTCTCCTACACGCTCGCACTCGCGCATGCCATGTGGCATCATGCTGGCGTCGGACAGATTACCACTGTGCCTCAGTATGTATCCAGTTGCATAAATTATAATTATGATCCAGTAGCATAAATTGTATGATCTAGTAGCATAAATTGTATGATCTAGTAGCATAAATTGTATGGTAACAGTATGCATAGTGAGGCCCACGTTATAATGGTAGTGGAGAAAGATAGAAAAACAGCGTTGCCGATTCTCTGCCTTGCTGAGGTACTGCCGGTCTAGAATAGCAGTCTTTGGCCGGTTACAGACCGACCGTCCGTCCGACCGTCAGTGCGTATGTACCATCCTGACCATGCATCAGTTTTACACATTCAGAGCTCTCCTGACGAACGAACTGATCTGACTCTCAAAATGGACGCCTTTACAAATTGTTCAATTGCAGATTTTGAGTTTCAATACAACTTTGACTCTTATAAAACTTCTTTTTATGCAGCTTGTTATCTTAATAAACGGAGGAACAAAAGACATAGATATCAAGTTCACCCGATGGTTGCCCAAAGAGCATTTCAAGGGGAATTCAGTGCCATATATACATTATTGCTTGGGGGTGAAGATGAATTTTTCAATTACTTCAAAATGTCCATCAGAAGTTTTAATGAGTTATCTGCAAAATTGCAAGACAACTTGGAACGTCAAAATCTATTTCAAGCTCCTGTGTCTTGCAGACACTTTAAGCTACAGACCAAATAAATGTACCGTAATAATAATAAATTATTTTTCTAATAAGAAAGTTAGAAATAATTGAAGAAATGTATAGAAAAATTGAGATTTCAGATATGATATAGTTATTAATTGAATTCATTCATTATGTTATTCAATTCAATATCAGCTTATTGTCGGGCAGAGGTGTCAGGTTTGTGTTTAAGGTGCGATCGGGCTACTTATCAGTACAGCTTTGAAAGCTTCTATTTGCTTCAATAGCGCTTCAGTCGACCGATGGAACGGATCCGCACGAGCTCGACCGATGGTCTTCGTACGCATTGTAAAACGCATGGTACTGACCGTGCTCTTTACGGATACATGGTATCTCTATGGAAAAGACAAGCGCGACTGACGTACGCACTGACGGTCGGTCGAGCTCTGTAACCGGCCTTAGCGTCCCAACAACCAAAGGTGCTAGAGTTGTAGAACCATACCAAAAATCGGGATTCCTTTATATCCAGAATCCTCTATACTCTACATCTTTAACCCCTTAATATCCTCCCACTAGTACCTTTCATATTTTCTACTTCCCTCTAAATTCTGTCCATTTAATTCATTTTATGAGTTCCATCATCCCATCATTCTTATGAACTTCCACGAATATTTTCATTATGTATCATTATAGTATTTTATTTATTCAATTTTTTCATAAGTGTATATTATTATTAGTGTTTGCCATAAGTTTTGTCGGACCTGGCAATGTAAGATGTATTTAATAAATATCAAATATCTTGCCACTGCCTTCTATAGAGGATAGCTGATAGCGGTACATCAGATATAATATTAACTGTTCATTCTTGTTTAAATAATCAATTATATTCTAATCGCGATGAGAATAATAAACTTTCATAATTGTTTATGTTATTGCAATATTTTATTACAAGAGATTGTGAATATTTTATTAATCAATTATATTTCTACGTTGTTGAAAACGATCTGGCAACGTTGCGGAGCTAGAAAAGGATAGCACTATCTGCTTTGTCTAATGATAGACAAGAATAGCAACATCAATGTTAATCAAGTTCTGCCATTATAACGTGGGCCTCACTATAGTGAATGAATTATATGAATAAACACTATACTGTAAATAATCAATAAGTAAAAAATGAATGAGTGAATAACTAAATGGAAGGGAAAATAGATGAGGAAATATCTGAAGCAATGGATGAATTAATTAATGAGTGAGTATTCACTCATTAATACCTCACTGTATTATCCACTGAAAGTTATGTTATCAGTGCAAATCTCTCGGATTCTTACATGGATATCACCCATCCATGTCTTCATAATAACTCACTGTATTATATACTGCTGAAAGTCACATTGTCAGCCCAAATCCCTTACGAATACTCTCATTATAATAAGCTTGAGTTTAGAGTCCTGCTGCGGACAAGGAAAATGGTTCATGTATGAGGTCCATCTTTCCCTTCTTGTTGAGCTGTTCACTGCCAGGCTCATGGCAAAATAAACGAAATCTTATCTGCACTTAACTGATCTTAATAAAATATGATCTACTCAATCCAACCATAATTACTGAGTCATCAAAACAGTACAGATTCTCATCAAATTCATCTCTTCATAATTCACAATCATCAATACACTTATTTCTTATCACAACTCTCAACCATTCTGATCTTGATCTTTTTATTTCTCTGTTCTAAATCTGTTGGTATTGATCAACAAGTTCCTTGGACTACTGTTACTCTTACACTTCCTCAGTTCTATAAAACACTTGAATTTATCATTGCTAAATAATTTATCTAAAGTTTATTTCACACTAAATGACAAGTTTTATAGATTACGATTCAAATTAAATATTGGAATGGAAATGAGAATATTAAAACAATGCACTTCCATGTTACATCGTTCCCTGGCATTGTTACTTCTACGTGCACTCGTAATTTCATACTCTGCTATGATACTGATACCTACTTATTTTATACAACTTTCTCACTGTTTTTATTCCGATTTTCAAATACATCTCATCATCTACGATCGAAACATGAAATTTCTCAAATTCATTTTTCATATGGATAAAATTCTTCAAATTTATTCACCAAAGCATTTGTTAATTACAAATCGGTTCATGCTCTGTACATTTTCAATATAAAAATCTTGTCCCATGTCTCAGTTGATCAACCAATATTAAAATACACATCACTTATCAAAACATGAAGAATTTCAACAGCTCAAAAACAAATGATTTGATAGATATTTGTGCAGTCTATTCCACCGCTTCGCCACCAGTTTTGTAACCGCCCCCAGCTGGAGGTAGAAGAGAGAGATCTCTAAATTCTAAAGAGCGAGTCATGAGACTCTATAAACAACAAAATTTGCATTCTATTCAACTTGTAAATTTTATTGAGTGAACTAACCTACCTACCCTACCCTACCCTAGCTTTCAATTACCTTAATATTCCATTTATTTTCATATTTTTTTAGAAGATTTTGCTCCAACTCCATCGAATTTCAATACTCATTCAATTTTTATTTAGTTGAAATACAACTTTAAATCACTGTCACCTGCTCAAAGTTTCATATACGGTGCAATCAAATTTAAATATTAATAATTTATTTGAAATAAAACCCTTAGGTAAAAAGACCGTGACACTCCCACCTACCACATACAGTACCTACCACCCTACTACAACCTACTAATAGACTACCAAGTAGTCTATTGTTTTCCATCTCAAATAACAGTAGGAAATAAGTAGTTGATTGTTTTTGGCATGTTGACAGATTCGTGCGAGAAAAACTGGTACCGCTGGTGAAGACTGAAGAGCAGTTTCTGTTTGTGTGCCATTTGGTGGGGCCGTTCCTGCAGAGATTCAACACGGAGCGCCACCGCTGTGTCATGGACCTCACCAGCGACATCTACACCTCCCTCGAGCAGGTCGACAAGAGTGTCGCCCATCTCAAGCACATGGACCCCATATGTGACCTGCTGTATCCTTTCAAACACAATCGTCTTATTCTTCTTGTTCACCAATTCATTCATTCTTATATTAACAAATTATTCATTTATTGGTTCAAGATACACAAATTCATCAACATAATTTGGGGAGGACCAACAGGCACAGCCCAAAACTGTTCCTCCCTCAAATCATACACTAGTGCAGAAAGAAGGTTATTTTTTCCTCTTTATTAGATGTCCGTCTAATTTACTGAGCAAACATTCAGAATGAATGAATCTTGAATTAAGAAAGATCATTAGATACAGTATATTCATACGCTCTTATATACAAGGTGTTTACGAAGTCCCTACCAATACTCTAGGGCATTGTTCCTGGGTAACAAACATATCTAAATATCATATTTAAATTGTCAGGAGGTCTTCAGCTACTCACACAGCGGCCATTTTGCTTTTTTCACTTATTTTTTTCAAAATAATGGTTAAACATACGAAATTTAAACTTTGCATAATCATTTATAACAACTAGACACAGCTAAAAATTATTATTTTTTGGATTCATAAAACAAAATGGCGGCCATTCAAAATTTTGTTTTTCAAATAACTGAGAAACCGTTGATTTTACATCATAATCTTTACAATAATAACTTTTTTCCAGTAAATTCAATTGCCTATCGATTGTTACCAGAGCTTTTAAGATTGAATCAATATTAACTGAGATATAGCAGCTTTAGTGATTGGTGACCCACCTCCTTTAGAGGGTTATGTAACATTATTTTATTGTTTGAAATGACCTAAAATCGCTTACAATTAACATACAATGCAAATAGAGATTGTTGCATCATTGAGGAGACTCTATCAGCATGCCTTGGTTTGCACTGCTACAAACTTTCAGTGGTCACCTATCACTAAGGCTGCCATATCCCAGTTAATGTTGGTCCAATCTTGTAAAATCTGGTACCAATCGATAGGCAATCAAATTTACTAAAAAAAGCTATTCTTGTAAAGTTTTTGTAAAACCAACGGTTTCTGAGTTATTTAAGAAACAAAATTTTAAATGACCGCCATTTTGTTTTATGAATTTGAAAAATTTTAAATTTTTCTAGCTTTGTCTAGTGCAAAGTTTCAATTTCGTAGGTTTAACCATTATTTAGAAAGAAAAATAATACGTGAAAAAAACATAAAGGCCGCTGTGTGAGTAACCGAAGACTTCCGGACAGTTTATATAATAAATTATAATATCATATTATGATATTTAAATATGTTTGCCTTAGAGTATTGGTAAACACTCTGTATATTTACATTGGCATATGGTCAAAAATGGTTGAAAACAAAGAATTGTTCAACATTTGGTATAGTAGTGAAGATGATATTGCGTTAGTTATCTACATATATTTTATGTAAAGGAAGGAATTGGCTTATACCTATACGGAATACGAAAAACATGTTTCATACACATCATTAAGTCATGGAAGGAGTGGCCGTAGTCGAGTGGATGCTAGCTTTATAATTTAGAGACCTAGATTCAAATCCCGGCCCGGGCATGATATTTTCTCGGGTCACCCCGTGTTCCGGATGGACACGTAAAGGTCGTTAGGTCATGTCAGAGGCTCTGAAATTGATCATGAGCGACCTGAAAAGACTGACACAATCTAAGCTAGCCAGGTCACTAGATATTATTATTACGTGTCACGGAGTGATCCGTGATCTAGTGGATACAGTGCCTGCGTAGCAGCATAGAGATCCCGGGTTCAAACCCTCTCAATACCAAGAGTTTTTTAACCAGATCACTCCCGTGTTATCGGATGGGCACGTTAAACTGTCGGTCCCGGCTGAAGTATGACAGTCGTAAGGCCCATTGATGGCTTAAATTATATATTTAGGCGGTGGGACCTTCCCGCAAGGGACTCCCAACCAATAAAAGCCATACGAATTTACTTTTTATTACGTGTCACGTCATGAACTGATCAATTTTAAATTTTGTATAATGATTGTTAATTTAACGAGGATGCTTACAGTCCTATTTCCATTTTTATTTTTTAATTACTTGAACTTTTAAAAATAAAAACAAATTTATTGTAATTTGTGATATAAAGGTCACGTTAGTTAAAAGCCCAATCAAATATCTTCTCTATTGTAAATTCTATCACAGTAGCTAGTACTTTTAATATCAGTATGGAACTATAAAACTAAATTCAATCTGTTTGTGCTTTTAACAGACCCTTGCGGAGCACGGGAAACAACTGCTCTTGCTGAATAAAAATACACTGGTAATTGTCCCAGCCAAAAAATGATTTTAAATAGAAAAACCTTATCTTGATAATTTCCAAATCAATCCTATATTAATTCATTATTTTCATTTAAATTTATAATAATAATTTAATAATGTCTCTGATTTCCAATGAATTGCAACCAGAGGAGTTTATTGACAAAACATATATACAAAAGTTGCTAATAATAAACTTGGTCCTAATTATGATACCATACTATAATTGCGAGTAAATATCTCATTATTTTAATAAATTTGTGGTAGTAACAATAAGTCATTTCATTCAACTAAGATCTTCAGCTCATTTTATGATACGTGATTTTGGAGCTTATGTATCAAGCTCCCAGAGTCATGCGGGGTTTCCTTCAGATATTCTCTTTGTTGTCAATATTTCCTGTTACAGAAATCTACTAGAATGTTAATTTGTGATTTATTTAATCAATTATCGTGTATCACATAACGCTCAGACAATTGCAATATTAATTTATAAATACTGTATTTCATTATTCTTCACACATCAATTCATCAACGATTTTAGAACTGCCATGAGATTGAAAGTTTGTTCTTCCTGATTCAATTGAGTCGTATTTTATAGAAAAAAAAACATTGTTTTATACTATGGATGTTTTTTGGTAAACTATTTACCTTAACAGCAATTTAACAGCTATCACATCAAATACATGTTCGTTGGAGACTTTATGAAGAACGAGGTGGAAACTATCATAAGGAGACTAAGGCCAGCACTGCAAATTCGTCTCAGGTAAGAAGACTATTGTCGCTTCTTTCTGAAAGTGTAACTTCAACATTGAACAGATCCATAGTTTTAGTTTATTACAAGAAAATCAAATGCGCTCTTATCATCTTAATCCTTTCCATTACCCCACGCCCAAACCTGGAGCTTATTCAAGCATTCCCTACAGAATAAAACGCTTGGCCGCATATGCAATGAAGATTGTTATTTCAAAATCATATTTTTTATGTAATAATTCTTAACAAAATATAATATAAATATCATATTGGATGGAAATAGCGTATCTTATGTGAATAATAATCATTTAAAAGAACTTGATGTTTACTGATAAATCAGTAGTTTACTTGATTACGGTTTTGTGTTATTGAGTTGTATTTTGGAGTGCAGGAAAGTACAAGAGCGCAGAGTATAGTATATTAATTATTAATATAAGTAGGAGAGTGTAGAGAACGGTGATTTTTTAATCCATATAAGTGAAGCAGTTATTCTTCTATTAGCTAGGCACTGAATGTGGATCAGTTTTTTTTTAAATTTCTGTTTAGTTTATTTTGTGAAGAACTCAATTACGTTTTTCTTATCTTGATTTGAAGCAGTCTAAGAAGAAAGGCTCTTCTTCTACTCAAATTATCTTCTCATTTCAATTTATCAATTGGTATCAATCGTTTATTTTGTAAATATTTTAATAATGTTTTTCATTTTATCTTCTCATTTTAATTTATCAATTGGTATCAATCGTTTATTTTGTAAATATTTTAATAATGTTTTTCATTTTGTTTTGAAGCTGTTGGAAAAATAATGGCTCTTGTCCTACTCAGTTAGTAACAATCAATTAGATGTATACTATGATATTTGCACTGAAACCCTGGTACTTTTGAGATTTGTTTATTAATACATTTTGTTTTGCAGGTTCATAGCCCACCTGAACATAGAAGAGATCGGCACAGAAGGTCAACGTGTGGGACCAGCAGCTACCAACCCAGCGGCAATAGCTGCAGGGCCAGGAGTGGGGGTAGAGGCCGGCAGTGGTGGAGGGGGTAGCAGCCAATCAGCTGTTGCGCGGTGATTGGAGGCCACGCCCCTCGGGGCGGGGCTTGTCAGTGCTATCAGCCAATCAGTAGCCACCATGTCAGTCATTCCAGGCGTGCCAACTATTGTGCAGGATAGCGCTGTTGTCGTATCAAGCATTCCTTCCAATCCGATGCATGCTATTGTTGACTGAGCTTTCAGTCTAAGCACCCTCTTCGCGGTCAAATATTTGATTAAAGGTATTTGACCAACTGTCGTTAAGGATTAATGTCTTTCTATGTATAATGTGACAGAGTATTATTTGATAAAAATGATCATTGACTAACTTTTATCAAATTTAATGCCTATTTACTTATAATGTGATCAAACAATGAGAGATCTTTGTCAAAGACATTTTATCAAATGTTTGACCTCGGAATGGGATGTAAAAAACACAACAATAAAAAAACCAAGAAAACACAATCCAGTACTGTGACACATCGGACACATCGTAAAAAGATAATTATATTACTTTCTTCTTTTCGAGGTGGAAACTATCATAAGGAGACTAAGGCCAGCACTGCAAATTCGTCTCAGGTAAGAAGACTATTGTCGCTTTTTTCTGAAAGTGTAACTTCAACATTGAACAGATTCGTAGTTTTAGTTTATTACAAGAAAATCAAATGCGCTCTTATCATCTTAATCCTTTCCATTACCCACGCCCAAACCTGGAGCTTATTCAAGCATTCCCTACAGGATAAAACGCTTGGCCGCATATGCAATGAAGATTGTTATTTCAAAATCATATTTTTTATGTAATAATTCTGTAACAAAATATAATATAAATATTATATTGGATGGAAATAGCGTATCTTATGTGAATAATAATCATTTAAAAGAACTTGATGTTTACTGATAAATCAGTAGTTTACTCGATTACGGTTTTGTGTTATTGAGTTGTATTTTGGAGTGCAGGAAAGTACAAGAGCGCAGAGTATAGTATATTAATTATTAATATAAGTAGGAGAGAGTAGAGAACGGTGATTTTTTAATCCATATAAAGTGAAGCAGTTATTCTTCTATTAGCTAGGCACTGAATGTGGATCAGTTTTTTTTTAAATTTCTGTTTAGTTTATTTTGTGAAGAACTCAATTACGTTTTTCTTATCTTGATTTGAAGCAGTCTAAGAAGAAAGGCTCTTCTTCTACTCAAATTATCTTCTCATTTTAATTTATCAATTGGTATCAATCGTTTATTTTGTAAATATTTTAATAATGTTTTTCATTTTATCTTCTCATTTTAATTTATCAATAATTGGTATCAATTGTTTATTTTGTAAATATTTTAATAATGTTCTTCATTTTGTTTTGAAGCTGTTGGAAAAATAATGGCTCTTGTCCTACTCAGTTAGTAACAATCAATTAGATGTATACTATGATATTTGCACTGAAACACCTGGTACTTTTGAGATTTGTTTATTAATAAATTTTGTTTTGCAGGTTCATAGCCCACCTGAACATAGAAGAGATCGGCACAGAAGGTCAACGTGTGGGACCAGCAGCTACCAACCCAGCGGCAATAGCTGCAGGGCCAGGAGTGGGGGTAGAGGCCGGCAGTGGTGGAGGGGGTAGCAGCCAATCAGCTGTTGCGCGGTGATTGGAGGCCACGCCCCTCGGGGCGGGGCTTGTCAGTGCTATCAGCCAATCAGTAGCCACCATGTCAGTCATTCCAGGCGTGCCAACTATTGTGCAGGATAGCGCTGTTGTCGTATCAAGCATTCCTTCCAATCCGATGCATGCTATTGTTGAGCGAGAAATCCAATTGATAATTCTCAATATTAATAGAGTACGGCGCTTGCATTCTAATCCATTCCCCCTCTCAATTTGAACCCTTTACTCTTGACTGAATCATTTATAGACGTTAAAGATCACTTTTATGTCTTAAATGAGTTTATTTTAAAACCTCCAATTTTTTAAAAACATATAATACATAAAGTGATCTCGTACTTTTTAAAAATAGATTTGACTCCTGATGAATCGAATGTACATTACTCCGAATTCTATGAATACATAAAAAATAACAATATACACAAATTGAAGTTTTTAGAATGAAACATGAAATACCAACGATTATTACAGTTGAAAAAATGGTCGACCAATATGATATTAACTTTATAAAAAAATGAGTTTATTCAAAACTAATCAAGAGTTATATTATAACAGAAACTACATACATTTTTGGTACTGTATTGTTTTTTTAGGAATCTGTAGGTTCTGATCTCTTTCGGTACACAACAAATGGGTTATGAGTGTGTGTAGACATTTTTACACATATTATTCTTAAAATGAAATGAAATTTGTGTAAAGTAAATTAAATAAGTATAAGTAAAGTAAATTTATTGTACAGTATATTTGATTCTGATTCTTGGTGTATTGATATGGTTTTCTTATATAGAACCGTAGATTGTTTGTTGAAAAACAAACGAAATAATTTCCTTTGCAAGAGATATCTAGATGATTACTACTTTGATATTACTATTGAAATATATTCTCGAGTATACAGGCCATAGGTTTGTATGGTATACAATACATCAGATATTAGAGTTGCTATGTTGACCCCATTTTCCAATTATAATATTTAATGAAAACTCAGTGTACAAACTTAGTTCATTTATTTT
Organism: Nilaparvata lugens; assembly: GCF_014356525.2. Lineage (NCBI taxonomy): Eukaryota > Metazoa > Arthropoda > Insecta > Hemiptera > Delphacidae > Nilaparvata > Nilaparvata lugens. The sequence goes on along the minus strand of NC_052509.1, from coordinate 14,294,172 downwards.
CAGTAGAGCATTTTATAGGTCAAATTGTTGTATATTTATTAGATAGTTTAGATAATATTTATTAGATAACTTAGATAGTTTGACTCCTGAAATAATAACTTGTAAGTTGAGAATTAAACTTGTAAAAATACATTTTACATGAAATTCTATACAAATTTGGAGACTGATCATTTTTGGCATGAATTTTTTACAGAACTTTCCAAATCCACTTTTTCCAATTAACTATTTGTTAGATAACGTTTTGGCAATTTCTGTAATAAGTGTATTAGTTTGTATTCCATTCTTTATCATCAAATTTTACTATATTATAAAATGATTATTATTATTAAAACCGTTTTTATAAAATGTTTTTTGTCTGTGATCAAACCTTACACAAAAGTCAAACTTGATTGTGTGCGTTTACAGATGGAATATTTAAACATTCTCTGATATTACAAAATCAATAAAATGATTATCAATTGCGTTTGCTATAAAGCCTGTACTCAAGAAAGCATTAAGCGTTAACCTTCACTCCCACTTCAAACTCCTCGTCTTGAGAATGTATAATATTTACCACACTTTCTTTTATAGTCGCTGCACTGCAACAAGCATTGATAATTATCTTTTTGAACTTTATAGAATTAGCTGTCAGCTCGATCCTCTAGTTTGCAACTCATCGGGAATGGAAGGTTAGTAATCTTCCTTCAAATGAGCTTCATGATAAGTCAGTAAAGTGAAAGCTTCATGGTTTGAATAAAATCTACATAAAACCTTCAATGGAAGAGTCATGAGAGCATGACTGTCATTGTAGAAATAGTGATAATAGTACCTCAACAGTAGCCTGAAATTGAGGGTTCAGAATAAAACAAAAAGGATCAGATATTGAAACATTTTCAATTTATATATTCTTACATAAACAAAACCATCAATCTATAATTATTGAGAAAGCTTCCTTGAAATAAAAAAATATCAACAAAGTAACTTAATTTTCACATTTTGTTGAAATGGCAAAACTCAAGATTATTCTTATTTGAATCAAACACTGATCCATACTCTTACGCAATACTCAATTCTTCACAAATATTTATGTATTCTCTATAAAACTGTATCTACAACAAATACATTTCTTACTAGTTTAAAAAAACTTTTCAAAACTTATCTTCAGTTATAAAATTCTCATAAATACATTACATACAATACCTCAGCCTCCTCTAATAAGGAGGAGGATTTGATAATACTATTTTAAAACAATCCAACCCTTGTTTTAATTAATATAAGTTTCAAACCTTAAACTACTTCTTAAAGATTCTAGTGACAAATCTTAATATGGTACTGAAAGACATCTATACTCCTATCAATTTTGGTCCCTTTAATTCACAAACTTCACAACATTTGAGATCATTAAGATTTTTTGTCTTATATACATCACAGATAATTTTTTTGTCAAAAGAAACAATAAAAACATCAAAAAAGTAAAGACTAAAATGAATCGAATTAAATCTACAGCTTTATTAGCAAATAAAATTCAATTATAATAGCAGAATAAACTTTTAAAATATAAAATGAATCTACTCTTTACTACTTGTTTTGCATAAATTAAAAAAAAACTTGCAAACAATTATTTGAATTGATAACAAAATATTTTACTCTAGTTCAAAGATAACTAGTTGACAAAATAGTTACTAAGAGTAATATTATTTCAAAACAAATGTAATCAAGAAAGTTATTCTGAAATTGTATTACCAATACAATATGAATGATATAGGTTATACTATTTTTTATAATAAATAGAGGATCATATGGTAAAGGCCATATTGGAGGAAAGAATTGAAGGCACAAGAAGAAGAGGGAGACCAAGGAGGAGGTGGCTGTTATGGAGAGAGATCTGCGAGTGTTGGGAATCAGGGGATGAAAGAGAGCTGCTGGTGATAGAGACAGCTGGAAAGGAATTGTCATGGGAGTCAAGGTCCACATAGGACTGTAGTGCTAAAGGAAGAAGAAGACGATCAATACTAATCCCCATATTCGAAACTATATTCATAAATACAATAACCATAATATAGTAACTCTATTAATGGCAGCCCATAGGCATTTACTAGAGATACAGTGAAATAAAAATCCTATCAAAAATTATACTTGACAGTCCATAGACATTCACATTCCATAGGCATTTACTGATTTACTAGAGATACAGTGAAATGAAAATTCCATTAAAAATTATACTTGACATTTTAATTTACTAGATACAGTGAAATGAAATTCTTCAAATGTTTATGATGACTTATTGGTAGTAGAAGCAGCTCATATCATTGGCGTCTGAAGAGACAAAATCAGTGAGAGATGATAACGATAACAAAGGTGACGAAGAACAATCGTCAGAGTTACTGATAAAGTTCAACAGTTCTTGTTCAAAATCGCCTGTCAACTCTTCGGTCCAGTTCAACGCATCCATGTTTTCTGTAATCAACATTTCATTCATTACTTCATTGAGTAGGCTAACATCATTTCATGTGAATTATTTTACAGTTTAACAAAAAAGTAAGGAAGCAAAGCATATTTTTTTGTGTAGTTGAGAAGTTGATATTGTGGTAATTATTCATATTGAATGAAAAAGACTAAGAAATAGTCAAAAACCACAGATCTATTGATACTTAGAAAGGTCGGTTTCGGTTATTACACCATTGTCAATCTCTGATAAACTAAAACTAAATACAAGAGCAGCAGAATTTATACTAGTAGGCGAGTACTGCTATTGGTCAAGGGCATGAACACCTGCCATTGGCCCAGCTAGAAAGTCTCCTCCCACTCAACGGTGTGACAAAGTGGCGGCTTAAGCTTAGAAATTTTGTTATGGCGATTCTGTTGCTTAAGCCGCCATTTTTTCACACCGTTGAGTGGGAGGAGACTGTCTAGCTGGGCCAATGGCAGGCGTTCATGCCCTTGACCAATAGCAGTACTCGCCTACTAGTATAAATTCTGCTGCTCTTGTATTTAGTTTTAGTTTATCAGAGATTGACAATGGTGTAATAACCGAAACCGGTCTTTCTAAGTATCAATAAATCTGTGGTTTTTGACAATTTCTTAGTCTTTTTCATTCAAGAAGCAAAGCATAATATTATTAAGAGATATGAACCTCTATTAAGGCCTCCCACAATTTCACCCATTTTCACAAGGCCAATCACATTTTCAATTAATACCAGATAAATAATAATAAGTTAGTACTGGTAATTTTTAAGAAACAACAGCAATGGATAGAAACATGAAAAGGTTGAACTAGAAGAGAGTAAAAATTTATGATTTTTTTAGTTTTAGTACGCCTTCTTTCATAATGTAAAGGTATTTGAATAGAGTTCAAGTACGAAGGCTTGTTTTTTTACTAAATACTCGTCTCTATTTTCATTTTAAGTTGAACGAGTAACTGAAACAAAATAATATTTTATTATATTTTAAATCGGACCGTTTTCCAATGTGATTATTCATGTGTTTGCCAATTCTTAGTTTGATTTTCTTTTTGCTGAGGGTGATGTCACTTGAGCTCTAGGGTTGTGCGTAGGTAATGAGGCGGATAATGGTGAGAGAGGAATAAACCTACAGTTTTCTTCTAAATCATGATATACATATTAAACTATTCATAGAATTTCAAGTTTGTGACTATACCTGTACACCAAACCTTGTTTGTTATGGTAGAATCCAAATAAACTTGATTATTCACTAGAGCATTTGGAGACGAAGTTTATTTTTCTCTACAAGAATTTTTTATCCAAATCATCAAAAATACTGACATTACATCACAAGATGGTGAAAAGCACCATAATCCATAGCTAGAAAAACTCATGCAACTCTTCTATTGAAATAAATATTGTATAAATTGGACTTGAACTATTTCATACAAGAATTATTTTAAAATCCAACATACCTTCTCCCAACATCCTCAAGTAGCAGGGACTCAAATTATTATCCAGAAAAGATGATTCCATATTTGTACTGGTAATCTCTGCGGTTTGATCCCCATCTGCAATTTAGTAAAATTAAATTTTGATTAAGATAAAAATTAAATCTTCAACAATAAGGTTTTTTGGAGCTGATATTGAGGAAACTTTCTCTAAGTTGATCATAATCAATGAGTTTCCAACTACCCGAAACTAACAATTAGTCTACCATCCATCATCTTTGATTACAAAGTAGATAAAAACATAAAATAATAGTAAAATATTGACCATATTCATATACTGATGAAACTGATATTTGTTATAGAATCCAATAAATTGTTTTAGAAGAAGTTCATGAATTTTTGAATCTGTAGGATTAATGAAGAAGTTCATATTGAATTAAAACTAAAAAAATTCTACTGTATTTTCTATTTGGATGGTGATTTAAAATCATGAATTTTTCTCCTTTCAAGTGAATGAGAGTGAATGGAAAGTATGAAATGTCTAATAGAATAGAATTATTGCTTCTCATAAACAACAGTACAATATTACAAGACAAAACAAAACAAAGATATTAAGTTATTATCCATATTAATTTTATAAAATGTTATGGCTCAAAAATATAACAATGTAAGAATACAAAGAAATATTTCTCATTTAAACATCGTCATATGCAGTCATAATAATAATATAACCAAAAGTCATTAGACACATTTTCCAACTACTTATGCTCATAAAAAAAACTAATATCAAAATAAAAAAGTCATATTTCTTTAAAAAAAACGAAACAATACAATATAATATACCTAACATTTCTTTGTTACACAATAATTATACTGCTAAATAATTAGCCTACTATACTGTATGGTACAAGAAACAATAAAAACGTACTCCTGTAATGAAAATTGTGTTGGGGTTACCAAACTTGATTTTAACAAATATAAGAGTGGGTCAAGCCCGATACTCACTTAATCACAAAAAATTTCCTTTTGAAAAAATAACAGAAAAATAAATCTTGAAAAAAATAAATATAAAGTGCCATTAGCCCAATGATCTGATCCAATTCTCAATATCAAATAATAATTGTTCGTTATTAATTCCGTTCCATCTCCCATGTGTTAGGTTTGTCTACCTTATTATTAATCAATTTGTGCAGAATAATATTTCGGATATACTCACTCTCTTGTTTAATCATTCCGTGTACTTCGGTTGAATCTGAAAATAAAAATGGAAATTCAATAATGATCATTCAAAACGTGTTTCTTGATAGAAGTTCATTTACATTTCTAGAATGAAATAGATTAATGTATCTCTAGGATTAAAATGATCCGAAATCGATGAATTCCAGGTAGGTAGTTTTTGCCACAATTTTTACAAAACATATGGGACAAATGGTTCAGAATGGCGGAAAAGGATTAGGAAGACCGAACCCCAGAGAAATGGGACATAGGCTCGGGAGGAGAAGAAGAAGGGACACATATGAAAATTACCTGTTCCATAAGTTGATTCATGTGATGTTTGCTTTGGCTTCCTTGCTTTCAAATCCGAAGGTAGGACGATTGGTTCACTTGCAACCTGGGGGCAAACAGAAAACTCTAATTATTCAAGTAGATTAAATAGATTTTGCATAATTCTAGAAATTATCAGTTTTTTATTATATATTTATTCTGACAATTCTTTTTTTTATATTTACACTATAAATGCCTATTGATTTATGATCATCAATAATAACGTATAAAATGTATTTTATATATAAATTAGGGACTGCAGAACAGCACTGGTTGTTCGCTCTTCTCACTAACAATTTATTACTTTCCTTGCCCTATTACCATAAGTAAGGAAAGTATTGCTTTCCGAAAAAAATTAAGGTACCCCAAAATTTCTATAGGCCTACGTTTCAAGGTCCCCTGAGTCCAACAAAGTGGTTTTTGGGTATGGTCTGTATGTGTGTGTGTGTGTGTGTATGAGTGTATGTGCGTCTGTGTACACGATATCTCATCTCCCAATCAACGGAATGACTTGAAATTTGGAACTTGAGGTCCTTACAATATAAGGATCCAACACGAACAATTTCGATCAAATGCAATTCAGGATGGCGGCTGAAATGTCGAAAATTTTGTCAAAAACAGGGTTTTTCGCGATTTTCTCGAAAACGGCTCCAACGATTTTGATCAAATTCATACCTAGAATAATCTTTGATAAGCTCTATCAACTGCCACAAGTTTTATATCTGTAAAAATTTCATCCCATCTATGCAAAGTTTGATTTCAGATTCCCAATTATCAGGCTTCAGATACAATGTAAACAAAAAAATTCAGTTGGAAAAGATTGAGCATAAAAATCTACAATTAATGTTCAGTAACATTTTTCACCTACAATTGAAAATAAGCTTGAAATTCGAGAAAATTTGATTATTCAATTGCAAACTGTTGGCAATTGTTGATTCTATTAAATCATTCACTTTGAAGAGATAGCAGACCTCGTGTGTCTCCAGCGTTATTGTTCTGTCACCTGCTGGCTAAGATCTATGAGACTTGAGATGTGCGTGAACACTAGCGTCAGGTAATCAATTTTCATAACGGCAAGGAAAGTTGTGTGAGTGCGCCACACCAGATTTTTCAGAACTGCTAGCCCATTTTTATATTTATCCATTTTTTAATATTTTTTGTCAATTTCAAGTTGGTTGCTAGAAGTAGTAGTCCTGGTGAGAACTACTCATCTTATTAATTTATACCTTTATTATTTTAAAAAAGTTGCTCATCACTCTTTCTGACTCATACTAGAATACAATGTATTAATTTTTTTCAGAACGATTGTGTTCTGAATCGAGTTAATTCAATCAGGAGTGAATTATTGTATTCAACTCAGATTGTGCTTGATTTGAATTGAGTGAATCCTATACAATGAGTTTATCTATCAAATCTAATGAGGAGAAATTAAATTATCAAACTCCTTAGAGAGAGGATTAGAATTTCTTCATTAAAGCATTCAATCTATTATTCCTTGAATAATATTCCACACTCTTAATCCAGTCTATAGAGTCTCACATATTTTTCAATTAAAATACCGTATGCATTGTTTTTAGTAGTAGCCTAATCAATTTATAATTTTCCCTTCGTGATTCCATATATATTACTAATAAACCTACCAAATATATCCTAAATAAGACTTTCATAGAATTTGGGAATATTTGCGATTATAACGGTTTTGAGATATCATGATCAACTCACCAATTTCTTGGACCGGCCACCGGAAGTTGTTGGGTCTCCGTGGTTTTTTATGTGTTTTCTCAGAGAGCTGGGATCCGTGTATCTTTTAGTGCAACCCAATTCTTGGCAGGCGTATGGTTTCTAGAACATTCATTTATTATACATATTAATTTCCATTTAATGACTGATTTATTTTAGCTTTAATTATTAGCCTATATTCAGAGTTGCAATCTCAGGTACTTTCTTTGTCTTATAGCCTAATGTACATAAAACTCTATAATGTTTCCTAGAGTATACTTCCAGGAAAGTGTATTGTATTCTAAAAGAATACATTTTAAGGTCCACTGGGTTATATTCAATGAATATAATTTCAAAAATATGAAAACACTTCACTTATTTGGTCTACTATTGTTCAAATTAATAAAAACAATATAAAAACTTGAAATATTTTAAAGTAATATATTTAAAATAGTTGAAATATTTTGAAGTAAAATATTTTAAAGTTTTTTCAATAAAGGGTACTACAAGTTTTTTTATTGTTTTTATTAATTCCAAAAATCTGGTGTGGCGCACTCACATAACTTTCCTTGCCGTTATGAAAATTTATCACCTGACGCTAGTGTACACGCGCATCTCAAGTCTACTATTCGAAGATCTGCCAGCTGGTGACAGGACAATAACGCTGGAGACACACAAAGTCTACTATCTCTTCATAATGAATGATTTAATAGAATCAACAGTTGCCAACCGTTAGCATTATTGAATAAACACATTTTCTCGAATTTCGAGCTTATTTCCAATTTTAGGTGAAAATGTCACTGAACATTGATTGTAGAGATTTTTATGCTCAATCTTTTCAAACTGATTTTTTAGTTTACATTGTATCTGAAGTCTGATAATTGGGAATCTGAAATCAAACTTTGCATAGATGAGATGAAATTTTTACAGATATGAAAATTGTGGCAGTTGATAGAGCTTATCAATGACTATTTTAGGTATAAATTTGATCAAAATCGTTGGAGCCGTTTTCGAGAAAATCGCAAAAAACCCTGTTTTTGACAAAATTCTCGCCATTTTAGCCGCCATCTTGAATTGGATTTGTTCGAAATTGTTCGTGTCGGATCCTTATAGGGGAAGGACCTTAAGTTCCAAATTTCAAGTCATTCCGTTAATTGGGAGATGAGATATCGTGTACACAGACGCACATACACTCATACACACACACACACACACACACACACACACACACACACACACACACACACACACACACACACACACACACACACACACACACACACACACACTAAAATCACTTTTTTGGACTCAGGGGACCTTGAAACGTATAGAAATTTAGAAATTGGGGTACCTTAATTTTTTTCGGAAAGCAATACTTTCCTTACCTATGGTAATAGGGCAAGGAAAGTAAAAATATATTATCACGACGAGGAAAATTATGTGAGATGCCACCAATATGGAAATTGCTAGAGCTTCTGAATAGCATATTGTGTAGACACATTTTCTCACTATTATTACAGCCTTCAATTATAGAGTGATTGAATGAATAATTCAAAAAAGTGGATTTGCCGTTGCGTAATATTAACACAATAATTTTTCATATTCTTGCTTCAATTCAACCTTCAATTGATGATTCATTGTAATTTGTGATCAGTTCTATCGCCATTTTTCTTCTTTTTATTTTTATTTTCTCTTCTTCTCGAATAAGGGAATAGTGACATATCTCCTACGGTACCATAATCTTAATTGAAGTGGCCTCTCAATCTCTCTGGCCTTTACAACTTGAAATGTGGAAAATTATCTCAATTTCTTTTTTAAATAATATTTTCAAAAATTATGCGATTCTTTCATACGTAAAGTTATTGAACTTATTGCTAGTCCACAAAACTAGTTGACTATGTTTCTGATATCTTTCCAAACATGATCTCATCAATAGGGTGTACCAGTTTATTGTAATAAAACTGTTGTTACTTGTTACTTACGGTGTCGAAATGTGTCCGTTGGTGTTTGGCCCTATCCGAGCTGTTACTGAAAGCCTTGAGGCAAGACGGATACTGACAGGCATAGGGTCTTTCCCCGGTGTGAGATCGCTGGTGTATCTTCAAGTTCTCTAGCCTGGAAAACGCCTTCAGACAACCCTGGAACTGAAAAGGGCAACTTTCACTCTAGATGACAAATTTCTCCACTGACATTTCTCAAAGACAAATTTGTAGAAGATTTCTACTGAGATCAAAACTACAATCGATGCTATATTTCTACATGAGATTTCTTAAATCTCAAAGAGATTTTACTGAGACCTCTCACAGAGAGAAGGAGGAGAAGATTTGAGAGAGTTAATGCTACATACGTTAGAGGTTATACATACAAGATACAACGGAGGATAAAATGATATTGACAAGAAATAAAGGTGGTGATGAAGGAGTAATGCAAGGATGTGATAATGGTGGAAAAGGTGAAAAGAAGGAGAATATCAGAAAGGCGAAGAAGAGAAGGTGGAGAGGAGTATTAGTTAAAGTAGAAAAAAATTAGTTGAAGAAGATGGTGAAAAAGATGCGAGAATGAAGGAGAAGTTGTAAAGGAGGAAAATACCATGAAGGCAAAGATGGAAATGTAGAGAGCAGTATAAGTTGATGAAGTAGTAGAATAAAATTAAAGTTGTCAAGCAGGTGAAGTAATGCGAAAGTAGACAGAGAAGTAAGATAATTAAAATGCTAAAAACCAGTGGAAGACAATGATGATAAGAATACAGATTGATTGATTAGCTGCCCTTGAGAGAGAGAGAGAAGTCAGAGGAACGTTCTGTTTTTTAAGCGTTCGTTCTCTTGTTTTAACTGAAAGAATATGTGGCTCATCATTCAGCCACTCTCCTTGACTTTGAAACTCCTGAGAGGCAAAAATACATTCTTCCGACTACTTTTAACAATTGGAAAAAATAATTTCAATCATTTCTGAGGAACTTTCTCGCTTTCTCCACCCACTTATATTTTGAAACCAAAACGTTTCTAGCATGTCGAACTCGAATTTCATGTTCTCTGCTCGAAAGGTCTAGACGTTGACGAAAATAATCATCAATTAAAAATTAACTATAGGTCAAATGGGAATGATCTAGACACCAATGGAAAGGAGACAATCTCCCAGTTATTTTGGTTTAAAAGTTTTATTTGCCACGACAAACGACATCCTATAATATTCTGAGAAAAGTGATATTCAAAAGATGAACATATTTTCGCGATTATTTAATTTCATAAACAAATTGAACTTCATTTCAACCCTGAAACATTTCTAGCACTACTGAAATGTCGAGGATTGTACATACAATTGTATGGTTGCACTGGAAATTTAGGAAAGTGGTTATTTCACACAAATTGGCAATGCAAATTACGTGATTACCTACCTATTATTTCTATTTTTCTATATACAACGTGTCCCACGAAGAGGTTTACAAGTTTAATTTTATATTACGTGCCCATTCATGTACCGAACTTTTTTAAATTTTACACAGTTTACAAAGTAGGCTCTAAAAATTTCAGTTCCCTAACCTTCGTGGAAACAAAATAGCGGCATATTGAACATTGTTAATGAATTGGTAAATTTTCTTTTTTACCTCGGTAAAGGCGGCTAAACAAAATTATTTTGAAGAGATTGCTCAGTTGATATTCAGAGGGCAATGGAAGATTATAAATGAAGTGTTTGAAAAGTGTTTGTTTGTGTGTAGAGCTGCACTCACGGGACATTTGTTGGGTTTTTCGCCGGTGTGAACACGCATGTGAATGAGCAGCTTGTAGCGTGCGTTGAAAGGCCGCGTGCGACGTGGGCAGGCCTGCCACAGACACGCGAAGTCCTCCTCTTTGCGCTTGACGTCAACGTGCGTCTTCTCGATGTGCCTGACCAACGCCGCTTGACTCGCGTACAGCGACCAACACTCCTCCCATCTGCACTCCAATACACCTGCCACCAAACAACAAAATACATACAATACAAGTGAATACATAAATACCTCTGACTGGGTTACATGACAGAGAAAAATAAAACAAATACAACACAGTGAACCCTGAACACTGTGTGCATTCACAGAGATTTATTTAACATGCCTGCTAATTATAAATTTGACTCAATAAAACATGATATAGAAACAATACAGTATAAATTGAACACTGTGTATTTAGATGGATCTGTATTCTAACAGACCAGCGAAATTGAAATTTAAACTTGATAAAACATTTGATAGAATCACAATATAAATTGAACACTGTGTATTCAGATACTCTGAAATCTGCATTTTAACAAAACAGCGGAATTTAAATTTAAGCTTAATAAATCATTTTGATAAAAATACAATATATTGAACACTGAGTATTCAGATAGATCTTCCTTACAGTCCTGCAGATTGAAAATCAGATTCACTAAAACATGAAATTGATTCACTATAGTAATTGAATACCTACTTTGTATTCAGAGCTGTTACAGAATTTTTTCATGATGAAGTGAAAACATAATATAGAATGATTGGAATTATTCAATAGGAAAGACAACATATGCCGTCCCCAAGCTCGAGCTTGCTCTTTTGGGGAAGTAGTTCCCAATATTTTATTTTGTACATTAATTTGATTAATATTGTATAGTTTATTGTTTTGTAATTTACGAGGAATAAATAAATGTAATGATAAAAATGTAATTTTATTTCATCATGAAACACAATAAGTTTGTCATTACTGAAATGCGGTATCCGGTATGTGGTATGCGGGTAGTGATACAATACCTAGCAGCAATTACTCAACATCTCTGACAACGTTCAATCTATTACTTGAAACATCCCAGTTATACTCTTCAAAACAAAAGGGTACTATATTGTTATATTTTCATGAACCATACCATTTATAAGGAACTGTCGTTTAACTTATTAATTGAGTGTAAATCTTTAACTTGGTATCCTTCTCCAATACATTCAGTTTATCCTATCCTACATTTCAGATTAAACGCAAATATGTTTTTGGCGAGTGGTTTATCTTGTAGTGTAGATGTCTCACCTGTGCTCTGGTTATCTCTTTCTGACAGGTACTCAATAGATGGACAGTCCGATTGAGTGATAACCATCTGTTGACAATAAATTAAATTTAAAAAATCATATAAATCAATAATTAATGTATTTGTAATAATATTATTATAGATCATTCTAAAGCATGATTTCTAATTTTGATAATACAGTATGAAGAAGATTATACGAGTACATAGACCTACATCATAAACTAGAAAATAAGTATTACATTTTTCAAAGTTGTTTGAATTTGACTGTTAATCTTTCTAAAAGGATAAATCCATTGTTATCAATCAATTTTCTGTTTCAAGAACATCACCATCGTACTAAATATTGAATGAATCTTTAAAAATGAAAATGTGATGAAATATGACTAAGAATTAATTCAAAATTAATTACGGTACATCGATAAGGCATATTAATTGAGAATAATTAAGTTTGTAGCGTGAATTTTGATGTTGTGGAACTTTTCCATAATTGAAGAGACTTGAAATGTTGTCAAAAATCCACTTTATTCAAATAAAAATGAATATTTTACAGGAGCATGCTTTCGTGAGCACACACGAAAGCATGCTCCTGTTAAATATTAATTTTCATTTGAATAAAGTGGATTATTGACAACATTTCAAGTCTCTTCAATTAATTTAGAATAAGGGTCAGGTAAGTGTTTATTCAATCAGAGAGTTCCCTGCCCTGCCGACTCTAAAAACGCTTGAAAAAAGGCTTAATTTGTTCTGGCCCTTAGAGTAAATATTTTGAATGGAATAAAATGAGTGGAGAAATAAACAAAATAAATTATTGGTAAAGGTTATAGAAGCAAAAAAATAACTTACCTGGTTATCCGGGAGATCGCGACTATTGTTGGATATCCTCCGGTTCGATTTTGATTTCGATGGAGTGCTATGAGATAAAAGATGTCCATAATCTCCAGCATTAGTCTTGTTTTCGTGCTAGAAAAATATATAGAAAATCGTTGAAAGGATGTTAACTTCAAAAAAAAAAATAGAATTAGGTACTCATTGGATTGGATTGAATTTGGGGGATCGGAAAATTAACAGCTTCAACTTGACTAAAAATTCACATTTCTCGGTCAGGCATGTTACCTCTTTTTTCAATTTCCATTTCTCAATTTATTTATTCCGAAATTGAGAAATTGAAATTGGAAAAAGAGGTTACATGCTTAACCGAGAACCGTGAATTTTCCGTCAAATTGCAGCCGCCACGTTTTCCGATCACCTAAATTCAATCCAATATTTTCTCCAAAATATTTTTTCTACAACTGCGCGTAAAGAAAGAATTTACATACTCAATTCTCCTCGTAAAACAGCTTATTTCTGAGGAGAATCTACTTTTTCGCTCGCTAACCATTTGCACATGCGCAGTAAATTTTCTTTACGCTCGCTAATCAGCTGATGATAAGCAGCTCGCCAAAAGACAAACCCACTCTCGGTCAGATCTTAACCTAAAAAGTCGGTAGTTGTACCGATTCTACAGCCATGATGGATATCAGTGTAGACGAATTATTAAAAAATCCGCCAGATATAAGTGATTTAACAGGTTTGTGCAGTTGTAGAAAAATTTGTATGTAATTCGCGCGTAATGCTTCTTTATCGCTCTTGCAAAATTATCATGCTCCGCTTCGCGTCGCGTGATAACTGTTTTGCGCGAGCGATAAAGTCGCGCATTACGCTCTTAATACATAAATAGCTATTTTGTGTTTCCAACAATATCCCATAGGCTACCATTGATTTTCATTATCAAATAGATAATTGAACGTTCAATTTAGCCAACTGAAACGTCAAAACAAATACAAAAAGCACTTGAAATATTAAATGTTATTGAATAATGAAACTCGATATATTGAAAAATCTTCAAAATATTTAGACTCTGAATTATAATATTGTGTCTGAAATTATCAATATGATCTATCGTTATAGAAATCATATACTCCACTGCAATCGTTGTATAACCTTCCTGATTTGACCATGTTCAAATGGCTAAACTGAGCTTGGTGGAACCGAACGAACATTGAAGTTTACAAAACACATCAAACTGCAACAATTAAATATGGCGAAAAAATGCGATTCAAACTCGATGAGAAAGAAAACATGGTTTTAGAAATTGGTCAGTTAAAAGAGGGTTTTTCAACTCACCTTTTGATTGTTGAGAAGACTCGTTGCATCCTTCCTGATAAGTGTATTGAACAATTGCCTTCTGGCTCTCTGTCCCAAAACAGAGTCAAAAGAAGGCAGTCTAGCGTTATCATCTTCTCTCTCTGGTCTTCTCTTCCTCTTCCCACGGCCTTCCTCCACCACATTCGTCGTACTCGTTATTTCGCTCTCCGGTTCCGCATTGCACACTTCAAAGCAACCTCCCTCCGAATCGTCAATTGTCAAAACTGTATCACAACTATCATCGGATTGTCCGCTTTTCTCTTCAACCAACCACTTCTCTAGATATTCTTCTTCGTTATTTGTTATATGAAAATTATCGGCGGAAACCTGTGTACAATCATCTTCGGTTATTTTTCCATCTTCGTTTAACACAACATTTCCGCTGTCTTCACTGCTAAAATCGATTGTTAATGAGTTGTCAGCACTTCTTTCAAAATTAGATCGAGAGCTTGTATCTTCATCACCATTCTCTCTCATGTAGCTATTCAATACATAATTATCACTTTCTTCACTTTTTACAGCAACTGTTAACAGATTATCGTCATCTCTCTGAAAGTTGGAACATGGGAATGAAAACTCAGCAACATTTCCATCGGAAGTCTCATCAAAGCTGTTGAAAACGTTATCCTTGTTCGTCTCTGCCGTGATCTGCTTCCCATCCATTCTAGCGATAGGAACGCTAATACTATCCAAATCCAGATGAAGAGTTTTGAAATTCTTCTCAATCTCATATCCTCCTCCACCTGCAGATTCAACCACCTCTTCCACGTCACCCAAATACTGGCTGCTTTGATTTTGGAAAATATTATCAATCACAAAGCATTCCTCCTCGTAATTTTCCACCCCAGAATGAGACTGGAAATGTGGGTCGTCATTCTCCAAAATTTCGTCTGATCCTTCAATAGTTGAAGCGGCTGATCCCAGTCTATCCCGATTGTATTGATAACTGTAACCATTATTTCTGTCATGACTATCATCTTCCATAAAGTACTGTCTATTTTCTTCGTAGTAAGGTTGGTATTTGTCTTCGAACATTCGAACATTGGTCGTGTATCTTGCATTCAAATCGTTCTCCATGATAATTGTATCGTCGAAATAATGAATCTCAAGAGAATTGAGAACTGCGTTGGATTCTGTGCTCAAATTTGTACTGTTATTATAGATTGTCAAGTTTTTCATTTTATTGTATGGTTTAGAATGTTCCCAAGTGTTCCCTTCTTGCTAATCATAAGCTTCAGCTTAGCGGAACATAAATCGTACCTGCGAAAAAAATAATTCCGATTTCAAAACCTGTGTGTTAAACATTAACGTTGATTTCACCAATTGAGAGGGATCAAGTCTGATTTCATATAGATTAATGATATTTGGAAATAGTAATACCATACCACCCACACTATTCTTACTAATGCTTCT
Organism: Nilaparvata lugens; assembly: GCF_014356525.2. Classification (NCBI taxonomy): domain Eukaryota; kingdom Metazoa; phylum Arthropoda; class Insecta; order Hemiptera; family Delphacidae; genus Nilaparvata; species Nilaparvata lugens. The sequence goes on along the minus strand of NC_052509.1, from coordinate 14,278,415 downwards.
TCACAAAAAAACATTTAAATGGAATAAAAACTTTGTTCTATCTATTCGAAATTTGATTTCAGATGTTTATTGTGAAAATTAAAATTATCAGCCATCGAGAAATCTATTTGGTTTCTATTTTGGTATTCTATTTGTTTCGATTCAATGGGAAAAATACGAAATGCAGCGAATATTGTTCCCATTTAATTGAAGTAGTAACCCACTCAGGAAATTTGAAGCCACATTCATAAAATTAAGATATTTTCAACTTTTTTACAAGAGCAACACCGTTTCAACTGAAAATGGGAGACCAATGCATATTTATAGTTTAATTGGCTGTTAGAGTAGGAAAGCATTAAACTCACCGAATTGGGTCCTGTTTCACTATAATTATTTATTACATCTGTTTCTAGTTTGTAAAGAATTTTCAATTTCTTAAAAAAAAAAACTTTTATTTGAATTTAAAGGGGAAACTGATTTTTCATTGTGATTGATTCACAATGGTAATGATGTAGATGCACATTATTTACAAATCTAACACAACAAAGACAAAATACATTATAAATTACCTTTCAAGCATATAAAAAGTTACCTGTGGATGATGATAGATGTTCTTTATGTGCATCAAACACTTCACAGATCACTGAATCTATCAAACTCGTTCTTTGCTGCTAATTTTGATAGTTAACGAGCTGTTAGACTGACAATTCGTTGAACTATCTGACTGAGAATTTGTTGAACTGTCAATTTGCTAAACTGTAAATTTGACGAACTGTTGAACAAAGTACCTTCTGCCTAATTGTGGAACTAACTCACTATTGGACGGTACTAAATATACGACAAGTCACAAACTAGTCTATAATATAGCACTTGGAACTGGAGCTATCCTTGCCGAACCGATAACCATCTCAAAGTGACAAGTGCGTCTTCACACTTTCATCCCGAATTGGATGGAACATGTGCAGCAATCCGCTTCTTCTGATTCCTTCTTTTTCTACACTTGTTTCTTCTATATTCCCCTCTTTCTCTTTTTGAAAAGTCATTCAGTAGAGTTGAGACAGTTGGCTCACTCACTCACTCATTAACAAACATGGCACCCTTCTGCGCCAACAATTTATTATTTTTATATTGCTCCTCCTCCACCTTTTCCTCCTCCTCCTCCTCCTCTTCGTCTTACTCCTCCTATTCGTCCTCCTCCTTCCTCTCCTCTTCCTCTTTCACATTCCTCTTTTCTTCCTCCTACTGCTTCCACTCCTCCTCCTCCTCCGTCTACTCCTCCTCATCCTCCTCCTCCTCCTACTCCCCCTACTTCTTCATCTTCTTCTTTTTCTTTTTCTCATCATCCTCCTCCTTTTTCTTCTTCTTCCTCTCATCTTACTCCTCAATCCTCATCCTCCTCTTCCTCTTCTTCCTCCTCCTCCTCCCACTTCTCTGAACCTCACTCCTCATCCTTCTTCTCTTACCTCCTCTGCCTCCTACCCTCCTCACCCACCTCCTCCCACCATCTCCTCCTTGTCATCCTCCTCCAACTTCTCCTCCACCATCCCTTATTTTTCTTTCTTCATAAATCTTTCTCACTCTTCTTTTATTCAAATGAAGTTTAATGTAGCCCAATGACAGAGCTTAAGGAGTGAAGAGTAATCTAAATCATACTATTTAGAGAATGAATTGTAAACATCTAAATCTGAACCACTCACTCCACATTTATAGAGTTAATAGAATCATTATATAAATTACCTATTACATGAATCCACACATATATATATATATATATATATATATATTATATATATATATATATATATATAGAATAATTCATTCCACATATATAGCAATAGAGTACACCATGATTACCGTACTTCGGAGAATTGTATTCCGGATTAATAATAGTACTCCAGAGCAATTTTGTGCTCAAATTGACAGAGTTTTTATGCTGTTGAATATGATATTTTAGATAAGCAAGAATTTTTAGTCAATATTTAGCAGTTATATGTTTTTTTTTTAATTATCCTGAAGGTCCCTTCTCCATTTCCATCCTCATAACTGGCATCCTTCAATCTTCATTCTTCTTCTTCTTATTCTTCTTCTTCTTCTTCTTCTTCTTCTTCTTCTTCTTCTTCTTCTTCTTCTTCCTTTTCCTGCTCCTCATCCTCCTTCTTCCTCCTCCTCCTCCTCCTCCTCCTCCTACTCCTCCTCTTCCTCCTTCTTTTTCTTCTTCTTCTTCTTCTTCTTCATCTTCCTCCTCCTCCTCCTCCTCCTCCTCCTTCTTTTTCTTCCTCCTTCTTCTCCATCTTCTTTTTAGAGCCGATATCATTAGGTTGTTTTCAGTTTATTCAAGCGAGTTCAATGATTTGTTTATGAGTTACCCCTTCTTAAGTCAACCGTGTTTGTTGGATATGATATGGCAAAGGAGAGAGACAGAAAGAAGATTGGAAGCGTATGAAGGGCAGCGAAAAATGACAAAAGAGGAAGATAGAGTGAATGAGGGAGAAGCGCGAGAGAAAGGGTGGGTATAAAAAAGGGAGAGATGATCACTAACTGATTTTTTCTCTGTCCTTCGTTTTCTCCGTCTTTAATACTTATATCTTCACACATTCACCTCAGTACGGTTCATTTCGTAGATGTGTTTGAAAAAATTACATTTTTTATTGAAAGCGTACTATTATGAATGCTCTCTATTTCATCCCTGTATGACAGACACATGCTTAGCATCTGAGTAGAATTTTGTGATACAACAGAAAAATCTTCTAGCACGTGTATTTTAAAAATCTGGTGTGGCGACTCACACTACTTTCCTTGCCGTTATGAAAATTGATCACCTGACGCTAGTGTTCACGCGCATAAGAGTCTACTATTCAAAAAACTGAGCCAGCTGGTGACAGGACAATAACGCTGGAGACACACGATGTAAGCTATCTCTTCATAGTGAATGATTTAATAGAATCAACAGTTTGCAATTGAATAATCACATTTTCTCGAATTTCGAGCTTATTTTCAATTTTAGGTGAAAATGTTACTGAACATTAATTGTAGAGATTTTCATGCTGAATCTTTTTCACTTGATTTTTTTTGTTTGAATTGTATCTGAAGCCTGACAATTGGGAATCTAAAATCAAACTTTGCATAGATGGGGCGAAACTTCTGAAATTTTTACAGATATGGGACTCGTGGCAGTTGATAGAACTCATCAATGACTATTTTAGATGCAAATTTTATCAAAATCGTTGGAACCGTTTCCGAGAAAATCGTGAAAAACCCTGTTTTTGACAACATTTTCGCCATTTTAGCCGCCATCTTGAATTGCATTTGATCAAAATTGTTCGTGTCGGATCCTTATAGGGTAAGGACCTTAAGTTCCAAATTTCAAATCATTCCGTTGATTGGGAGATGAAATATCGTGTACACAGACGCACATACACTCATACACACACACACACATACAGACCAATACCCAAAAACCACTTTTTTGGACTCAGGGGACCTTGAAACGTATAGAAATTTAGAAATTGGGGTACCTTAATTTTCTTCGGAAAGCAATACTTTCCTTACCTATGGTAATAGGTAAAATGGAAGTGACAGTGCTGAACGTTCGTGATTTTTTTAAAATACTGGTATACAATAGTATACCTTTAATAGTATACTTTTTAAAATAGTATACTGTACAATCGCTCTGAATAGTAGTCAATCGGTCTGACCAATGACATGCTTCCTATTGAATACATATAGTAAAACAAGAAAACTGAACTATAAAGTTATTAACGATATTCAATTATATCATTGGTAACAAGTAATTCCATCGCCTTATTTACAGTTTCCAAATAAAATTTATTATTTCAAAAACAATACCAAACAATTATGACTACAATTTTCTTGAGGTACACTCTTAAGCTGCGTTTACACTAAAGTTATTAACAAAATGTTAATAACTTGATCCTTATAGATTCTACTAGCCGTCAGGCTCGCTTCGCTCGCCATATCCGTCTAGCCAGGGGGCTCCGCCCCCTGGACCCCCGACTGCATCGTCCAAGGATGAGATCAGCAGGCGAGCGAAGCGAGTGTGTGTGTGTGTGTTCATTTGAGCATTTTTATCATATGTAAGGACGATCCAGTCGGGGGTCCAGACTTAACGTTTGGCTAAACGGATATGGCGAGCGAAGCGAGCCTAACGGCTAGTAATATAATGTCCCCAGGAATAACTCTGATTGAAGTTGCAGTGCCCAATCAATTTTTCCGCGATAAATGCATTTCAATCTTCAACTTGGTGCCAACCTAACAAAGTCAACTCAACTTAATGCCAACCTGACAAAACTATTAATTTAGTTACCAGTTAACAACTGTTTCGAAGAGGTACTCTCTCTAGATTATAGTTCTATATTAACATATGGTATGGACATTTTTCAATTATAATTAAGAGAATAAGAAGAATATACATGCTAAAAGACGATCTTTAAACCCTTAAAAACCACCATTAGAGTTAAAATATTGCCAAAAGATTTCTTAGTGCGCCTCTAAAGAGCCAACTGAACATACCTACCAAATTTGAACGTTTTTGGTCCGGTAGATTTTTAGTTCTGCGAGTGAGTGAGTGAGTGAGAGAGTCTGTCAGTCAGAGAGTGATTGCCATTTCGCTCTTATATAGATTAGATTGAACAAAGCTTATCATACACCATGATGATCATATGTGTTTGTCAAGTTCCGTTCAATTAAATAGAATCTATAAGGATTAAGTTATTAACATTTTGTTAATAACTTTGGTGTAAACGCGGCTTATCAATAGATAGAAATATGCTACTTTTGTGGCTATAAACGTTTTAACACGATTTTACATTTCATTTGCTACGTTTAAAAAATGTTTTTAACAGACGCTGCACGTTGAAATATTACCTACGTAATATTTACCCGGATGAGACGGTATTTTCATGGATTCTACATCACACCAACGTTAATAGACAGAATAGTCCAGTCACTATATTTTTCATACATTGGTGCTTGCAATTTATATTGTAGTTCTGATTTTTTAATATATTATTTGGATACATGATAGTAGTCCAGAACCAAATTCTCCAATCAAAATTTCCTTGTGCTATATACAGAATGGCCCAAGAACCTCGTATTTCCAGTTCATTTTCCAGTTTTCAGCTATTTCCGCCAAATCCAGTGATCGGACAGAAAAATTTGCTCTTCCCTTTTTTTAAGATTATACAATTCAGAATGAAATGACATTCGGAACTCTCTATCTCCAATGAGTACTAAGTTATGATTTTTCAAAAATGAGTGGAATTTCAAGAAAAAAAATCAATTTTGATATTTGGTATTTGATCAACAATATATCCCGATTGTTTCAATCTAAATATAGAATTCAAAATCCCTATGGGCGCAATTTTGTGTTCTACAATCTGAGACTAGGTAGAGCGCTCTATCTCATAATAGATTTCCAGATACACCTGACAACAATGCTCCTTGTATTGTGAAAAACACCTAATTTTTAGCTTCAACCATCATCACCATCGGTTCAAAATCTTGCATCAGAAGTCAAATTCGGTCGAAAAATGGAAATTTTATTGTTGAGTGTACTTAAGCTATTGGAAGCCTTATAGGCGGTTCAACATGTCCTTCTGATGATTTTTCAATGATAATCCAGCAAGCAAATGACATATTCATGAGGATTCACGAAAAGCTGTCTTAACTCAAACACGAAACAAGTAATTGGAAAATATGTCAACATTTTGTAAAAAATTATCCCCAGAAATGAATGATAAAATTTTATGAAAATTGGGCGCACAAGAACTTTTATTAGACTCAGTTACATGAACGAGAGACTAAAAATTGCTAGTGAGGAGCAAAGAAATAAGAAGAAAAACGTTCAGATTGTACATTCATGAAAGTGAATACAAAATTCAAGGGAATCAAACAAAATATGATACCTTCTGATTGTAAGGTAAGGTGACATCTCATTTTATTTTATGGTACATAGAATAGTTTTTCAAATCATTTTCAAACCTTCAAATAACGAAATTTTCAATATAGTTTTGCCAACAATATAAGGTGAACGGCTGGCTAGTCTTAGAGAAAAAATGCACGTATTAATATTTTTATCTAGAACTTTCTCGCTAACAAAACTTGCTGCCTACCCAAAAAATGAAGAATTATCTAGCTTATTAGCTTTTTCATGTCTTTTTCGCTTTTAGATTCATTCGTTGAATGAACTTCAAATTGGTATATTCAGCTACATCATTAGAATGAATGATTCATTCTCTATAAGTATAGAGAATGTTAAGTTCTAGCTCAATCGTAAGTGGGTTAAATGACGATGCATTTGAAGCTTGGACAATGGGAAAACTGTATGCTCAGTCTGGTTTCTCCATCAGTGTTCTTTTCTACACCTACACGTGACGTTAATCTGGCGTTCTCCCCACCACTTTGAATCTTCCCTGTGAGTGTTCAACCTTGGCAGTCATTACACACACACAAACATATACACACACACACACACACACTCATCACACAGCATTATCCTGTTCGGTGGTCGAGTAAGGAAAACATTGCTTTTATTGGAATTAGTTTAGTATTCGTTTATCAGAAGACGTTTGCAGTTCAGTTGTGAAATTCTAAAATGTTTGTAAATTTTCCGTGTGGATTTCAATGTGGAACGCCTATTCTCATTTCAGTTTCAGCATAGATAAAGGAGCATAAGCACTATATTTCTTGTCTCTGGTTTCAGTTACCTATCTTGTTTTTAAACCAGTTTTACAAGCGCACTTTTTGATATAATTATATTCCGGATTAGCTTTTTCATGATGTACAAACTGTGCTCGATTGTTCTGGTGATATCAGTTTCGGCAAACCTGGGCACGGAGATTCCACCATTACCGGTACTTCACGTGGATAATTCGAACAATCCAACTATCCAAACTCCGGAAATACCTGCTCTAACTTCAGCTGGAATATCTGCGAATCTGTTTGAGCCATTATCAAGTCTCTGCCGAGAATGGGAAACTGTGAAATTTAATGATAAAGAAATCTCTGATTTGAAGAAGATTCAGAGAGAGGAAGCCTTTACAATAAAAACTGGAGAGTAAGTACATGAAAGAAATTGCGAAAATGCTTGAATAATCTCATTAATTAAAATCTATTTTCAATCGCTATATATCTTTAAAAATGTATGATGTATTTCTACGTATTAGTTACAATGAGTCTGAAGCATACAGAAAAATCTATTGAGTTCAAAGCATTAATACAAAATAATTAAAAAGAGTATTAGTAATTAGAGTATTCTAATTTGTACACAAAAAAAGACACTAACACTTTGTGCACAACATTTTAATTTATCTCTACAGGGATATCCCTATACAGTTATCCTACAAAGAGACATGAAATTTTAGCTTCAACTTTCGTGATCCGATGTTTGAATTCTAAGTTATTGTACATTTCTTTTGCAGTTTTAAAGACCACAAATTGATCCCTGGAAAGAATTCAGGATCGGACCGGGCTTGTCCTTGTCATATTCAAGGAAAACTCTGTATTCCGCTATGCTGCCTGTCAGACCAGATGCCATCATTGGATGATGGCAAACTGACCTGTGTCAACAAAACTGCCGACCCGAACCTTTGGCGCAATTTTGCCAAACATCTCAGGGTGAGTCTCAACTATTCAGTACGGTATCCAGTATTATGGTGAGCCACAATATCACAATCAATATACATTCAAAGACTCGCAGAACTGATTAAATTATTACAGCTCATTTTTTAAGGTTATAGCAAAGAGGATCTATTTTTATGGTTGAAGGAGCTGGACAAAATTATGATCCACTTCACATCTTATAGTATTATTTATATATTCATGCTCACATGAGAATGAGTTGTAACCAAGTATTTGCATGTACTGGACTAGATTACAGTAACTATATTACCCATAATATAGTTACTGTAGACCAGATTAGAGAATTAGTATTGGTTTCGTGGTCGCGCTGATAAGCTATCGATAAGATAATATATATTTTATTGCCAAAATAAACATATACAATGCAGTAATAGGCAAAAGTCACAATACAATAAAAGTTACCAAGTGATAATACAACCAACAACTGAACCAACCGAATACAATCGTACAAAAAATCAACAGACAAAACTGACTTAAACACTCAACACTGTACCACAAGTGTAACATTATCAAAATATAGCTTAGTTTATGAACAAGACAATTGATATAAGTTTAGCTCCATGCGCCTCTGTTACTCCAGTTCTAAGGGTGACCACGACACCATCTGAGTTGAAAAATTGTTTCCCGGTGGTTTGGAACCTGTAGATCCACTTAACCCTCACCATCAATCGTCTCATTACCCACGCACAAGCCTAGAGCTCATGTGGGTATCATCCTCAGCAAGAAAAGTTTATTTTATATAGGATACTTTTCCTTTGTCATGTACCATAACCCGTGTCAGAGTTATATCACAGAATTACTACAGAAGGCTAGCGGCATAGGACATACTGTTCATGCGTAATCGAGGTAGTTCCTTTGCCAGATTGTAGACTGCGCGCAGAACCCTACTCCGGTCTCGCTCACCCCCCTTCCGCACTCCGTCCTCACAACAACTCTATCACCCACTCCACTGACAGGCACACACACAGTCAACTCGGCACCAGACACCTGTCAACATGTGAAGCAATTATAGCAATTATAGGACTATTGTGATAATAATATTATTCAACCGCCTTCTGTTTTCTTTGCATTTCATCCCAACATTCTCACAGCTGAATCATGACTGTATCATTTATATTACTCTGTGTTCTGTAAGAATGAGAATTCTATGTAAAGAAGAAGTAAAGGAATAAGAAAAAGAGAAGTAGAAGAAGAAGAAAATATGAAGTTTTCAGTTCATCATCTTCTAAATATTATTATTTTCTATCACTATTGTATAGTATATCTTCATCTTCTTATCCTCTTCTCCTCCTTCATGATCCACTAATTCTTATTTCTCTCATATGCTACTCCTTCTTCTTCTTTTTCTCTTCCTCCTCGTAGAAGAAGAAGAAGAAGAAGAAGATTTCTTCCTTCTTCTTCCACTATCTAATCTTCTTCATGTTCTACCACTTCTTATTTCTATCTTGCTACTCCTTCCCATTCTTCTCTTTCTTCAATGAGAAGAAGAAAAAATAAGAAGAAGAAGGAGAAGAAGAGGAAGAATAGAATGATGGAGAAGAGGAGAAGAAAAAGAAGAAGATGAGTAGATGATAAGAATAAAATGACGATTTTGAGTAGAAGAAGAAGATTAAATAATAGAACATGATGACAAAAGATAATAGTAAGAAGCAGAAGAAGGAGAAAAAGAAGAAGAGCTACAACATGATGATGAAGAAAAATAAGTAGGAGATGAAGAGAATAAGATAACATGAGAAAAGAAGAAGAAGCTGATGTACTACATTCATTTAAACTACATAAGTCACCCTATCCATAATATTTGGTGAAGCTGATTTTTGCAGGATGTTAGTATACATAATTAATAGCCTGGAATCACAATATACTCATTTTTCTCTCACTTGCTCTATAAGGTCAACTTTTGTAAAGATATCCAATACTCCAGAATCATTACCCGAAAAATGTTGCGTTTTCGGAACTAATTATCAAAACTGCCCTTTTTCACTATCTCGTAACTGGACTATTATTAACTAATGAGCTGTTTAACATGCATTTGAACATGAAGATTCTGAATTTATCACTTTTATACCCTGGCCACCATGGGCGCCGACTTATCAAAATCTTTGGGTGGGCTCATTGGTTAGGGGTCTGGGGAGGGGTTTTTCCATATAATTGATCAGAATTTTTTATGGACTCAGCCCCCCCAAAATATTTTTTGGGTGGGCTCCACAGCCTACCTACCTACCTACCTACCCAGACCTTATGGAGTCGGCATCAGTGCTGGTCACTTTTTTGAAAACTGAGTATCGTACCATTATAATATAATGGAGAACTTCGTTTCTCTGATACCTTTTTGGCTATTGCATTTTGTGTTTCACACAGAAAGGACTTGTCACGGTTGATTATAAGAATCGTTCAATGGTGGGTGTTGAAAACACTGATGTCTCTCTTGAATGCTTGCTACCATCGGACTCCCCAATGCTTAATGCCCCCAAACAGAAAACTCTAATGGTGTAACATCCGGGTTGTGGGCATATTGTTCCATTCAATTAACCACAGAAAACACACGCAATTCATTAGATGTCAATTAAAGGAAGAAACTTTGTAATCAGAAATCAGACCCATGTTTCCATTTCGCCAATCAACATTCAATATCATTATTTTATAACAATAATAAACATCATCAACATAATGCAATGCTAATTTTAAGATCTGTTTACCAAGATTAATAATAAATTTGGAGACACATTAGAGCTCGTTTCACTTTCATTGCACTTAATAAAATTATTATTTATTTTATTGTTATAACATATTAATATTATTATCACGTAATATCATGAAACTTGAGTAGTTTTTTTTAGTTTATGAATTTCCTACTGGACTGACTGCTAAAAAAAGTATCAGAAAAGAAGAGAAATGAACATCATAACTTGATATTTGACCGAGCGAAGTGAGGTCTAAGATTCATGTCGATGGTTAGGCATTTCTCTTAATGTTTACATGTTAGAATGTTTACATGTTTAAATGTTCAAATGTTTATAAGTTGCGCATTTACGGCGAAACGCGGTAATAGATTTTCATGAAATTTGACAGGTATGTTCCTTTTTAATTGCGCGTCGACGTATATACAAGGTTTTTGGAAATTTTGCATTTCAAGGATAATATGAAAGGTAAAAGGAGCCTCCTTTTCCAATTCCAATTCTCGAATCTGTATAATATATATGTTACTCTTTTCAATCTTTTTCTGTTTATGAAATTTCGTCAATGTACAATGTAATAGGTAATTTTTAATTTCATAATTATAATACAAACTATCTTATACTTACCTTCTTCTTGTTAAAGTCGGACATTCTATTATCTATATAATATTATGAATAGACTATTGGCTACCCACTGTAACAGGAACCCACCCCCTATAGTCTTGTAGGGGTATTCCAGTAAAACATGCTCTGTATTACAATGTAATCTGTTTTTTGTATGGAGTAAAGAATATTTGAATTTGAATTTGATAACACTCACATCATAAAAGCGTTATAAACTGAATAAATTGCAATTTTAAAAAATATCTTAAATATGCCCAACTATTCTCTTATCTCCGATTATAGGAAAATAATGTGGAGTTTGGAAGAAATTGGAATTTACCACACATTATCCTGTTTTAAGTGTATGAGAGTTAAATTTCTAGAATAGAAATGCCCTCCGAGTTGGTTGAAGAGGTTGTCATCCTTTCGTAGTCTTTCAAACAGGCATTCAACCAATCCACTTGTCTTAGAGAATTATCATTTTTTCAGAAGGAATATATATTGTAGGGTACTTATAGTATGAATTCATAATCATACATATACTTTTCAATTAATGATTCATTTTTATTAAATACATTATTATTGGATCATGAAGAGTTGGTTTTCCTTTTCACAAATAAAAAATAAAGAATGAGAGTTTAACAATAAGAGAACAAGTATCATTCAAGAATCCTCTCACAAATTATAAATGAGAAATATGTGTTTCACAATACGAGAGCAAGTATTCAATACAATTCTCAATAATTACTGAAAATTCCCCACGCGGTATGCATGCTTTAATATAATTATATTCACCCTTATATTTTGTTGTAGTTTCTAATTAGAGAGATTCAACCAGAAAACTATTTCCTGATCAAGTATATGGAAGCCATAATTTTTCTGAAAAAAGAGATTCTCCTCCTAATAATAGTTAACAATAGTTAACACTCACACTTCCTCCTACTCCATCACCTCCTTCTTCCCCTTTTTCTTCTTCTTCTTCTTCTTCCCCTTCTTCTTCTTCTTCCTCTTCTTCTTATTCTTCTTCTTCTTCTTCTTCTCCTTCTCCTCCTCTTCCTTCAGCTCCTCCTCCTCCATTTTTATCTTCATTTTATTCATCTCCATCTTATTCTTCTTCTGCTATTTCTTCGTGTCTTCTTATTCTTCTAGGAGGAGGAAGAAGAGGAGGAGAAAAAGAAGAAACAAAGAAATAGCAGAAGAAGAATAAGGAGAAGAAGAAGAAAATGAAGATGAGAATGGAGGAGGAAGAGGAAGAGAACGTGAAGAAGATGAAGAGCTGAGAATAATAATAAAATCTTCTTATTTTTCTCATTATTCTTATCATCCTCCTTTTCTTCTCCTTATCATATTAAAGAACTTATCATATCAACAGATTATAGAAAAATAGAAATTATATATATTCATAATTCAGCTCTAGTGTTGTCAGAGCAGAAAGCTACATGTCACAAAGGAATGAAATTGTTTGTCTTTTATAATAGGCTACTAATGGCCTTTGGTTGTGCTTGCAATAATTATTATTGTTGAGGCTTCCTCAGAAATGAGTTGAAAGCCTGGCAGGCTGCCAGATGCAGCTATAAAAAACCGGATCAAAAGACTGACACTCTCCTTCCATATTCCCATGCCAGCCCACTTTTCTCCTTCCACTCATTTCAAGCCGTTACAAGCGACTGTTGACATGCTTATGCGATCTGGTGGGACAATGCAGAACTAACTTATGCTAACTTATGCGTGATATTATAAATGCACTACGTTGTTATTCTCATTATAGGAGTTTTCTCTGGTTATATATTGAAAATGAAGAAATATATAGGTAACAGTACCTGTATATGAATATAGTTTACAGCGATTTTTACCAAAATAGAGTTTTGTAGCTTTATAATATACATGCTATTTCGAATAGAATTACTCGTGTAATACTTGGGTCAAATAAAAGAATAGAGAAAATTTAAGGTAGCGCCTTCCGCCTTCCAAGATAGATTGGAACATGGATTTTGTTAAAGTGTCAATAAAACATGTTGAAACTTCCACAAAAATCGTGTGTGAAACTTCCACAATCTTGGCGTTGCCAGATTGTAGAAGTAGATTGTAGATTGTAGAAGTCACACAATCTTGGCGTTGCCAGATTGTAGATTGTAGAAGTCACACAATCTTGGCGTTGCCAGATTGTAGATTGTAGAAGTCACACAATCTTGGCGTTGCCAGATTGTGTGAGAAACTTTGACCTTTTCATGCAATCTTTTATCATAGAATACGTTACATTCAATATGACAGGACAGTCAATAACGCCGTCGGAAGTTCAATTCTTAAATTATTCTTTTCAGACTAAAAATTCAAATACTGAAATACTGTGCTACAATAGTGATGACTTTTTCCTTATGCAGGACAATGAAAAACTGGCTCCAGGAAAGTTTGTGATAGTACACCGTCACGAAGACCATGGAACGGCTTTGAACTGCGCCAAAAACACATCACAACTAATTCCCGGAATCTATAAACTGGATGTAAAAACAGGTAATCTTGTACTGGAGGACAGAGTAATAACGCCGGAAAACTATTGTTTCATCTCTGAACCACAATCGTTCAAGCCTATCTACTGTGGAAAATCTTCAAATTACGCGAATGCTACAATTCTTTCTTCATACAAACGGAATAGAACGACACAAACTCAATGCATCAACCTGGAAAGACATTATCATGGAAATTCAATTGATCTGATTCATACTTCTTTGAATGTGGCTGGTAACACTTTGCAAAATCACCCAGTTCTTAACAAAACCAGTTCTGTGGATTTTGAAAATATATTTCCGACTGAACTAACCCTCACTATCTCTCTCTCCAATAACAAAACATACTCAGCCGATTTGATGTGTAATGCAATCAAAATAAATGAATCACAATCGAAAAATATTATTTCCATTCTTGATTGTCATAGAACTATGGTTGAAAGTAAATTAGGGAATAGTAAATCAAGTGCTGTGACATGTATATTTGATAGAAACACTCTCCACCGAGTTGATTTGAAATGTCGAATGACAGCTGAGTTTGAAAAGGGAATAGTATTGGGAGGAAGTTCCCCAGATAAATCTAACAATAACTCAAAACATTTTGACGAGACAGGTTTGGAAGATCATCACACAATCTGTTTCAGTTTGAAGATACTTCAACTAGTTCAGAGTGCAATTAGTGGCATCGATTCTCCAACGCGTGCTCTTCCAAGAAAGAAAAGAAATTCAGGATTTTTCCATACAATAAATGACAATGAGTTGCAACAGGAGACTTCATTTATAAGTTCCTTTGATGAGTCCTTTGAAAAAAAAAGAAAGTCATTTGAAGAGTCCTTTGAAAAACATGAGCGTATGGGAGACATTTTTATGATATTTTTTTGGATAATTTTTTCTATTGTCTCTATTATCATTTGTATAGCATTGTTTCGTGTTTGTTTGAGCCTGTGTACAAATGGTTGTAGATCTTATCCTGCAACTTTTCCCCTTCACTATAGAGTGAATAGAGGCTCTCCTTTAGGCTGTTCGGTAAATCCTGTAGGCCCTCCAGTAAATCCTGTGGGCTATCCAGTAAATCCTGTGGGCTATCCAGTAAATCCTGTAGGCCCTCCGGTAAATCCTGTAGGCTATCCAGTAAATCCTGTGGGCTATCCAGTAAATCCTGTAGGCTATCCAGTAAATCCTGTAGGCTATCCAGTAAATCCTGTAGTCCCTCCGATAAATCCTGTAGGCTGTACGGTAAATCCTGAAATTAAAGTGATGAATAAACAAGATAATGTCAAACCCACTAGTGATTTATTTCAACCAAACTAGTTTCAATGCTCAAGGAATAATCTTTAGTGGTTGGTGAATATAATAATATAATAATTTAAGGTGATGATTTCTTGATCCATTCCGAGCTGCTTTGTATAAACACACTTTTTTCTATGTATTTTAACACGACATGCAGTCAATTATTGAGTAAATATTAAAAACTTTTACTTACTGACTGGAGTACTTTCAATTGCTTGGCAATCATTTTCAACAGTGAAGACCGGAAATGTTTTGATGGTTAGGAAGATTTGTGGTGTTTATTATGTGATCAAAAAGTTTGTTGGATTTGAAATTCAGCTGTTCATTTAGTATGTTGTTATTATTTAGGATGGTGGCTTTATAAATTTCAAACTGTTCTGTTGTATTTAATTCATGTCCATTTCTTTTTACTTTCAATATTGTAAGGTTGGTATCTATGTTTGTGTAGGTGTGCCCGGTTTCATTTAAATGTGTTGCAAAAGCTGATTCTGTTTTGGTTTTAGTTGTGGATTAGTGTGTCTGTTGTGGTTGGTTTCCTGTAAATGTTAAAGCTGAGTTTTTGGTCTGGATTTTTTGTGATTGATAGGTCGAGGAAGTTTATAGAGTTGTTTTGTTCATATTCAGAAGTGAATTGTATTTTGTTGTTGAACTTGTTGATGTGTTTATGGAGAACTTCACATTGTCTCTGGTTTCCCTTAAAGAGAATTAAGACATCATCTACGTATCGATGAAACTATATCCATAATCAAAGACCTCCTTACAAAAAGTAACTTACCAGTAGAAAAAACTGATGAAATTATTGAAATCCTACAGGCAATAACCAAACAAAACTATTTCACTTATGACAATAAGTTCTATCTACAAGATGAAGGTTTACCCATGGGGTCACCAATTAGTAGCTTACTTGCAGAAATATACATTCAAAACTTTGAATACAAACATATCCTCAATAGTGAAATATCAAAGAAGATAGTTTTCTGGTATAGATACGTAGATGATGTCATAATTCTCTTTAAGGGAAACCAGAGACAATGTGAAGTTCTCCGTAAACACATCAACAAGTTCAACAACAAAATACAATTCACTTCTGAATATGAACAAAACAACTCTATAAACTTCCTCGACCTATCAATCACAAAAAATCCAGACCAAAAACTCAGCTTTAACATTTACAGGAAACCAACCACAACAGACACACTAATCCACAACTCCTCCAACCACCCAACACAGCACAAACATGCAGCATTCAGATCCATGCTCTATAGACTCAACAAAATACCCTTATCACCAGAAAACTACAAAAATGAGCTCAACACAATAAAATACCTAGCACAGAGTAATGGATATGACCCAAACATAATAGCACAGAATTACTACAGAAGGCTAGCGGCATAGGACATACTGTTCATGCGTAATCGAGGTAGTTCCTTTGCCAGATTGTAGACTGCGCGCAGAACCCTACTCCGGTCTCGCTCACCCCCCTTCCGCACTCCGTCCTCACAACAACTCTATCACCCACTCCACTGACAGGTAGTCGCCCCTCACTCCTTCACACTATCACACACACACACACACACACACCACACAGATGCACACACACAGTCAACTCGCACCAGACACCTGTCAACATGTGAAGCAATTATAGCAATTATAGGACTATTGTGATAATAATATTATTCAACCGCCTTCTGTTTTCTTTGCATTTCATCCCAACATTCTCACAGCTGAATCATGACTGTATCATTATATTACTCTGTGTTCTGTAAGAATGAGAATTCTATGTAAAGAAGAAGTAAAGGAATAAGAAAAAGAGAAGTAGAAGAAGAAGAAAATATGAAGTTTTCAGTTCATCATCTTCTAAATATTTATTATTTTCTATCACTATTGTATAGTATATCTTCATCTTTCTTATCCTCTTCTCCTCCTTCATGATCCACTAATTCTTATTTCTCTCATATGCTACTCCTTCTTCTTCTTTTTCTCTTCCTCCTCGTAGAAGAAGAAGAAGAAGAAGAAGATTTCTTCCTTCTTCTTCCACTATCTAATCTTCTTCATGTTCTACCACTTCTTATTTCTATCTTGCTACTCCTTCCCATTCTTCTCTTTCTTCAATGAGAAGAAGAAAAAATAAGAAGAAGAAGGAGAAGAAGAGGAAGAATAGAATGATGGAGAAGAGGAGAAGAAAAAGAAGAAGATGAGTAGATGATAAGAATAAAATGACGATTTTGAGTAGAAGAAGAAGATTAAATAATAGAACATGATGACAAAAAGATAATAGTAAGAAGCAGAAGAAGGAGAAAAAGAAGAAGAGCTACAACATGATGATGAAGAAAAATAAGTAGGAGATGAAGAGAATAAGATAACATGAGAAAAGAAGAAGAAGCTGATGTACTACATTCATTTAAACTACATAAGTCACCCTATCCATAATATTTGGTGAAGCTGAATTTTTGCAGGATGTTAGTATACATAATTAATAGCCTGGAATCACAATATACTCATTTTTCTCTCACTTGCTCTATAAGGTCAACTTTTGTAAAGATATCCAATACTCCAGAATCATTACCCGAAAAATGTTGCGTTTTCGGAACTAATTATCAAAACTGCCCTTTTTCACTATCTCGTAACTGGACTATTATTAACTAATGAGCTGTTTACATGCATTTGAACATGAAGATTCTGAATTTATCACTTTTATACCCTGGCCACCATGGGCGCCGACTTATCAAAATCTTTGGGTGGGCTCATTGGTTAGGGGTCTGGGGAGGGGTTTTTTCCATATAATTGATCAGAATTTTTTATGGACTCAGCCCCCCCAAAATATTTTTTGGGTGGCTCCACAGCCTACCTACCTACCTACCTACCCAGACCTTATGGAGTCGGCATCAGTGCTGGTCACTTTTTTGAAAACTGAGTATCGTACCATTATAATATAATGGAGAACTTCGTTCTCTGATACCTTTTTGGCTATTGCATTTTGTGTTTCACACAGAAAGGACTTGTCACGGTTGATTATAAGAATCGTTCAATGGTGGGTGTTGAAAACACTGATGTCTCTCTGAATGCTTGCTACCATCGGACTCCCCAATGCTTAATGCCCCCAAACAGAAAACTCTAATGGTGTAACATCCGGGTTGTGGGCATATTGTTCCATTCAATTAACCACAGAAAACACACGCAATTCATTAGATGTCAATTAAAGGAAGAAACTTTGTAATCAGAAATCAGACCCATGTTTCCATTTCGCCAATCAACATTCAATATCATTATTTTATAACAATAATAAACATCATCAACATAATGCAATGCTAATTTTAAGATCTGTTTACCAAGATTAATAATAAATTTGGAGACACATTAGAGCTCGTTTCACTTTCATTGCACTTAATAAAATTATTATTTATTTTATTGTTATAACATATTAATATTTATTATCACGTAATATCATGAAACTTGAGTAGTTTTTTTTTAGTTTATGAATTTCCTACTGGACTGACTGCTAAAAAAAGTATCAGAAAAGAAGAGAAATGAACATCATAACTTGATATTTGACCGAGCGAAGTGAGGTCTAAGATTCATGTCGACGGTTAGGCATTTCTCTTAATGTTTACATGTTAGAATGTTTACATGTTTAAATGTTCAAATGTTTATAAGTTGCGCATTTACGGCGAAACGCGGTAATAGATTTTCATGAAATTTGACAGGTATGTTCCTTTTTAATTGCGCGTCGACGTATATACAAGGTTTTTGGAAATTTGCATTTCAAGGATAATATGAAAGGTAAAAGGAGCCTCCTTTTCCAATTCCAATTCTCGAATCTGTATAATATATATGTTACTCTTTTCAATCTTTTTCTGTTTATGAAATTTCGTCAATGTACAATGTAATAGGTAATTTTTAATTTCATAATTATAATACAAACTATCTTATACTTACCTTCTTCTTGTTAAAGTCGGACATTCTATTATCTATATAATATTATGAATAGACTATTGGCTACCCACTGTAACAGGAACCCACCCCCTATAGTCTTGTAGGGGTATTCCAGTAAAACATGCTCTGTATTACAATGTAATCTGTTTTTTGTATGGAGTAAAGAATATTTGAATTTGAATTTGATAACACTCACATCATAAAAGCGTTATAAACTGAATAAATTGCAATTTTAAAAAATATCTTAAATATGCCCAACTATTCTCTTATCTCCGATTATAGGAAAATAATGTGGAGTTTGGAAGAAATTGGAATTTACCACACATTATCCTGTTTTAAGTGTATGAGAGTTAAATTTCTAGAATAGAAATGCCCTCCGAGTTGGTTGAAGAGGTTGTCATCCTTTCGTAGTCTTTCAAACAGGCATTCAACCAATCCACTTGTCTTAGAGAATTATCATTTTTTCAGAAGGAATATATATTGTAGGGTACTTATAGTATGAATTCATAATCATACATATACTTTTCAATTAATGATTCATTTTTATTAAATACATTATTATTGGATCATGAAGAGTTGGTTTTCCTTTTCACAAATAAAAAATAAAGAATGAGAGTTTAACAATAAGAGAACAAGTATCATTCAAGAATTCCTCTCACAAATTATAAATGAGAAATATGTGTTTCACAATACGAGAGCAAGTATTCAATACAATTCTCAATAATTACTGAAAATTCCCCACGCGGTATGCATGCTTTAATATAATTATATTCACCCTTATATTTTGTTGTAGTTTCTAATTAGAGAGATTCAACCAGAAAACTATTTCCTGATCAAGTATATGGAAGCCATAATTTTTCTGAAAAAAGAGATTCTCCTCCTAATAATAGTTAACAATAGTTAACACTCACACTCCTCCTACTCCATCACCTCCTTCTTCCCCTTTTCTTCTTCTCTTCTTCCCCTTCTTCTTCTTCTTCCTCTTCTTCTTATTCTTCTTCTTCTTCTTCTTCTCCTTCTCCTCCTCTTCCTTCAGCTCCTCCTCCTCCATTTTTATCTTCATTTTATTCATCTCCATCTTATTCTTCTTCTGCTATTTCTTCGTGTCTTCTTATTCTTCTAGGAGGAGGAAGAAGAGGAGGAGAAAAAGAAGAAACAAAGAAATAGCAGAAGAAGAATAAGGAGAAAGAAGAAAATGAAGATGAGAATGGAGGAGGAAGAGGAAGAGAACGTGAAGAAGATGAAGAGCTGAGAATAATAATAAAATCTTCTTATTTTTCTCATTATTCTTATCATCCTCCTTTTCTTCTCCTTATCATATTAAAGAACTTATCATATCAACAGATTATAGAAAAATAGAAATTATATATATTCATAATTCAGCTCTAGTGTTGTCAGAGCAGAAAGCTACATGTCACAAAGGAATGAAATTGTTTGTCTTTTATAATAGGCTACTAATTGGCCTTTGGTTGTGCTTGCAATAATTATTATTGTTGAGGCTTCCTCAGAAATGAGTTGAAAGCCTGGCAGGCTGCCAGATGCAGCTATAAAAAACCGGATCAAAAGACTGACACTCTCCTTCCATATTCCCATGCCAGCCCACTTTTCTCCTTCCACTCATTTCAAGCCGTTACAAGCGACTGTTGACATGCTTATGCGATCTGGTGGGACAATGCAGAACTAACTTATGCTAACTTATGCGTGATATTATAAATGCACTACGTTGTTATTCTCATTATAGGAGTTTTCTCTGATAATAGATAAACTAAACAAAAAAACAAAAGCAAAATCATATAAGCAAGAAACCAATCCAACAAATGAGAGAAAACACATCATAGCACTAACATATATCAATAGTCAATCTAATAAAATTGCCAGAATTTTTAAAAAAGCAGGCTACAAAGTGGCTTTCAAAACCAAAAATAAGCTAATGGCCACCCTCACCCCCAAAACCACTGACAACACCGACAAACACAACCTCCCTGGGGTATATAAGATAAAATGTAGTGATTGTGAAAAATTCTACATTGGCAGAAGTGGACGATCATTCAAACTTAGATTTAAAGAACATATCAACGCACTTAAAACCAAAACAGAATCAGCTTTTGCAACACATTTAAATGAAACCGGGCACACCTACACAAACATAGATACCAACCTTACAATATTGAAAGTAAAAAGAAATGGACATGAATTAAATACAACAGAACAGTTTGAAATTTATAAAGCCACCATCCTAAATAATAACAACATACTAAATGAACAGCTGAATTTCAAATCCAACAAACTTTTTGATCACATAATAAACACCACAAATCTTCCTAACCATCAAAACATTTCCGGTCTTCACTGTTGAAAATGATTGCCAAGCAATTGAAAGTACTCCAGTCAGTAAGTAAAAGTTTTTAATATTTACTCAATAATTGACTGCATGTCGTGTTAAAATACATAGAAAAAAGTGTGATAATAATTTATTTGTCGAAGAACAATTACAAAATTGCATAAAACATTGAAAAAACTGTGAAATTTGGAGGAAGTAGGCCGATATTCTGGTTGATCATATTCAGGTGTAGAAACATAATACTGATCAAATGCATGGATTATATTTTATTCTCATATTCAATGGAGGTACTTATATTTTGAATGATTTGATAAAAAAAGTTTTCTTGATTATTGCATATTACATGCAGTCCTACTTCTGTTCTTCATTCGAGAATTTCATGAAAAATATTTTTGTTTGTACTAAAAAAATAAAATAAAAAAATAAATAAAAATACTGTATTTTCACATTTTTAAGATAATATCCATTGTTATAAGTGAAGGGTGATCAGGTGGCCGATGGCTGGGGAGGATCTCTCAATATTATATTAACTTCTAACCTCTTGATTTGCTCCGTTTTTTTTCGAAGTTACTTTTTTATATTCTAATGGATAAGCTCTTATGCAACACCGAACAAGATGTTCAAATTAAGACTTTTATTGTATTTTTTTCATACATTTATAATTATTTTATTTTTCTAATCGTTAATATGTAACTTATTGGTAATATTTAAAAATTATCGCAAGAGTTTTGAACTACTGAAATTTGATTTGTTCTTTAGTGTAATTATTTTTTCTGTTCAGAAGCTTCTCCTCCATGCACACGGTCTAGTCGTCCAAGCCTAGTCAGTTAATTTTAACTCAATATATGTTTATATTTATATTACTTATGCTGTAAATGATTATTTTTCATGTAATGTATTTGTTTATGAGTAATTTGAATTGAAATTCAAATATATAGTAATCATATTAATTAATAAAAAAACTTATATTAGCCTTTTGTTTTGAAAGCTTTTTTATTTAAAACATAACAATTAGTTACGGCATTTCCAAGCCATTTTCATCAACGATTGGAAATGCCGACTCATTGAAAATGCGCTAAACTAGTTTTTTTGTGGTTTATGTAAAACATATTTGAAAACAAAAGGGTACTAGGGAATCATTTTCTATTCATTAACAAATCATGTAGCCTCATTGAAATATTTTATTATTAATCAAGTGTCTTGAGAAAACATTTTAGATTTTGGCACTTGATAGTATTGATTTACAGCCGGAACATTATTCTCAAGAAGATAATTTAAAGGGTAGGTTACCTGTTTTTACTTTCCTTGCCCTATTACCATAGGTAAGGAAAGTATTGCTTTCCGAAAAAAATTAAGGTACCCCAATTTCTAAATTTCTATACGTTTCATGGTCCCCTGAGTCCAAAAAAGTGGTTTTTGGGTATTGGTCTGTATGTGTGTGTGTGTGTGTGTGTGTGTGTATGAGTGTATGTGCGTCTGTGTACACGATATCTCATCTCCCAATTAACGGAAAGACTTGAAATTTGGAACTTAAGGTCCTTACCCTATAAGAATCCGATACGAACAATTTTGATCAAATGCAATTCAAGATGGCTAAAATGGCGAAAAGGTCAAAAACAGTGTTTTTCACGATTTTCTCGTAAACGGTTCCAACGATTTTGATAAAATTTACATCTAAAATAGTCATTGATGAGTTCTATCAACTGCCACGAGTCCCATATCTCTAAAAATTTCAGGAGCACCGCCCGATCTATGCAAAGTTTGATTTTAGATTCTCAATTATCAGGCTTCAAAATACAATTTAAACAAAAAAATTTCAGTGGAAAAGATTCAGCATGAATATCTCTACAATTTAAGTTCAGTAACATTTTCACCTAAAATTGAAAATAAGCTCGAAATGCGAGAAAATAAGATCATTTAATTGCAAACTGTTGGCAACTGTTGATTCTATTAAATCATTCACTATGAAGACTTCGTGTGTCTGCAGCGCTATTGTCTTGTCACCAGCTGTCTCAGATCTTAGAATAGTAGATTTGATATGCGCGGGGAACACCAGCGTCAGTTGATCAATTTTCATAACGGCAAGGAAAGTTGTGTGAGTGCACCACACCAGATTTTTGCTATTTAATAGAAAAATATTGAGTACCCATATGTATACTAAAAGATACAGGTAGTCTACCGGTATAATTCATTATAAATATAAATTATAGTCAATGTATAATACATTATATATTTATCATATTATTATGTTATCAATTATTATCACCTTTCTAAATTCAAGTAAAAAATTAGGTTACGGTATTTTAAACGTCTGAGTAATACTCAGCTATGCTAAATAAATAATACTTACTTAGCTATGCTTTCGACATTAAAAATTATTGTAGGTAATCTTACATAGATGTATTCAAATTTTAGCCATCTATGCTCACACTGTATGTATTATTTATCACTTTATTATAATATCAATTTGTATGTTATATAATGCGATTCAAATGTTCCAATCGTTCATCTCCAAAGTACAATTCACAACTTCCATTATATTATAAACAAACCATGAATATCATGGTATACAAAATACTGTACATTGTATAATTCTATCAACTCAAATTGTCTGTACTGAATTGAAAAGTAAGTTAATTCAAGTAAAAACCAAAAGTCGTTATTTCAACGTAGTTATTGTTCAAACATGAAAATATTGTATTCATCCATCAGTCGTGATTACTTTTAAAATTTAATAACAATAATGTCATCAGAGAGAAGTTCCGACGCTCTTGACACAATGTGATGAATAAATTGTTCATTTATCTACAATAAATGAATTCATTATAGATAAATGAATATATTGTAGGGTAAACCAGCCCACGTAGGGACACTTCAAGTTGTGGGAAATTAGTGAGTGTTAGGTTGGCAACAACTGCTGTGTTTTATTAGCGGTTTATAGCCTTGATTACAGATATAATAATTTCAGATGTAGCACCAGTCGTTATTGAGAAAAAATTAAAAACATGTTTTTGTAACCTCAAAGTTTTTTTTGAGAAGAGGAATTTCAATTTTTACTTTAAACATTTACAATTTAAGGTATGTCTTACCGCTAATATGCATTCTGTATTATTTTATGGATATTTTGACATTTAGAACATTATTGTACTTTTATTTTTAATCCAGTTATTCTGTCTAAAACGAAGCCATGACCATCCGTCCACCTTGGGACAGCCCACATTGGGACACTGCAATCATGATATATGATCATATTATAACGATGAGCATTGCTTCTGAATCTTATTTTACTCAATGTAGGCTACATATCAATAAAATAAATTATAAATAAAATATGATATATGATAATAGCCTGTAATTAGCTTCAGAGGTAGCCATTTCAAACACACTTTGTGCAAATGACTTTTGGTCATAGTTTTTACTAAAAAAAATCAAAAAATGTATTTATACCATCAATAATTATAATAAAATGTTATAAATCAACAAAAATAATGAATTGCTTATTTTTAATTCAATATCCCAACCTGGGCAAGGGATGTCCCATCGTGGGCCGGTCTTAAGCCCAGGTTGGGACACTCCCCAAAAAATTGTTTTTGCAATAAAAAAATCAATTGATGATCAATGCAGTTGCCATCCTCAAGGATGAAAGTGTAAGCAAATACAATAAATATAAAATTTTAAAAAAGTAGATTTTTTCTCTTTTGTCCAAGTTATAGCTGTTTGAATTTTGGTGTCCCAACTTGGCTGGGCCCTCTAGGGCTGGTTTACCCTAAATAATAATAGATAATATTATTGTAGATAGTATATAGATTTATTCATTTGGATACATTTATTCACTATTTTTTTTCTACTGCCATGACAAAACAATATATCTTGACATTGTACAATGATCTCAGGTTGCAAAAGCAATCACAAAGCATTTTAATAAACAAATTACTAGACTACTATATTACCGTAGGCTACTACTATAGCTTGGAAAACGCATATGTGATCATATAGGTACATAAAATGCACTATATATATATACATAAATATATACATATTTATAATATGTTTTGTCTATGCTACTACCCAGAAAGGAGACAACTGTCCCCTTACATCATTAGTTCATATTATATTATTTTAGTCACTTTACAATAACCTACAAGTATATGATTTTTATTATATAAGAATAAGAAACAGAAATAGAATATCATTTCATGGTCTTGGGGAAGAAAAACTTCTGAAATACCAATATTTATATTTGTATTGAATATATCCATTTTTAGTTGAAAAATAACTCCATAGTACCCTTCTGTTGTTGAAAACTTTTTAATTTGAAACACAATAACAACTAAGTTCGTTGCGGTATATTTAATCCATTTTTCAAATTAAAATTGAATATACCGAAACTAGTTGTTATTGAGTTTTATGTAAGACGTTTTTAACAAAAAAGGGTACTATGGAATTATTTTTTTAACTAGCAAATCAAGTAGCCCCCATGAAATACGTTATTAGAAAATATTAATTTTTTATTTGCATTATGTACTCTATTAATTATGTTTGATGCATTGTATTCCTACATCATACAGTAGTCAGTCTTGCTTCTAACATTTAAAATAATTGTAATTTTAGAGTTCTAAATTTTGTATTATATGTATTGTGTTGTATTATAAATATCCTATTACAGTATGTATGCTGAATCATTTTCACCTATTCAATTTATTCAATTGTTATCATATAATTCACACGATTATATTGTATGTTACTGTATTAACTTGATTCAACTGTATACCTATCTAAAGTAATAAATAGAATGAACAAACTTTATCCATTACAATAGAGACACATGCATTTGCTTAGCCGCTATTTTCCTAGAATATCTCAACGATCCAAATCAATATAAAATCATCGAGTATACATTTGCATCCGGTTGCACAAAACCGGTTTAATTTTAATCGTGATCAATTCCACGAGAACCAATCAGAGAAGGCTTTTTGGAAAAGAAAGCTTTTCTGGTTGGTTAACGTGAAGTTATAATCATGATTAATTCTTAACCGGCTTTTATGCAACATTGACACTCAAGCTAAAAAAGACCACTCTTAATAAAGTAAACATCGTTATTTATTTCTCTGTAGTTATTCTAAGTTTTAACTTTTTCAACTTTGTTTCACTTAATATTCACGAGAAGAATATATTAGATTGTAAGGATCAGAAAACGTCGGGTTTTATAACTTATTCGTAGAATAGTGAAAAATAGTATAATAGTATTAATATCTCACTTATTCAAATATTATTAGAATTATTAAATTCAGCTCAAATATGGCAGAAATTAATAGATCAGCAAGTTTGTAAGTGAGCTTGTGAGCTTCATGTAAGGACAAGTCAGTAGCAATTTTGAAGATTTAGGAATTATCAAAAGGAATCATATGAAATTCAATCATTATTAGGCTATATGCTGATAATTATACTTATTATATATGTATAGTACAATAATATTTTTATAATGCAGTACATTCAATACAAAATGAGATTAATAGGTGAGAAATATGTTGATAGAGGTTGTTGAAAATTGGCTACAGTATTTATGTGAAAGAGCATTCCTGTACAGAGCAGAAATATAGGATTAATGAAATAAAAACACACATATATTGTTAAATTCTACACAGTTTTATTTGGTACAGGTCCATGGTTCTACAACATTGACAGTGACTCAGTCGAATGTTTAAATATAGGATTGTAATACCGATAGATTTCAGTGACCATTTGGAAAAGTATGCAACTACCGCACAACACAAAGGAAACAGTAGAAGTAACAAGTAAGTATGATGCACAGAAATAAACTTGGATGACTTGTCCCCCCTCATTCATATGCATTCCTCAATCAAAACAACTCGTCACTAGCGTACCCTCCAGCAAATGTGATGCTCTAGCTAGTATTTTTCTAAAAAGATTTCAATTTTTTCTTACTACATGTTCCTTACATAAATTATCATTAGAATCTTGCAAGTGTATGAAAGGGAAAGGGGTCAGCATAGTAGCCGACATATGTGTCACATATGCTCCTAGAGAAGTACGTTATTACACTACAAAACCTACTAAGCGTTCAGTGAGCGCGTTATAAGAAGTAAAAGCGGCATCATAATTAGGGAATCTTGGCATGAACATTGCAGTAGAAAAATAAATAATGGAATGATGCTGTTACATCACCATTGAATATAAAATGTATGCATTCATTTCAAATCAAATTGATTTATTGCCGCAAAATAATTCACAAATACATAATATATGTTAAAAAATCACTTAAAAGTAGAAAAAGTGAAATCATTAAATTTCTTAATATGGAAAACAAAATTAAAACAAAGGAAAATTTTCTCAATAAAATCTACAGAAATCAATATTGAATGCATTAGACAAATGAATGTATACATTTAATGTGTATGCTATTTATATTCAATATCTAATATTGATTCCTGACGTTCATTTTCTAATTAGTTTGGGAGTTTTGCTACAATAATCTATCCATTTCAAAATTTGTATTCTATTTATTTTTTCATTTAATCATTCAGAATTTCACAACTTACAAAAAAAATTACCACAGGCTCACGCCCAAAACGGTTGCAATTTTAATTTATACAACAGTCCAGATGTATCTAGGCATTTGCAGTTATGAGTGGAAGGTTCTTATTAATCATACGTTCTTGATGTGTATGGCACAAACATTATATTAAGCATATTCTCCCAGTTGTTCTGTTAACAGTTTCTCAATACAGAATGTATACTTAGAAATTTCTTCAGTTCATCAGACAAAGTAAATCTAAAGCTGCGGTTACACCAAAGTTATTAACAAAATGTTAATAATCTAATCCTTATAGATTCTATTAGAATAAACATAAGTTATCAAACACTTATTGAAATGGGCTGCTTTTTAAATTAATAAAACAAAATAAAACGTGTAGCACCCTTTATTTATTAAAAAACTTAAAATAGTTGAACAACTAGTTTCGGTTCTAAAACCATCTTCAGGTTCTAAAATAAATAAATAAAATTCAATAACTGTTTACTATTGATATAAAACTGACATATGTTTAAATTCATATGACTAATTATTTATGGTAAAAGTTATTAAAATTATTTAAATTTAATAACTTTTACCATGAATAGTCATATGAATTTAAACATATTACATATGTCAGTTTTATATCAATTAGTAAACAGTTATTGCATTTTATTTATTTATTTTAGAACCTGAAGATGGTTTTAGAACCGAAACTAGTTGTTCAACTATTTTAAGTTTTTTAATAAATAAAGGGTGCTACAAGTTTTATTTTGTTTTATTAACATAAGTTATCATACACATGATGAACATATGTGTTTGTTGAGATCCGTTCAATCTAATAGTACTAGTAGTTCTGTGAACAGTAGACCTCACGAAGTATTCTCATCTACAAGTACTTGATTGAAACTATAGACCTTATGGAAATACAGCAATAGACTGACTTCTCCACACATCTGTGTAATCACTTGTCAGCTGATTTATGATGAATAATTCTATAGTCTGATTTTTACTCTAATATTGGCGTATGAAGGAGGCTCCTTTTTCCTTTTATATTATCATTGAAATGCAAAATTTCCAAAAACCTTGTATATACGTCGACGCACAATTAAAAAATGAGCATACCTGTCAAATTTCATGAAAATCTATTAGCCCGTTTCGCAGTAAATGCGCAACATATAAACATTCAAACATTAAGAGAAATGCCAAACCGTCGACTTGAATCTTAGACCTCACTTCGCTCGGTCAATAAGTATTAAGTAATTAACTTTTGGTTAATAACTAACGCAGCTTTAGAGAGTAGGTAACTGGAGAAAATTTCCAGTCAGGAAATCTAATATCCGTTTAAAATCTAGTTAAATAAGTTGATAATAAGTTAAATAATGAGTTGAAGGAATCCAAGTGGTTTTGGTGAAAATAGCTTTTATTAATGTGATTTTCAATAATAATAATTAATTACTATTTTGGCTCCACGGTTGGTAGGCACCGTGCAGTAACCATTCTAATCTGAACATTACTATTTTGGCTCCACGGTTGGTAGGCACCATGCAGTAACCATTCTGATCTGAACTATAGTGCATAATCTCTAATTACAAGAAATTATTTTAATCAATAACAAAATAAGCATTATCCTATTGAGAACTTCACTATTTGACAAGGAGGAATTTGGGCGCTGAAGCATTACCATTTCGTTTTCATCCATTTTAAAGGTATTAAGAGGAATGTTATCCAATCGCCTTTTTTTCATTCCGATATTGTATTTTTTTACTCAATGAATAAATAAACACAGGATAGGTACCCGCGTGTAGGGGTGGACATAATTAGAACTACTTTTCCAATTAAAATGTAATTTGAAAATCGTGTTTCGAACAAAATTTTCTTCTTTCCCAAGCCGGTTGAATTCTCAGGAGTGAGCTTTTCCAACTGGCCAATCAGAGAACAGCAAGTTGATCACGTGACACAAGACTACTCTCCCACCACACACTCCAAGGAATCTTTGGATCTACCCAAGGAATCTAGAATACATGGATTCACCCATTCTGGAAAAATTATACAGTCGGCTATATCGTGTATCTTTATGTATGACTAGCAGGTAACCCGTGCTCCGCAAGGGGATAATAATTAAAAACTTGACCTACTGAGATGTTGAAGAACTAAAAATAGGTCTTATCCATTCTCGATAAATTAAGAATCTATATGCAAAATTTCAAGCTAGTCCAGTAGTTCAGACGTGATGATGCGTCATTCGTGAATTTCCTATCCCGTACGTGTCAGATTATTGTACAGATCATATCGT
This sequence comes from Nilaparvata lugens, assembly GCF_014356525.2. NCBI lineage: Eukaryota > Metazoa > Arthropoda > Insecta > Hemiptera > Delphacidae > Nilaparvata > Nilaparvata lugens. The sequence goes on along the minus strand of NC_052509.1, from coordinate 14,248,603 downwards.
ATTGCAGTTGCAGATCACATTACGTTGAACCACAATAAACAATAATAAAATAATCATAATCTAAAAAACAGACATTTCAACTCGAAAATGACCCTAGTTATGGTCGAAACTAGTTGTAATATTTTAAATAATAAAGGGCACTACAAGTTTTCATATTGTTCTTATTAACCATCTAGTCATGACCCTATTCTTTTCTAAACTTAGTCGTGACCCTTGGTCTGAGGGACCCGCTTCTTTCAGTTTGAATATTTCAAGATATAATGTTATTCTATGATTCTAATATGTTCAAGGGCTATTGATGAACGCATTGAGCACTTATGTGAAGCAGAAATCGATCTTTATTATAATTATAAAAATACATTTGTGAAACCTTGCATTTTTAGGGTAGTGAAAAGTAACGTTTGGTTATTATTCTATATAAAGTGAACAAAAAATTATAGTGATGAATACTATGATGGATCTCACATGAAATACTACCAGAAAGATAGGAAAAAATCGGAAGGTCATAGTTCACTCTTAGGGTAGTTTTTACCCTACCCTCAATTTCATGTTGCACAATCTCTGCAAGACTTATGAAATTATAGTGATGAATACTATTATAAATCCTAAAACCTACATGAAACACTACTAGAAACATTAAAAATATATAAGGTCTCATAAAGTTCACTTTTAGGGGAGGTTTAGAATTCCTGGGATCACCTGAAGTTCATTGGTTTCACTAACATCCCACTCAGGGTCAGTATTCTTATCTTGAACTATGAATTTATTTCTAGGATCACTAATGTCATTGAAATAGAGATCTAGAAGTCAATTTGTACATTCTTCGAAGTCTCTGTTCAAAATAAACATATTGACTGCTTGAATCCAATCACTATTGCATAAAAATGTGAATTTGAAAAAAACGAAAAAAGTTACGTTAGTCGTGACCCTTGGGTCCCTGGGACCCAGAAACGTCATTTCACGAAAACAACAAGTCACAGAGCACTAACACTCTACATCAAGTTTAAGTGTCTACTGACATGAATTTACATGGGTCACAATAGACAGTAAAGCAATTGGAAGCAAAATTATAACTAAAACAAAAATTGCCCGGGTTCCTGGGACCCGGGGTCACGACTAGAAGGTTAATCATAATCTGTATCGATTATAGTGAAATTTGCTACAGTATTACAGTAATACATATAATCTACGTATTCCAATGATATACTGTACCGATACCAATGACCTGAGAGTCAGCTTATAGTAATCCAATTTATATGAATTGTCTCGCTCTCCAAAGCTACATTTTGTTTAGACAAAGCTAAACATTTATGAGTTATTCAGTAACAAGTAGGATAATCCTTATTTTATTATATAATTGTATCAGTTTTCTGTTCCATTTCTATTTCATTTCCTATTGCATATTAAGCTAAAGAAAAGTAGTTACATATGCTGTTACAATGAATAAGGCTCAGTGATATTCTATAACACACAATACGACAAAAACAACTCACACTTACACGACTCAGGTCGAGAAGAGACTCGATTCTAGTCGAGATCATGTGAAGGGGTTATAATTCAAGGGGTCCAAGTGACATATTGTTAGTTTCGGGAAAATTGAGCCTAAAGTTTATTTACATTAATTAATTCTTCATTCATGTAATGAATATAGAAATTATATTCACCTATTCCTATACGGTAACTATTCAGTATACTTTTACCAAATCTAACGTATAGTTTCATGTCTCATATTGTTCTCCTTTCTCAATTATCAGCTAAATAGTGATGAGAAGTATCACTTGTACCCCTTGTTTACCAAACAAAACTCTATTGTCTAGATACACATAAATCCATCAAATTTGCCAGCAATTGAACAACGATTAATGACCTCATTGCAATATTATCTGATTCGCTAATTGGTTCTTGAGATATCTTTTGCTTGGTGACATGGCTTAATCAAGGTTAAATTTAATTTGATGGATACGAGCAACCGTTGTCCTGTAAACAAGGGATCCAAGTCACTTGGAAAATGCTTCAAAATGTAGTTTGAAAATTTCACACCAGATGTCAGCACTGATTAGACTTACGCTTATACCTCTTGAATACTAGATTTTTACCACTCTCAGCTATCGATTACTGTAGCTAACTCAAAAAATGAAAAATGTCACTTGGACCCATTGTATTCTGATCCCCTCATATGTTTCCATATGGTGACACTCAGTCTAGTCGATTCTAGTCTCCGTGGCGTCACCATTTGAAGATACATGCTCTCGACTAGAGTCGAGTCTCTTCTCGACCTGAGTCGCGTATTGAGGCGCTGCTCGGCTAGACCCGAGACTGCAAGATGGGTCTGCTGGAGTCTGCTATCATATTTTTATGTACTGTTTATTATGACCTTATTAAACTGTTCACATATCTTCTCAATGTGATCATTATAATATGATCACATAAATGAGATTAAATCATCTAGCAGACTCGGTCACGTCGTGTCGCGTCTCAATATTAGCGACTAGCCAACTAGACTAATATTCTAGTATATTCCAGAGACTCATACGTACTTGAATAAAATTAAAATAAAATCTAGGCATCACCAGCAAAAAGAAAATCTTTGCCCGCTGGTGAGAGTTGCAAAACCGTAAAAGTAAAACATAATATTTCGAAATAATGCAGAAAGTTAAAGTTAAATTCAACTAATAATTACAAAATTTTACTCGGTTGTATATCCATACTTTCTCACTGTTAGAATTAAACTTGAATTTTAAAAAACTTTTGAAGTGAAAATGCTGTGGAAATCCCACAGTCTGATGATGACCAACAACAGGTCGAAACGATCGTCACTATACAAAAGTAAGTGCATTTTCACTTCAAAAGTTTTTAAAATTCAAGTTTACAAAATTTTATAACAACAGAATAAAAAAAAATCAAACAAATATTGTGCAGAGAAAAGAATATAAAATGAAAATAAAATAATCTAAATTGAATTGCTATATTTAAGGTAAAGAAATATTCCCTCTTAATCCACTCATTGACGCTCTTTTTACTAATTTTGAAATCCAAGTCAAAAGGTATTGCATTGATCAGTTTACTGCTTGTGTAAATTAGCTGTCTTCTGATCAATGAAAGTTTAGTAGGATAAACTTGAAATTCCTCTGTCACACCCGGTCTGAAATGATAAGTGTTCTTGATCAACTTTGGGAAGATATTTTTATTTTTATCAAGTATTTTATTAAGACTGAAACAATTCAGTAAATATATACTTTTTAAACATATTCTTCGGAACCGCTTCTACATTTTTCCGTATCCATCTAGCTTAGTGAGTAATTGTCACGATTTAGGAATTCCAATAGTTTTTGTGAACTCTCACTTAATTGAAAAAACGAAGCGAGACTTGGAGCATGTTCCATGTGTACGGCACGCTTAGACATGTGTGTCTCAAATCTTGACAACAGATTGTCGAGAGCCTCACTTTTCTTTCTCTCTCTTTCTTTTTTATTTCAATTTTTTATCAACTCATTCTTCCCCATATCTCTGCCATCTTGTCATATCTGGCCAAATGGTCAAAGCCCTTTCAAGCCATTCGCTATATTATAGCCTACTCTCTTCCTACTTCAACTGTTAATTCTTCTACCTAATACAATATTTTATTATTCCACAAATTACAGATTCATTACTATTAACGGTTTCGTTATATATTTTCCAATGGAACAAAGAAGACGCAAAACATATAAGGTGTGAAATTTCATACAAACCATATTCTATCCACATTTTAAATAGAATGCATGACAGCATTTACAGCGAAGTACTGCCATTAAATGATAAGCATGCAGGTAGCATGTGTGTGTATCCTATTCTCTATGGTATTATTATTATTCAAACTCAGAATTTAAGAGAAATAATCACAATCAACGAAGTATGATGAATAACTGTTAGTTTGTTTTTTATCCCAACGGAATTTATAGTGTGAGAACTTCAGTTATAATTATTGGCTCAGAACACACAAGTGTTCGGTGTGAATAAAAACGGGTACGACGAGTATTTACTTACAAGTAAAGTGTAACGAGTATTTAAACTCCAAGTAAACCGATGTGAATAAAGCGTCGAGTTTACTTGTGACCATGTACTCGCCAATCCGAGGGTTTACTAGGAAGTATTTACTCGCGAGACAACTGAATTCACAAGAAAGGCAATAAGTAAATACTTGTAGCGCCACACAGACTTCTACGCATCATTTTATGTTGTGGTTTGTTCTGTTTTTGTCGCTGAACGCCGATTGCACGTGAGTGCAATCTATAGCACCAATGACAGTCGGAATGCGAAATTTTGAAGCCCAATCTGCCTTGGCCTGATCCATATGTTTGATAGTGCGTGGAAATTTAATCCAATCTTCAGACTTCAACACTATTTTATCCAATACACTTGAAAATGTTCTGCTAACGGTACTTCTTTCAACCCCCATGTCGTTGGCAACACTACTTTGGAATCCTGGATCACTACTGTAAGGTATCTTCAGAAAAATTTCCATCTTTTTCCTTGCAGTTAATCCAGTGATCAAGAAAGTACGAAGTGAGAAAATCTACGTTTTCGCTTTCAAACCGTTATAGTCCCTTAGATAGATCGGGACTTATATTATCACGCCGGTCTCTATAACGTTTCACACCATGCAGGTTCATAAATGCAGCCATCTCTCGTGTACAAATAGTACGACTACGAGTCTGGGGTCAGGTTGACTTGCGAATAGACGAGTATATTTACTTGCTACAGAAGTATTTACTTACGTTTATTCACACCAAAATTGGCATTTTTCGGGGGTTTACCAGCGACCATTGACTCGCGAGTAAGAGTAAATACTTCTTTATTCACTTCAATTTTGGCGTTTACTTGTCATTCAAGTATTTACTTGTCCTACTCGTTTTTATTCACACCGCGCCCATTAAGCTGTGATCTTTATATGGTCTAATAATTATTATAAATTATTCTGAATCTTATAAGTATAGTACTAATCTATGATTATACTGATCTTTCTTACTTTTTAGGAATTCATACTTCATGGGTACACCTTCATAACGTACCTTCATATCTCGTTTAAAATATTATTCAATTATTATTTAAATAGAAATCGGAAAATCCTAATATTCATCTCTAATTCATCGTTAGTTAGGTACTTTATTCACAGGAGATATAATTATATCTCCTATTTATCCCCTTATATCTCCTATTTTTATAATTATATCTCCTATTTATATCTTCAATTTATCTATGTAAATTGAGATTTAACACAGTAAATTGATAAATTGAACTATACCTAGTCACATTGAACCTAGCACTAAATAATGAGTTATGTATAGGCCTAAGCAAAGTACTTAATACTACTTTGCGCAACTCGTAATCTATAGACTATTTCTCACCCTTTTCTTGTGTTTCTATATAATATGAATGTATATTCTATTGAAATGTGAAAAAGTTGTAAGCAAAAGAAGATCATGAAGTTGAACGGAGCCCAACTGAACTCAACCAAACAAAGATAAAAGGAATAAGCGGACTCAACCAAGATGATGATGAAGATTTGAAATGATCGAGAGTAGTCAACGTGCATTGAACTATGTAAAAAGTAACAACTATTCATACACATGTACATATATACCTATATTGTGTGTCATGTATATATAATGTAAAAAGTAACAACTTGTGTACATAAGTTAGGCCTGTTAACGGGGTCCATCTGTTGGTCTCAGTTCAAGTCATCTTGACGTTATTTATAACGGGGTTTAGAAAAACAAGGCTTAACAGCGTTTCGAAGTCGCTGCATTTTTTCGAGAAAAATTTCTCCAGTCCCCTTTATTGTATACAGTACATTTGGTGGTCTGTAACAGAATATATGCTGTGATGAGATTTGTCTTTGAAATAACAACCTGCCTGAACAATGTGGTAGCACTTGAAACCATTAGACAATCATCTTTGAGTTTTTATTCTTCTAATTGAAAAACTGTGATCTGAATATTGAGACTTCTCTCTGGACTGAAATTGAAAAAATCTGGTATGGCGCAATCGCACAACTTTCCTTGCCGTTATGAAAATTGATCACCTGACGTTAGTGTTCACGCGCATCACAAGTCTACTATTCAAAGATCTGAGCCAGCTGGTGACAGAACAACAACGCTGGAGACACACGAGGTCTGCTATCTCTTCATAGTGAATGATATAATAGAATCAACAGTTGCCAACAGTTTGCAATTGAATAATTAAATTTTCTCAAATTTCAAGCTTATTTTCAATTATAGGTGAAAATGTTACTCGACATTAATTAAAGAGATTTTCATGCTCAATCTTTTCCACTCAAAATTTTTTGTTTAATTTATATCTGAGACCTGATAATTGGGAATCTTAAATCAAACTTTGCATAGATGAGGAGGATCTCCTGAACTTTTTACAGATATGAGACTAGTGGCAGTTGATAGAGCTTATCTAAGACTATATTAGGTATAAATTTGATAAAAAATCATTGGAGCTCCAATAAGTGCAGTAACATAAACCAGTATGTAGCTCAAAAAATTGCTACTTCAAACAGGAAGAGATTAAAGTATTCTGGAGCACCACAATAAGGACCTTTCTTAATAGATAAATGACTTGTATATGAGTTATTTTAATAAACAAACTTCTCACATTATTTATATCTTAACTATTTACATCCTTTAATTTTTCATCAATATGTCAATAGACATCTATTCACTGAATCCAATTCACTTTTATTAATTATAGATAATTAAACAGGTATACTCTCTTGTCTGATGCCAGTTGCAGCTGGGTTAAAATATTATAATCCTTGCAAATGTTATCTTCATCCTAAGCTGCTCTCCTAGATTTAAAAGAGGATATTTTCTATAAAGGAGACAGGCTGCTTATAGATGGCTATTGATCTGTTATTGATATCAATACAGCTGGTTATGTATTGATATCCATGGCTACCTATTGATGTGTATTGATATCATTAGGTATTTGGGCCAATACACATCAATACATATCCATGGAAATGTATTGATATCAATACAGCTGGTTATGTATTGATATCCATGGCTACCTATTGATGTGTATTGATATCATTAGGTATTTGGGCCAATACACATCAATACATATCCATGGAAATGTATTGATATCAATACAGCTAGTTATGTATTGATATCAATAGGTATTTGGGCCAATACACATCAATACATATCCATGGAAATGTATTGATATGTATTGATATCAATAGGTATTTGGGTCAATACACATCAAACATATCCATGGATACCTATTGATGTGTATTGGACCAAATACCTATTGATATCAATACATTTTTCTTATTGATCTCTATTGATCACTTCCAATAGGAAGCCGTTTTCGAGAAAATCGCGAAAAACCAACATTTTCACAATTTTAGCCGCCATCTTGAATTGCATTTGATCGAAATTGTTTGTGTCGGATCCTTTTATTGTAAGGACCTCAAGTTCCAAATTTCAAGTCATTCCGTTAATTGGGAGATGAGAGATATCGTGTACACACAGACGCACAAACACATACAGACCAATACCCAAAAACCACTTTTTTGGACTCAGGGGACCTTGAAACGTATAGAAATTTAGAAATTGGGGTACCTTAATTTTTTTCTGAAAGCAATACTTTCCTTACCTATGGTAATAGGGCAAGGAAAGTAAAATCTACAGGGTGTTTCAGAAGTAGTGTCGAGAATTTTAGGGTATTGTACCTGGATGCTGGGAGACTACAAATGTCATATTTGAAGTGTCCAAAACTCAGCGGTTATCCTTATAGCTGCCATTTTGTTTTTTTCACTTAAAAATTTTTATCTCAAGAACGAAATGTTGTATTGATCTGAAATTGATCTGGCATGAATATTTATGCTATAAAGACTCAACTATAAAAAATAAAAAAAAAAATTTTCGTTGAAATTTTTCAAAATGGCGGCCATTTTAAATTTTTGATGGCGAATATCTCGAAAACCGTCCATTTTACAGAAAATTTACAAGAGACAAAAAAGTTAGAAAATTTTTTCACGATTCCAATGATACCTAATTTATTAAGATTGGTCGAAGAATAACAGAGAAATTAATTTTTTTCGTACTGCATGCATGACCACTTTTCACCATTTAAAGATCAATATTAATTTTTTAATTCCAGATGTATTTAAGATGAAGCTTTGAAACTCGGTATGGCTCCATATGGGCAAACAGATGATTTTACAATGGTTTTCAGATGATAATGTTTGTCTTGTAAAAGTATTGTTGTTTCATTAAAAGTAAAGAACCAGATGTAGTGCTTCCTATTTCTTAGTCTCACGTTTCCTAGGTCTTATTTCTATCTTAAATTTCCAGTTTCAATATTTTCTTACGTTGCTTCTACACAAATATTTAATTATTGTAATGGAATTTAGTTCGCTGGAGTACACCGATATTCACTTCATGTATGGAGCAGCTCTTGGCAATGCGACCGAAGCAAGAAGAATGTATGCAGCTGCATTTCCAAACCGCCATCTCCCTTCCGACAAGGTGTTCACAAGAACTCACAATCGGCTGAGAGAAGTTGGTTCATTTGAACGGAACAGGGTAATTGCTGGTAGGCCTCGAGCAGTTCGAAATATTGCTTTTGAAGAGGAAGTATTGCAGAAATTCGATTTCAATCCTAGAACGAGTACGAGAGCAGTTGCAAAGCAAATCAATTCAAGTGCTTCTTCTGTGTGGCGTGTACTAAACAAGGAAAGACTTCACCCCTTCCGCTTTCAAAAAGTTCACTCATTGGTTGAACATACTAAGAGACATACTACCAGAACTTTTGGAAGATGTGCCTCTTGCAAACAGATATAATATTTGGTTTCAACATGATGGTGCCCCTGCTCATTTCGGAAATGTTGTTACGGACTTTCTGAACATGACCTATCGTCAGCGGTGGATTGGGCGGGGTGGACCAGTACCGTGGCCCGCACGTTTACCTGACCTCAACCCTTTAGATTTTTTTTTCTGGGGCCATATGAAAGACCTTGTTTACAGCACGTCAGTAGAAAACGAAGAAGACCTTGTGGCAAGAGTGGTTGCTGCAGCAGGTGCCATTCAAGATGATGAAAATGCTTTTATAGCAGTTCGACGGTCCATGATTGAAAGGTGCAGACTGTGTAATCAAGTTGAAGGACGGCATTTTGAGCAATTGCTGCATTAGCATCAGTGAACCGATTTGAGTGAAATTAATATTTTTCAATGTAAAATAAAATTTGGAGGAAAGTTATTCTTGTATATTTCTGTAATAAGACGGTTTTCATGAAATTATAAAAAAATTAATATTGATCTTTAAATGGTGAAAAGTGTTCATGCATGCAGTACGAAAAAAATTAATTTCTCTGTTATTCTTCGACCAATCTTAATAAATTAGGTATTATTGGAATCGTGAAAAAATTTGCTAACTTTTTTGTCTCTTGTAAATTTTCTGTAAAATGGACGGTTTTCGAGATATTCGCCATCAAAAATTTAAAATGGCCGCCATTTTGAAAAAATTCAACGAAAATTTTTTTTTTATTTTTTATAGTTGAGTCTTTATAGCATAAATATTCATGCCAAATTTCAGATCAATACAACATTTCGTTCTTGAGATAAAAATTTTTAAGTGAAAAAAACAAAATGGCAGCTATAAGGATAACCGCTGAGTTTTGGACACTTCAAATATGACATTTGTAGTCTCCTAGCATCCAGGTACAATACCCTAAAATTCTCGACACTACTTCTGAAACACCCTGTATATGTTAAAGTTAATTATTATATTTATGGAATTTGCATATAAAGGCGCGTACAGATTTACGCGCCGCTAACATGAGCAATTCACTTTTAATCAGCTGATGCAAAGCTTTTTATAACTGTATCTTACCGTTTCTGTAACTAGTAGTTCTGTTAACAGTAGACCTCGCGCTCAGTAAGTTACATTGACCTGTTGTTATGTTTTCTCAAAAATAAATTATTAATTTATCAATTTAAAAGCTCTAGAAAAAATCATAAATAAACATATAGAGCTTTCTGTCTTATCCTACCGTGACGTGTCGTCCCGGAATGTGAGTGTGAGCGCTGTTATCAGGTCTGGCTGCAACTGTCTACAACGTTGATGGAAAGATACAATCATTTTGAATACGGTATGTTCGATGTTTTTGAACGGGTAGTATTATAGTCAACTGTCTACTAACGTTGATGGAAAGATACATTTTCAAGATGTTCGATGTTTTTGAACGGGTAGTATTATAGTCCACTAGACAGCTGATTTATTATGAATAATTTTCTATAGTCTGATTTTTACTCTAATATTGGCGAATGAAGGAGGCTCCTTTTTCCTTTTATATTATCCTTGAAATGCAAAATTTCCAAAAACCTGGTATATAAGTTACGTCGACGCACAATTTAAAAAAGAACATACCGGTCAAATTTCATGAAAATCTATTACCGCGTTTCGCCGTAAATGCGCAACATATAAACATAAATAAACATTTAAACATTAAGAGAAATGCTAAACCGTCGACTTGAATCTTAGACCTCACTTCGCTCGGTCAAAAATAGTCTACAGATATAATCAACTGATTAAAAGTGAATTGCTCATGTTCGCGGCGTGTATATCTGTACGCACCTAATAAGCGCATTTTTCAAATGTAACATCATGTTGTAGGCACCATAACCGCATTAACCGGTAATTTAGTTACTGTAGTAGGTACCAACTCTCAATGTACTTGACAGTTACCAGCACGTGTTGTCTCACTTGTGCATTAATAGGAAGATGAGATTATGACACAAACAACAATCAAACGCTTGGTGGGATTCGAACCCACACCTGTTCCAACGGCAGTTCACTCCGTAGCAATAGTGTCTAGGATTTCGTTATAATAATTGAAAGTTTCATACAAATGAATTATAATAATCATTATTATTCAAATCATTACCACCTCCTCACTCTCTCGCCTTCCCCCCTCCCACTCTATTAATTAATGAAATTAACGTTTTGGTAGAGAGTTAGTGGGAAGAATACTTCGAATATTCTTTCCAAAGAATGGATATTGATATGTCCAAAGCTTCGCCAGTCTATGTAGATGCATAACAATATTATCTATTTTATCTATAGTTATTACAAATTGTTTTTTTTCATATTATATACAGCTCAATAATTATTTTCTAGATTAATATTTTGTAAATTCATTCATAATTTTGCTGTATTGTAAGCTATTGTATATAAGTGTATAAGCCAGTATATATTGTAATCTACATAAATAAAGTACTCAATCAATCAATCAATCTATCTCTCTCACACACTTCCACTTCCATTCTCTCCCACTCACTCTCTCTCTCTGTGTATCTCTCTCTCACTCTCTCTCCCCCTAACTTCCTCCCTCCCACCCACTCGCCCTCTCACTCGCTCACTCTCTCTCTCCACACACACGCTCTCTCTCACTCTCTTCCCTTTCATCTCTCTCTCTTTCCCCTCCCTCACACCATCTCTCTCCTCACACCATCACTCTCCCCCCCTCCCACCCACTCTCTCTCACTCCTCACTCTCTCTAACTCCTCTCTCTCCTCTCTGCGCTCTAACTTCGCCCTCCTAGGTCAAAATAAAGGCAGTCATTCAATTCAAATTCTCTCTCTCTCTCTCTCACTCTTCACCATGCATTCATCACCTAATCCTAATAATTTCAAAAATGATTTTTAATTTGTTTCTGATGGGAAGAGGATAGATGCTTTTAATACTAGAACTGGTGAAAATATTATTCACCAAACGACTATCTATTCTAATAATAATCATTCCTTGTCGTGGATGGAATATAAACTTTCCAACTTTATTAGATGCATTGAGAGATGAGCTGGCTTTATCTTGTCTTTTAGAAAAAATATATTATAGAGAAAATGACTGAGTCTGTCCAACCATAGAGCACTGCAGGACAAATAACTTATCTCTCTTTCATTCATCCATTTTCCATAATACGTAATTACAATCATAATATTATCATCTCACTCCCAATATTTTTTGTTCTTCAGCATTGTATTTCATCAATACTACTCAATCAATTATTCCTATAATCTTAATTAAATCCCACCCCATAGCGTTCGATCAATTTTTATATTTTCAATCATTAATGCAATACTTTATTCACTATTACTCATTCATCTCATTATTCTAAGATTCAAATAATCTAGTTCAAATTTTTCAAGTCAAGTTTCTCATTTAGACATCATTTTGAGTTATAATTTCCAACAGCTCTATTCCATCACATCCCGGTAGTGTGTTAATGGAAAGGTTATCATTTTATATTCTTTTCAGAGAATTGACAATTATTTGATGTAGTCACATCAAAATACTATATTACGGTTATTCAAATTGCATTCAATTTTAATTTTCATTAATTAATTTTTCATACTTTGTAAAGTTCGTTGAATTATTAGCAATACTAATTCAATGTAAATTAGTGTATACGCCAGTATATATTGCAACATACATGAATAAAGAATTCTAATTCAATCCAATGTAATCTCACTCACTCCCTCTCTCTCTCTCTAACCTATTGTATTTTGATTATTGGTTATTCCAAACCATAGAACATCTATGTATAATAAATCATTCCATGTATCAGCTTGCCGGATCTGGAATCTGTTGCCTCCAACTGTGAAGAATATTGGCGATCGTGCTCTGTTTGGCGTGGCAGTATTGAATTGGCTGGGATCTGGTGGCGCAGATTAGGCTTGTTTCGGGTTCAGCTTCATTTTTATTGTCTATTTACATTGTATCAATCTACATAAATTTAACTCATTATTACCTTTTATGCAACTACAGATACAAAATATTTAATCTTATATTGTTTTATGATAATTATTACACTTTGTAAAATCTTTGTTTTTAGGGTTGTTTTGTGTGCATGTGTGAGTGAATGGCAACTTGATTAGATCTTCATTTCTTCATTTCTGATAGGTTTTCCTATATGATTTATCTAGTGGAATTTGAAATATTGTTTCCAATTGTATTAATAAATTAAGTTTAAAATTCTCTTTTATTATATGTAATTGTATTTTGATTAAGAGTTTTATTTACTTATATTAATCTTATGTAATCTTATTACATAACTAGCCGTCAGGCTCGCTTCGCTCGCCATATCCGTCTAGCCAGGGGGCTACGCCCCCTGGACCCCCGACTGGATCGTCCAAGAATGAGATCAGCAGGCTCGCTTCGCTCGCCTGCATTTTTTCATTTTTATCATATTATATTAGGACAATCCAGTCGGGGGTCCAGACTAAACGTCTGGCTAAACAGATATGGCGGGCGAAGCGAGCCTGACGGCTAGTAATATAATATTCCCAGGATTGAAGTAGCAGTGCCCAATCAATTTTTCCGCGATAAATGCATTTAAATCTTCAACTTGGTGCCAACCTAACAAAATCAACTCAACTTAATGCCAACCTGACAAAATTATTAATTTAGTTGCCAGTTAACAACTGTTTCGAAGAGGTACTCTATCTAGATTATAGTTCTATAGTAACATATGATATGGAAATTTCAATTCTAATTAAGAGATTGGGAGAAGAAGAATATACATGCTAAAAGACGAACTTTAAACCCTTAAAAACAACCCTTAGAGTTGAAATATTGCCAAAAGATTTCTTAGTGCGCCTCTAAAGGGCCAACTGAACATACCTACCAAATTTGAACATTTTTGGTCCGGTAGATTTTTAGTTATGCGAGTGAGTGAGTGAGTGAGTGAGTGAGTGAGTGCCATTTCGCTTTTATATATATAGAAGATATGTAATCTATTTTTTCTGTTTTCTTATGTGAAGTTTTCTTCTATTGTAAAGGGTTGTGTGGTAGAGAGGACCAGGAGTCCTAATAAAGGCATATAATCAATCAATCAATCAATCAATCTCTCTCACTCTCACTTTTATCATTCTTCATTGATTGTTAGTTGCTGGTTTTGTTGGATTTGTGAGTTTGTTAACTTGTTATTTCTCATGAATAATATTGTTGTCAGAATCAGAAGTTCATCAACTACAAGAGAAATTTCAATAAATCTTATATTTTCTTGTTGACATGCCAGTTTATATACCATCTCAGTTTTGAAGTTTGATCAACTATTTTGAAAGTTCACAGCATATAATATTTGAACGGTGGTAAAGTTGGCTCGACAGCTGAATGACAATTTATTAATATTAGATCTCCATTTGGAAATTGAAGAGGCTGGAAGAAGCAACAAAATACCAACGCTAAGATGGTAAAGAATAGTTCTTACTATTTTTGTCGATTGTACATTTACCGACTTGTCTTTATCGTGGAACGCGTCTTCCTTTTTTCGTTCCTCTTCTTCTTCGTTTTCCTTTCTTCTTCCTTCTTCTTTATGTCGCACGTGCGTCGTACGCTTTTTGCGACCGTTTCGTTTCTTTTTCTACGCTTCATTTTTTGTTTTTGATGCACAGTAGGAGGTGACCTGCCGCTTTTACTCCTACACCACGAGAATTATGGCCAGAAAAGTGAAGAAGTAAATGAGTGAAAATAAAGATGGGTGAAAAAAGAGAGAAGTGGTGTGCTGGCTGTTGTTTTGACGCATGAAAAAGTTGAGATGAGTTATAGAGCAAAATTTGAAGAGGATTATTTGTGTAGAATAAGAAAACGATAATTGGAAGGGAAAGATAAGTATCGAAATTTGAGTGTAGGCGGTGCAAAAATTCTATAATTTTCAAGTTTAAATACCAATCAAAACATAATTTTTAAGATCTTCATCATAAAAATGGTCTATGCTTCGTTCATGGAATATCGTGTGGCCCAATATAAATCTGACTTGAATACTTAATTTCCTATTACTTCCAACGAATCCAGAGAGGTCAGAGATCCAAAGTTGAGAGATCAGAGGTAAATATGGTTCTACTAAATACCTTATTGGAGATTCTATACAGTACCTAACTCTTCTTGTACATTCTAATTTCTTCTTCTTCTTCTTCTCTTCTTCTTCTTCTTCTTCTTCTTCTTCTCCTCCTCCTCCTCCACCTACTCCTCCTCCTCCTTCCTCTCCTCTTCCTCTTTCACATTCCTCTCATCTTCCTCCTACTCCACCTTCTACTCCACCTCCTCCTTCTACTCCTCCTCCCCCTACTTCTTCTTCTTCTTCTTCTTCTTCTTCTTCTTCTTCTTCTTCTTCTTCTTCTTCTTCATTAGTGGTACTATAATAGTGAGGTCCACGCTATAATGACAGTGTTTTATTAGCAATGGTATTGCTATCCTTGTCTATCATTCAACAAAGCGTATAGTGCTATCTCTTTCTCGCTTTTCTCTGTAGCCAGATCGTCTTTTAACAATGTAAAACATTAATAATTAATTTAAAAAATATTTCATCAATATCATTTCTTGCTTTATAAAAATATGATTAACTAGTAGTTCTGTGAACAGTAGACCTCGCGCTCAGTAAGTTACATTGACCTGTTGTTATGTTTTCTCAAAAATTAATAAATAATTTATCAATTAAAAATGTCTAGAAAGAATCCTAAATAAACATAGAGCTTTCTGTCCTATATCGTACCGTGACGTGTCGTCCCGGAATGTGAGTGTGAGCGCTGTTATCAGGTCTGGCTGCAACTGTCTACAACGTTGATGGAAAGATACAATTTTCAAGATGTTCGATGTTTTTGAACGGGTAGTATTATAGTCCACTAGACAGCTGATTTTTATGATGAATAATTTATTCTATAGTCTGATTTTTACGGTAATATTGGCGTATGAAGGAGGCTCCTTTTTCCTTTTATATTATCCTTGAAATGCAAAATTTCCAAAAACCTTGTATATACGTCGACGCGCAATTTAAAAAGGAACATATACCTGTCAAATTTCATGAAAATCTATTACCGCGTTTCGCCGTAAATGCGCAACATAAAAACATATAACATAAAAACATTTAAACATTAAGAGAAATGCCAAACCGTCGACTTGAATCTCACACCTCACTTTGCTCGGTCAATTATTTTAAACGAGAATGAACCGTTAATATCACATCAAGCTACATCAAAACGTCTCTAAGATCTACGTTAAAACTAAATAAAATATTGAAAGATATTAAGAAAATGATTGTTGTTTTCTTGTATAAGGGTTCATAGCCTTCTAGTCGTGACCCTATTTTTTTATGACTTTAGTCGTGACCCTGGGTCTCAGGGACCCGCTTCTTTCATATTGAATATTTCAATATATTTTGAGATATAATGTTATTCTATGATTCGAATATGTTCAAGGGTTATTGAAGAACGCATTGAGCACTTATGTAAAGCATAAATCGATCTTTATTATAATTATAAAAATAAATTTGTGAAACCTTGCATTTTTAGGGTAGTGAAAAGTAACGTTTGGTTATTATTTTATATGAAGTGAACAAAAAATTATAGTGATGAATACTATGATGGATCTCACATGCAACACTACCAGAAAGATAGGAAAAAAATTGGAAGGTCATAGTTCACTCTTAGGATAGTTTTTACCCTACCCTCAATTTCATGTTGCACAATCTCTGCAAGACCTCTGAAATTATAGTGATGAATACTATTATAAATCTTAAAACCTACACGAAACACTACTAGAAACATTGAAAATATATAGGCTAAGGTCTCTTAAAGTTCACTTTTAGGGGAAGTTTAGAATTCCTGGGATCACCTGAAGTTCATTGGTTTCACTATCATCCCACTCAGGGTCAGTATTCTTATCTTGAACTATGAATTTATTTTTAGGATAACTAATGTCATTGAAATAGAGTTCTAGAAGTCAATTTGTACATTCTTCGAAATCTCTGTTAAAAATAAACATTTTGACTGCTTGAATCCAATCACTCCTACATTACCTATATACCGAATATCCTGTATACCTAAAAATCCTCTAATAAAAATTCCAGAACATAAAAACATAAACATTAAACATTAAGAGAAATGCCAAACCGTCGACTTGAATCTTACACCTCACTTGCTCGGTCAATCATTTTAAACGAGAATTAACCGTTAATATCACATCAAGCTACATCAAAACGTCTCTAAGATCTACGTTAAAACTAAATAAAATATTGAAAGATATTAAGAAAATGATTGTTGTTTTCTTGTATAAGGGTTCATAGCTAGCCTTCTAGTCGTGACCCTATTTTTTATGACTTTAGTCGTGACGTGACCCTGGGTCTCAGGAACCCGCTTCTTTCATATTTCAATATATTTTGAGATATAATGTTATTCTATGATTCTAATATGTTCAAGGGTTATTGATGAACGCATTGAGCACTTATGTAAAGCATAAATCGATCTTTATTATAATTATAAAAATAAATTTGTGAAACCTTGCATTTTTAGGGTAGTGAAAAGTAACGTTTGGTTATTATTTTATATAAAGTGAACAAAAAATTATAGTGATGAATACTATGATGGATCTCACATGCAACACTACCAGAAAGATAGGAAAAAAATTGGAAGGTCATAGTTCACTCTTAGGATAGTTTTTACCCTACCCTCAATTCATGTTGCACAATCTCTGCAAGACCTCTGAAATTATAGTGATGAATACTATTATAAATCTTAAAACCTACACGAAACACTACTAGAAACATTAAAAATATATAGGCTAAGGTCTCTTAAAGTTCACTTTTAGGGGAGGTTTAGAATTCCTGGGATCACCTGAAGTTCATTGGTTTCACTATCATCCCACTCAGGGTCAGTATTCTTATCTTGAACTATGAATTTATTTTTAGGATAACTAATGTCATTGAAATAGAGTTCTAGAAGTCAATTTGTACATTCTTCGAAGTCTCTGTTAAAAATAAACATTTTGACTGCTTGAATCCAATCACTCCTAAATTACCTATATACCGAATATCCTGTATACCTAAAAATCCTCTAATAAAAATTCCAGAACATAAAAACAGTAAAGACTTAAAAACAGCATGAATTAATAAATGTAAAAATCTTAAATAATGAGATTGCATAAAAATGTGCATTTGAAAAAAAACGAAAAAAGTTACGTTAGTCGTGACCCTTGGGTCCCTGGGACCCAGAAACGTCATTTCACAAAACAACAAGTCACAGAGCACTAACACTCTACATCAAGTTTAAGTGTCTACTGACATGAATTTACATGGGTCACAATAGACAGTAAAGCAATCGGAAGCAAAATTATAACTAAAACAAAAATTTCCCGGGTCCCCGGGACCCGGGGTCACGACTAGAAGGCTAGTTATAAAGATTTTGAAGCAATTATAAAAGCCATAAATGAAGAATAACAGGTTTAAACTTATAATTCAGTATCATTAGAAGCAGAATTAACGTATAGAAGTTCATATTTTGTAGTTCTTATTATGAGAAATGAAGTGTCGACTGTTACCAATATTCGATGGCCCATGACAATCTCACAAGTTGTTTAGTAAATGTTTAGAAAATAGCTCATCATGTATATAATTTTGAAATAGAATTCACTGAAGTCATGCTTTTCTAATTCACTAAATACTGAACAATTAAAAATTATTAGATTTGTATATAAAGAATACTAATAATGTTATATTTTGGTGATATTTGTATTAGGTATACTATAATAAATTGTTTATAGATTGTTGAACTTTAATAACATACAGTTTTTTACGGATGTGATAAAAGTAAAAACGTAAGATATATTCAATAAATTGCTCCCTAACTAACATGTTTTTATAACTCTATTAAAAAAATGGAATCTACTTTTGGGAGAGGTTAATCAATATTCAAGTCCTAAATGTGGGACTAAAATTCAAATCCTATCATGTGCGAACTCGATTGCATTCTGTCCATTCATTACTGAATCTTAAAATAATCAATTATTGGAGAATAAATAATTATTATATGGCCTATTTTTGTAGCAACTGAATCGAACATTATGTGTACCTATCATACGGTAATTATGCTGAGAAAAAATACCAGAATCATTCTTATTTTATCATATAATTCCAATAAAAATATGAACATATCATATACAAATTGATAACAACAATAATCGTAGGCTAATAATGAACAAGTCTTCATTTTTCGCTTGCGGATAATGTATTCTTTCTTTTCATGTCAAAGTCTTAATTGATTATGTAATTTCATGATAAATATAAATATAATACATTCAAATTGATATGACTTATTATAGACAAAACAATTAAATGGAAAAAAATAAAAATAAAAAAGCACACCAATTTTATGCAATGTGTACTGGAACTAACCATATAGATTTGTAGCATGAGAGGTTTGTGGTTGATCGCTTCAACTTTTGGAAGATGATCATCTAATCTTTTGTTGATAACGTACATAGATCTGTACTTTGTAATTCATCAGACATAATACTACCTATGAGTGATGTTATGCACTCTGTTGGACATTTCTTGTCTTCTCCATTCTCCACAGAATATCTCTGAGACAAATCTTTATAATACACACAAGGTGATCCCGACTTGATAAGTTTCTTCAAGTCTGAGTTGTGAACAATGTCCCTGCAAAAATAATACGAAAAATGATCCTTGAAAACTAGAAATCATATAAACTGGATATCTCAAAAATTAATTGGACGATATAATTGAAAAAGGGAAAGACGAAATTATTAGTTTCTACCTATTTTTAAATGTTCGCCAAGAATAAAAATTAAATTAGGCCTATCATCTTTTTTTTGGCATGTGTATTTTTATTATAAGATTTATCCAATTTTGAATGAAAATTCTACAATCAAATTACTATGAAATACCATTTCAATTTGATTTTCTAATTGGAGATGTTCTATTTGTTTAACTATCTTCAATTTTGAATAAATGGGTATTTATCTCTTCTTTGATCCATTTTTTGTTTTTAATGCTGCTCTTGGTTTGAATTTGGTTGTCATTATCATCAATTTGACCATATTTTTTTATACTTCCTCATACTACGAGAAAAAATTAGCACAAGTTTAGAATTGAAGTAACAATATTTATGCACATAAGTAGTATGAGGATATTTCACATTCAAACAAGGGTCAAGATTATTTTGATCAGGAACAATTTCAATTTGTTAATTTTTAGTTTCTCTTACCAAAGGCATGATCCTAGAATATTAGCAGAATGGAGCACACTTATGTCGTTTTCGATTATTGGAATTTGATGTGAACGTGTTTACAAAATAGTTTATGAAACAGAATCAGTTTATGCTTCTAGAATTGAATAAAGTATTTTGTAATAAGATACTATCATTTTATTTGGATGAATGAAATACAAATGAGATATTATAAACTATTCAAATTCAATTTTCAGAGTATAATAGAATCTAACCTCAAACCTCCTAGTACTGCGTTTATCACGGAACATGGTGGATAAACGGAATCATTTTATGGTTCTAGAATTCAATAAAGTATTCTGCAATAATATACTATCATTTTATTTGGATGAATAAAATACAGATAAGATATATATTATTATAAACTATTCAAATAATTCGATTTTCAGAGTAGGATAGAACTTCTAACCTAAACTTCCATTGACATTCAGATTGGCCAAATTTCAAGTGTGCTAAAACAGCTGATCAAAAACTTTTCATTATTTGTGTTTATCATTCAATAATAATTAAAACATTCATAATAATATCATCTTATTGTCATTTGGAAGAATAAAAAGTTTAAACTCAACCACTTACATAATTGAACGTAATCTTTTAGGTTATTTAGACAAATCAGAATAAAAAATAAAAATACTTGGACAATTTCCTGATATTCAGATTACCTACCTCAGATTTTCTAGAGCTATGACCTTCCACTTTGGCTTTCGGAAGTGCTTATAATAGACAATAAATTATTTTCATATATATATTGTTTATTTTTCTGTGTGGCGAAAAATAACGTTCTCACCATGGGCAAAAATGTTTTTCCGGCTCTCAATCTTTTCTAGTCCTCGGCCTACGGCCTCGGACTTGAAAACCGATTTCGAGCCAGAAAAGTCTCATTTTCGGCCCTAGGTGCGAAATATACTATTTTCCGATCATTACTTTTTGAGATATGATCGCCTGAAGTTTGAATTTTTGGGACAGAACATTTCAAATTCGGTAAGATATAAATCCATGAGATTTAAGAGGATGGATTCTTCATGGTATTGTTGATCTAGTAAAACAAAATTTTTCTGAAAATATAAATTTTTAAGATAGTTATTCAATTTACTAAAAATAGCCAAAAATAACTTTAAGTTGAGTTATTTTTGGTAAATTGAATAACTTTTTCAAAAATTAATATTTTCAGATAATTTTTGTTTTACTAGATCAACAATACCATTAAGAATCTATCCTCTAAATTTCATGGATTTATATCTTACCGAATTTGATATGTTCTGTCCCAAAAATTCAAACTTCAGGCGCTCATATCTCAAAAAGTAATGATCGGAAAAAAATGTTTTCCTGAGAAAGCTTTTTCATTTTGATAGCTTGATGATATACAAATCGAAAAACTTTGAAAATTACCACCAGTAGAAAGTGTATTACTAGCCTTTGCACAGCCTTAATAGTGAGGTAGCCTACAGATGGTTCAGTCACGAGAAAAATCTCGAAATTGCAGCGGCCGTATATGGGACCAAGCTTTTTCTCACATCTTAACCATGGATCAACTGCTCATTAGAAAAAAATGTAATAAATAAGAAAACATTGGGATATTTTGCTAACAGGCTAGAGAAGACCGAAGATGAGAGTTTATCATCTTTCTAGTCATAGCATATGGGATACTATATGGACTATCTATTGAAAATTATGTTAAGAGCGTTTATTGATGGAGAAATGGATAAGGCATTTTTTGGAAAATGCATATGGAATTCGACATTTTAAAAAGATCAACATTAATATGATTACAACATTAATATTGTAATGTAAATAAATAAATAAAATCGTGAATGAGTGACGAAAGTTGTTGTATCAAATTGAAAAAAAAAACCCTTAAAATTATAAAGATGAAATACTTACGGGATATGAGATCCCTTTCTCAGTTATTGTGAACTCTTGAGCTAAATTTTCTTCATCTTGTAAGAATTTAATTTTCTTTTCGCAATATCTCATAGCTCGAGTCTCATCCACAACTCTGCATACAATTGCTGACAGAACATGACAAGTTCTACCCATTGTTGAACATTTCAGTGTCAACATCCTTCTTTGCATGGGCTGGAGTCTACCACACTTCGGTATCACTTCAAGTTTTAGTCGACCTTTAATAATAACCCTGGGGATTGAACAAAGTGAATCATAATTCATAATAGGAGAGATTAGAATCAATTTTTATATAGCATTAGGAGACTATACAATCGTGACATCAAGAGAAAAGGTGTACTAGAAATCAAAACTATATATAGGCTTCTATTCTATACTAATATTCTTTTTCAATCCGCTGCAATAGATGGAATCTCAATGGTTTAATCTCTCTGCTTTATTTTATCAAGAGATGTACTGCAACATCTCGGTGTTTATCGTAAATAAAGAAGTGTTTGAATTTTCACATCCTATACAAATATCTCATAAATCTGGTAAAAAATATATTGATAAAATTTTGTATAGTGCATTTGATTGCTTTATTAATACTGTCTGGTTTTTCTCCCAGGTAGTATCAAGATCAACAGGTAGTATAACAGGCTATGAATCGAATTGGAAAATAATTAAAAAAATAAGTAGGGTACATGGTACATGAGAGTAAATGTTTTTGGACAAGAAATTCATTCTATTCAAATTCCAAAACTTTATACTTTATTCGATTAGATAACGTTATTTTTCTTTATTAATTTTAATAACTTAATATTATAAATTACGATACTTAAGTATATACAATTATGGATGAAGTATACAAGCTACACAAGTTTGAATGGAAGGACTAGTTTTGAGAATACTCTGGAGCATAAGGAAGGAGTTGAATTTTAAGTTTTATGTTTAGTGCCGTTATAGAACCCACCATTGTTCTAAATAAACTTCTAAAAATAATTCACTAAGTGAGATGGGATTAGAATTATAGAATACTGTAAAATGGTAAATTACCTCTGCCAATGATATCGAAGTGTCTCGTCTGTATTGTTGTTTATGAAGAAGATTCGTTTTACAACATCGTTGGGGTGGATCACTGGAAAAGCTATATGATTAACTGATAATTCCAATTTCGATGAAGGAATCAAGCTCTTTCCAGTCGCCATCTTCTTGCACAATACATAAGGGTTGTACTCTGGGAACAGCTGTGAGCTTCCCCTCACAATCAAATTGCATTGTTTCTTGTTATCAATAAAAATGTTGTATTTTGCCTGTTAAAAAATAGCAAGTATAGCATATAGGAGTTGGTTTTTTCATGTACGAATTGATTATATTACCCTACATTTATTCTTCAATCTAAAATAAGGATAATAATCTACTAAAAGTCGTTGTCAACAATATTAGAAATGCATAAGGAAGAAATCTTAACAGATTATAAGAATTATAGACGGCATGAAAAGGTTTCGAAATTCTATAAGTCCAGCTTCATAATACTTACTTCGGTAGAATTAATAGTAACCGGCAGGTAGGAGAAAATTATAGGATGCTGAGAAAAAGGTTGAACACTTTCTGAAGGATTCAAACATTTTATATATTTTGTTCCACCACGAACTTTTCTTATTGTATAGTTTACTGAATGCTTGAATGGATTGTAAACCCATAGCACCTAAAACAGAAGAATTGTTGAGGATAATTGTCAGACATTGGAAAGTAATAATATAATCTGCAGATGGAAGATCAAAATTCAAAAATCATCATTAAGGCGACTGAAACAATTGAACTCACAGAATTATAGTCTAATAATTTAGAGGCTTTATTTTTAAGAAACCCTTCAACTCCCCAATCAAAAGTTCAAAGTTCTAAGACCAAGAATGAGAACAGCTTCAACTATAGGCTACTAACCATGAGAAAGCTCAAGGAAGGGAACAGCACAAGTCACAAGCTATAATTTGCCAAGAGTAACAAAATCAAGTACAGGTAGCCGGTACACAATATTAGTATTCTACCTGTGATTGTGATTTGAGCTCATTAATGAAGATTGGTTGCATTTCAAAGTTGATGACGTTATTGATTATTGTGGAGTCACAGGGGAATAAAGCTTTGTTCTCATCTGGAGCAACCCGTGAAAATACCAAAGATAATCTGGACCCCAATTCTGATCTATTTTCAGGAAAAAAATCCAATGCGAATTCTACTTTTTGTGCACCGGATGGAAAGTATTCGACTCTCACTGTCCAGAGCATTGTCTCAAAACTCTGAAAAATAAAAAATATTATCAACAAAATAAAGCATAAAGTTGAGACGATTGATTGATTATTCACCAATAATTAATTAATATTTCAATTGAGCAGACTACGCTACTGTACATTCTGTACAATTCTTTACTATATCGATCGAGATTTTTTTATTTTATTTTTACAAATTAATATTAATGGAGTCAACATTCCAGAACAAAAACTATCCAAAAATTAGCAGGTAATTATTCACATTGTGAAGAAAATAATGTTTAATGGATTCACCTGCAAAACCCCATGTGTCGGAATGATTATTATCTTATCGACATGCACGCAACACAATCTCTTCACAAAAGTATTAAATCCCATTCTTTTTTCTTCTGCCTTGCAGGAACACTGGTGATCATTTTTCCTCAATGACCATTCGATACCACAGTCAGATACGTTTTTTATCAACATAACGATGTCAATTTTATTGTTAAATGGTGGATGACTTGTCAGTACAGGCAGATTAATTTCTATTTCTTTTGAAAAGTCTTGAAATGACAATTTACCAAGAGCATCGTTGAGTCTATAAATGAATAAATTCAGTAATAATCAATTCATCATGATACATATGGTACTGAATATTTTGATAAAATAGTACAAAAGTAAACATTATGAATAAAAAATATTTTAATTAAATAACATTTTATTGACTTTTTGTGTCATCAAACTCCTGAATTTTTAATGTAATCAATTTTTAATCCGGTTATCTTCAAAAATATGTTTCTTCTTCTTTTAATGTGAAAACTTGCTGCAAGCTACCAGTTTTTCATTGGAGATGCGTATGACACTATAGTAGAAGCTGTTTCAATAATTATTATGTCCATAATCATATCTATAATAATTATCTTATCAGTTCTATTTATTAGTAAATATTCTCAATTCATTAAACATTTATATTATCCAAGAATAATGTGTTATATGTTTAATTATATGCTTATATATCAGCTAACAAACTACAATTACTATTGTAATCAATGATGATTTAATAGGATTCATAAAGATTTATCCTTTACACAATAAAATCACAAAGTTTACAAAGTCTGTTTAAAACCTTGGAACCTTTCTCGCAATTATTCTTTCAATATTATCAAAAGCTGTTCTTATTCTGAAAAATAAAAGGAGGAGGATCAACATCTTTACGGACCTGTTAATATCCAAAATATTCCAAATGTTATATTTGGTTAGGAATGGAATTGATTCAATCCTTACATCGACTATCTTCAATTTCGGATAAACTCCAATGATATCAAATGTGGCTAGATCCATCCAACTATCTGTTATAGGTTGTCTTGAGAATCGAGAGCTTCTAAGATTGCAGCCTATCTTTAGAGAATGCTGGTCTAGACATACGGGCTTGGCCTTCAACTTTACCTACAATTGAGAAAAATCAACGTAGAATGCGAGTACTTATGAATTATTTTCATCATAATCATATAGTTTGTCAAACTCATATTTTACTGTTTAAAAAAAGTCGTAAAGTTCATTCATCACCACATTATAAAAAAGTTCCAATTTTAGCTTAATCGAATGAATTGGAAAGGAAATAATATTTTTGAAAGCTACAGAGGCTACCTTACATTTTAGTTGACAATACAGTAGTATGAATAAAAGTATATTTTGCAAATACCTGAACACTTTCTCCAGCACCAATTGTTACTCTTGCAGGATGAAAAGAGATATCTTCTAATTCATTTCCAGAAAGTGTTTTACAACCTAGAGAAATGTGTAAAGTAGATTCTCCATCATTCGTAATCGTAAAGGTCTCTGATTTGTAACTTCCAAGAACAGTTTTACCAAGTGAGAAGTTGATTTTGTCAACCTACAAATTTAAATCATAATTTCACGTTAGATAACAAAATTAAAGAAAATATATCGTTTTTTCAATGTAATTCTCTTATAGAGAAATTCAGTTTTAGTATCACCAAAAACATATAATAATGAACATAAATATATAGGTAGTATAAAGTATCATTCATAATAGAATTATATATAGACAATGAATATTTGTATTTTATGATAGAATGTATCATACAAGATAATTATGCGATATTATTGTATTTTATATGTATTGAACTGTAATAATGAGCAAGGTATTATTCTCCTTTCGTACGTATTTAGTAAAATAGATGGTGATAGCCTATTTCAACAATGATAAAAACAACATGACTGAATTTTATATTGAAAACGCTTTAATTTAATGAAATTAAATTGCTAATTAACTTGATGTGTTCACTCCACATTTTCAAGAGGGTAAATTAGTACGCATTTAAAATTTACCAGTAGCAACATCTTGACTAATAAGGGTTTCAAATTGATCAGAGATCGAGAACCATATAGAAATTTCGAGTATACAAATGTAGAATATCGTCAGATTGAACTACAGACATAGCTTCAAAAGTGGTTAGGAAATTTGAAATTTTGGAAAATATTACCTTTAAGTGGCCTGCTTTGCATTCTCCTTTGATGAGAATTGGTATTCTTTTGAAAACCTCTTCGGAATCGATCTTGTGAATCAATAATGTTACGGTGCATTCATATTCTCCAGTATTCACGGGCATGAAATGCCAGAAAGATTTCCTGAATTCATTTCCATTGATCAAACTAGTCAATTTTGGGAGTTTGAATGCCGAAGGTGGTTCATTATTGCTTTCAAAAGAATACCTTGAAAAAATAAATAACAATTACTGTATTAGAGTAAGATAAATTGAAGTCTACATTCTCAAAGTGAACAATGTTCAGTTATCCACTGTACAGAATATAATGTCCCAGTTTATTAATTTAACATGAAAGGTATTCATCGAAAAATTTAATTAATAAGAACCATGATAAGAGCTGTTTATGAGAATGATTAAGCTCGAAAAAACACACCAATTTTGAAAATAAGATTCAATCATTTCATAAAATTAATACAGTAATCAATCTTATCAGATAAATGTAATGTGTTTTATCTTGGTTGATTTTTGCATTTTGATTCAGTTTGCTCAATCAAGAGTCTTCAATTGAGATTTTTCTATTTATAATTCACACATATAATATATATTTATTGTCAATTAATCATATGATCACAAATAAATCGCTTATCTAGTTTTCTTTCAGTTTTCTCGATATTAGAAATAGAAATAGGTCATCGTTCTATCAAATTAAGGGCCTAGTTTTGTACGTGGAAAACTCCGTGAAGTTTATTGTGGATTTGTAAAGTGTTTCACCTCATACAGCAGATCGTTGGATTTTTCAATCCAACGCTGATGGTCTGACAGCAGAGTGGATGAGTCATCGGAAATTTCAAAGGCTTTCCGTCATTTATGATCAGAGTGGGTTTTCCAATTGTTTGAATAATGTTTATGTAAACCTGAAAACAAACCACATTATACAAAATTGAAAAAATGAAGCTTTTATAAATTATTTTCTACATTGAATCAAAAGAATTCTGAAATGTGTTGACACAGTTATTCAATGAAATTCAGTAGGCTAATAGTAATTGACAATTTGCCAGAGAAATATACTAAAAGATTTATTATAAGAAACATACCTATATAGTCTATGGAAACCTTAGATGGCAGCATTGCTCTTATAGAATACAGTGCTGCCAGATTTCACAGAATCCAGCGAGCCTGTGAGCTAATTGTGTAAGAGAAAGAGCGAAAAAGAGAGCATGTGCATTTTTGATAGAATAAGCATAAAAGCGGCAAAAGTGTGCTCTTATCGTTATTTTGAAAAAACATTGGCCATAAAGCCCCGTGTTGCAAACTATGGTTTGCACGGACTATAGTAGACTACTAAAATAGAAACAGCATACGAACACAAGTTCATCAGTACACCTCTCTCCAACTAGAACAAACTTAGTTTTTCAGATGATATTAGTCTATATAAATAAAAATCGAGACTCAAATTTTGACATTCAATAACTTTTCTATGTGTACACCGAATTTTTTATGATTTTTTTAGTTGTGTTCGTTATGTTCAGGACCAGGTTTATGGCCTATCAAATTTATAATCCGACTTCAGGACTCTTTCCTACGGTCCTTCAAAGTTTACATGTAATCCTTATGGGAGAAGATTTGTGAGCTGGCCACACACAGAAATAAAAATCAGCTGTTATAATCATTGCGTCATCCAACAGCCGTCGGTAGATAGTTCAGACAAGAGTGTTTGCTGCTCCATAACCGCCCATGTATTTTATTCCAAACGCCCCGACAAAAACATAATGACTTTTCTGTGTGTAACCATTTAGCAGTGCAACCTCAGGTTTAAGACCTACATGCTCTAAAGAAATTGCTTTGTTTAGAATAATAAATTGTGCTGTCTTCGGTGTTCAGAATTTATTGATTTTTAGTAAATTATTTATTTGGCAGTTGGAAAATCTATATATATAAAAGCGAAATGGCACTCACTCGCATAACTAAAAATCTACCGGACCAAAAACGTCCAAATTTGGTAGGTATGTTCAGTTGGCCCTTTAGAGGCGCACTAAGAAATCTTTTGGCCATATTTTAACTCTAAGGGTTGTTTTTTAGGGTTTAAAGTTCGTCTTTTAGCATGTATATTCTTCTTCTCCCAAACTGTTAATTATAATTGAAATTTCCATATCATATGTTACTATAGAACTATAATCTAGATAGAGTACCTCTTCGAAACAGTTGTAAACTGGCAACTAAATTAATAATTTTGTCAAGTTGGCATTAAGTTGAGTTGACTTTGTTAGGTTGGCACCAAGTTGAAAATTTAAATGCATTTATCGCGGAAAAATTTATTGGGCACTGCTACTTCAATCCTGGGAATATTATATTACTAGCCGTCAGGCTCGCTTCGCTCGCCATATCCGTTTAGCCAGACGTTTAGTCTGGACCCCCGACTGGATCGTCCTAACATATGATGAAAATGCTCAAATGAAAAATGCAGGCGAGCGGAGCGAGCCTGCTGATCTTATTCTTGGACGATCCAGTCGGGGGTCCAGGGGGCGGAGCCCCCTGGCTAGACGGATATGGCGAGCGAAGCGAGCCTGACGTCTAGTTATCTATATACCTGAAATAGTCGCTCTATCAACTGCAACAAGTCCCATATCTCTAAAAATTCCAAGAGCTCCACCCCATCTATGCAAAGTTTAATTTTAGATTCTCAATTATCAGGCTTCAGATACAATTTGAACAAAAAATTTCAATAGGAAAAGATTGAGCATAAAAATCTCTACAACTTATATTCAATAACATTTTCACCTAAAATTGAAAATAAGCTCGAAATTCGAGAAAATGTTATTATTTCAATTGCAAACTGTTGGCAACTGTTGATTCTATTAAATCATTCACTAGAGATAGCAGACTTCGTGTGTCTCCAGCGTTATTTTCCTGTCACCAGCTGGCTTAGATCTTTGTTTATAAGTACACTTGAGATGCGCGGGAACACTAGCGTCAGGTGATCAATTTTCATAACGGCAAGGAAAGTTGTGTGAGTGCGCCACACCAGATTTTCATGTGTGCGCCGAATTTTTGATGATTTTTTAGTTGTGTTCGTTATGTTCAGGAGCAGGTTTATGGTCAAAAAATCTATGTAATTTATAATCCGATTTCAGGACTCTTTCCTACGGTCCTTAAAAGTTTACATGTAATCCTTATGGGAGAAGATTTTTGAGCTGGCCACACACAGAAATAAAAATCAGCTGTTATAATCATTGCGTCATCCAACAGCCGTCGGTAGATAGTTGTAGACAAGAGTGTTTGCTGCTCCATAACCGCCCATGTATTTTATTCTAAACGCTCCGACTAAAAACATAATGACTTTTCTGTGTGTAACCATCCAGCAGTACGGCCTCAGGTTTAAGACCTACATGCTCTAAAGACATTGCTTTGTTTCGAATAATTGTGATGTCTTCGGTGTTCAGAATTTATTGATTTTTAGTAAATTATTTATTTGGCAGTTGGAAAATTATCTATATAAATAAAATGCTGCATCGTGCCTACTCAGGTGTGCATCCAGCTGAAGTTTGTCATGAGATGCATTAAGCAGCGTCTACACCAAAGTTATTAACAAAATGTTAATAACTTAATCCTTATAGATTCAATTAGATTGAACAGAGCTTGACAAACACATTTATGTTCATCATGTGCATGATAAGTTATTTTCAATCTAATAGAATCTATAATTATTAAGTTATTCACATTTTGTTGATAGCTTTGGTGTAAACGCAGCTTATACTATTTGGCGGTACGAAGTTCGCCGGGCCAGCTAGTTAGTAATAGAAATAAAAAACTTTTCAGATGATATTACCTACCGATTTCATATCTCAAATAATCTAAAGAGGTGTATTCAATAATATCAATTTCTATTATATATTTACATTTCCATCCACTTCCAAATTACACCTCCTTGGAAGGGTTATCACTTGACGAACGACTTCTCTAAATATCAAGTTGAAAACCGCTTCCCGTTGGTTCGAAACCCACCTACATCTAAAGGTCCATTCATCTCTCATCATTATCAGTCCCATTAACCACACTTCACAGTTGACAAAAAATGTATTAGGTGATGCCTTTTCATACCTGATAATCCAAGTTCAGTTCAAGAGTCAATGTCTCGTTCAAGGACTTACTACATGGATTATTAGAAGCAGCAAGTTTACTTTTGACAGTGAATATTTGATATGGGCCATGCACCACTCCTTCTTTTGGTTCAATGTCTAAGGAGCTGTGAAATGTGTAGCGTATTGATAAAATGAGATAGGAGTAGTCTAATATACGAATTGCACAATAATTTTAACATTTAAAAAGACATTATACTTGAATCTTTTTTAGGAAATTGTATTTTATAAGAAGGAACACATTGAGGCTTAATGATGCTCTTTTAGACATTGAAAATAATTATGTACCTACTTCTTAGGTGATTCTTTCAAAAAGTAGTAAATTCTAGTTGAAACATAGAGAAAACCCTGCTAACGGCTTAAAGTTATTTGGCCCGGTTGTACTAAAGCCTTCTTTGATTGTTTCTCGTGGTATTTAATCATGATCAAAAAATTTTTTTTCAACCAGGCCTTAGTAATTCTCACGTTATAGAGGTAACGCGACTTTTTAATATTTTTAAGCAATAATTCATTTATAAAGCCAAAATATAAAATTATTTTCAAGTATTTTTTTGTTTATCCGAAGTCTAGATGCGATAATAAATTCTAAAAGTACTTCAATATACATACCATGAATGTAATTTGAACATCATTGGAAGGTGACCATGTCGTTTCAATGTAAAAGTCCTAATATTATTAGAATTGTCTTGGCATGAAAACAAATGAACAGTATTTTTCTGCAAATCCAAACTATATTCAGCTATCCAAGAATAGTTTTGGAACGAATTTCCTTGAAAATAGAAATCAATCATTATATTATCTAATTGGCATTATTTGTTAAAGTATATCCTTTAATAAACGATAATGTACATTGTTTTCATTATGCTTTTGCTAATGTCACACTTACGAAAACATTATCTGTTCAGAATTGTTTGATAGAAGTTGAAAAATTTCAATACATAGCCTATGAATACGTTTTCTAGAGAAAATAAGATCAACAGTAACCCTTGAGGTAAATGTATTTATCTTCATGCATGAATTAATTTTTTGTCTCTCTCTAATTTCCCTGATCTACAATATTATCAATATATTGATGGACTCATTTTTCAGATTACAGCAGCCGAGCTTGTTTTCAGAGAAATGCATGTTCACTAAGAAAGACTAATATAAAGTAGAATAATGTAGTACGGTACCGTATGAATTTTCTTAGTTAATCAAACAGTTATCGTCAAACATACAATAGGAAGAATCCAGCCGGGACAGGAGCATCTCTCCTTCTCTCGCCCCTCCACACCAGCTGCCTTGAGGAAGATCATACGCTCTTTCAAATCCTCTTGAAGTCCAGATGTGTTTGGCATGTCTATGAGCATTCTAAGAGAGGTTGCTGATGCCATTGCAGTTCCTCTCTCTCTCTGCATCTGTCAATGAGTGCTTGAGGTCTGGAAATTTTTCTGATTTCTTGAAAACATCAAGAACTGTCCCAGTCTTCAAGAAGGGTGATCGTGAGAACCTTCTTAGTTTCATGTCAATCTCCATAACTCCTGTCTTTGGCAAGGTGATTGAGGCAGTGATAAAGCCTCAGCTGGAGGCTTTCTTCGAGGAGAATGGTCTGTTCTCCAACATGCAGTTTGGCTTCCGAGTTGGGAGATCAACAGTGGGTGCAGTCGACCATGTAGCTGAGCGGATTGATGCTGCCTTCGAGGATGGTGAATCTCTTGCTCTGGCTCTCTGTGATCTGAGCCGAGCTTTCGACTGTGTGGACCATCACATTCTACTTAGAAAACTCAGTTTCTACGGTCTAAGGGACTCGGCCCTTTCCATCTTGGACTCATACCTTTCTGAAAGGACTAAGCTTGTCTCCCTCAGTGGTGCAAATTCCCAGACCCTTCCGGTGGCTTTTGGTGTTCCTCAGGGATCGGTACTGGGGCCATCACTGTTCCTTGTTATGATAAATGACCTCGACGACCATGGTTCTTCTCTGATGTTTGCGGATGATGCATCACTGCTGTCATCTGGTGCTGAGCTTGAGCGGGTTTTGGAGGCGTCTGCGGAGCATCTTCGATCTGCCACTTCATGGTTCCTAGCTAATCGATTCCAGCTGAATGAGGATAAGACACAAAAGATCATCTGCAGCTTGTCACGAGAACAGCGTGACCTTCAGAATCCAGCAGTAAAGCTGCTGAGTTTTGTCTTGGATTGCAAACTTAGCTGGAACAGTCATTTACAGCAGGTAACCAGCCGACTCTCCCGCATTTGCTTCCTGTTGCTAAAGATGAGGGGCCTGGTGACGGAGAGGTATCTGTTAATGATGTATCACGCTCTCTTCCATTGCCACATCACCTATGGATTGCTCTCTTATGGGGTCATTTGGCAGTAGCTGCTGATGTACTGAGGCTGCAAAAGATGGCTTCAAGAATTATAACAGGCAGTGACCATCTTGCCCACTGCAAGCCCATCTTTGCTCACCTTGGTGTACTGACTGTCTTGAGCCATTACATCCTCCTGTGCTTGGTGTATGTCAAGAAGATACAGCATACTCTAGCTGCCCGTAGTGACATCCACCGCCACAACACCAGGCGCAGTGAGCAGTTGGATATCCCCAGGAGATGCCTCCACCGATCACAGGCCAGTTATAGGATTTCAGCTCAGAAATTCTACAACAAGCTGCCTAATAGTGTGAAGCAATTGGATGAGGCCGTCTTCCGGAGAACCGTCCGGAAGCTACTGTGTAACAAGGCATATTACAGTGTGAATGAATTTATGGGTGATAATTTGAAGTTTTACTTAGAGCGCGAGTACTGGATCACTGCCATCTGAACTGTTACAGTTTTTGTTGAATGTGTTTTGTACGTGCTTTGATTTTTTGACGCAATCGATTCCACAATTGTGGGTAATGGATGAAGCAGAAGGTATTAAAGGGATACAGTATTGGGAAATCATAAATTAGATAAGGAATTAATAAATGAGGAAGTTGATTAAATCAGTTATGAGCAATTATAAATGTTATAATATACATATTAATAATAATATTTA
The DNA here is from genome assembly GCF_014356525.2 of Nilaparvata lugens. Lineage (NCBI taxonomy): Eukaryota > Metazoa > Arthropoda > Insecta > Hemiptera > Delphacidae > Nilaparvata > Nilaparvata lugens. The sequence continues at coordinate 14,214,746 of NC_052509.1, read as the reverse complement.
GTTGATTTATATTGAAATAACTCACCAATAATGATGATTTTGATTGGAATAAGAATTATCGTCTCCATCCAGAGAAGAATGGCATCGAATCTACCAGAGTAGAACTTATCGTGTTGAGTGGGTGTGAAAAATAAGTCCAAATTCATTGTTTGAGAAGGCGAAATCGTATCATGCTCTTGATGAATCCTGAACACTTTATTCTTTCCAAGATCTGAAAAAAGGTTCAATAACATGATAGGAAATTTCCAATGACATGATAGGAAATTGATGCAATCAACATCAAGATAATTGGTTGTGGTCTCGATGATGAATTAATCCAAAGTTTTAGAAAAAAGATTGAAATTTCATGTATGTTCGATCTTTATAGCAGATTCTCACTACAATAGAATAAACAAAATACTAGTTTATTGCCTATATTTACACACTTAAAAAATTATTGTGGGTGAAGTGGCTAATATTCTCCTAATATTCATCCAATGTTTAAGTGCCAAAAACTATAGAAGAAATTGGATTTCAGAAGTCAATACTTTCTACAAACAGACTGTAGGTCATTTATAGTAACTATATAAATAATGCTTATAATTATAAATAACTATTGGTGATTTACGATTCACAAGATTTGTGTGTAGGGATGTCAATCTCGGGATCCCGAATTCCGGTCCATTTTTGATACCTAACAATCCCGGGATTTTCGGGATTAGAAATTTCACTTTTATTTACATAATATACTGTACTCTGTACTGGCTAAATAGAATCATAGAAAAAGGATAAGCGTAAGTTTTGTTTGACAATTTTTTTGTCTCTGATAGAATTCAAATTATCGGTTCGCATCATTTGCAGAATGGTTGTTGATCGGCTGTTATGCCTCTACGTTTATTGTTTCTGTTTACACAGCATCACAATTACCAGTTTAGACCAGTTAGTAAAGAATAATTCTATTCTATTCTCTATTACATTCTATACTCACTGGTCTAGAAGGGCATATAGTGCTGATGTCATTTCCTTGAAATGCACTCAGAACTTAAAAAAGACTTCAGAAATCAGAAATAAACAAGCATCATATTCACTCTCTGTGTAATTATTCCTCATTATCTTCTCTCTCTCTGTCATGAGTAGAATATCCAGTTGAAGTGAATATATAGCTGGTTCTACAAAATTCAATTTAGTAGTGGTTCAGCTTTTGAATAAAGTTACTCCTAATCTTCAAAACATTTATAGGAATAGAATGTTTAATTTTAATAGTATTCATAAGTATTTTTCCATTCCAATAATATCCTCTCCCTCTATGAGCCCTTTTTCATCTCCACACACTGTTACTGAACATGTAGTTGAGGAGAAACAATTTATTGGTTAAAAGTGCATGAAACTGATTTTTGTCAATCCCGGGATCAGTCCTGGGATCCCGGGATCAATATTGGATAATTCCGAAATGCCGGTATTAGAATTCAGTCCCGGGATTGACATCCCTATATGTGTGGTTTTATCAGATCGGGCAGTATCGGGCAGTAACCTCAACTTCTTTTACGGTGTATATACTATTCTTTGTTTCAGATCTAGATATTAATAACTTTCATCAGCATTTTACTAGCCGAAACATTATAAAAAAATCAAATGTTCCTATAAAGCTGATGTGTAATTAAAAATTGTTTTTAAAAATATTGATGTATCGAGAGATAAAGTTACAAGTAGATGGTTTATCTGTGAGCCGCTCTGCTATTTCCGAAAAATACAAAGAAATCTATCACAATCTAGTCTTATTTTCCATAAAGCACATGACTGCATGAATGCATTTACGCACAGACATGAGCTGACCATAGTAAGCTAAACCCACCATGTGTGGGACTGTCCATCCTTGTGTGTAAATAATTGAGAGCCCAGCCGTGTAGAGGGCGTTTGGTCTGGTGGACAGAGTGCTTGCGTGGCAGCCTAGACACACCGGGTTCAAACCCTCTTATTACCAAAAGTTTTTAACCAGGTCACTCATCCTGTGTTATCGGATGGGCACGTTAAATTGTCGGTCCCGGCTGAAGTATAACAGTCGTAAGACCTACTGACGGCTTGAATTATATATTGAGGCGAGGTACACGACCTTCCAACAAGGGACTCCCCACTAACAAAAGCCATATGAATTTACTTTTTATTGTCGTGCATCCCGCACGGCATACAGTACTACTAGCAAAAGTCAACGCAAAAAGTGTTAATGATATATTTTATAGTAATTGTAAAACTAGTAGTTCTGTGAACAGTAGACCTCACGAAGTATTCTCATCCACAAGTACTGATTGAAACTATAGACCTTATGGAGATACAGAAATAGACTGCTGGCTTCTCCACACATATTTGTAATCACTTGTCAGCTGATTTATGATGAATATTTCTATAGTCTGATTTTTACTCTAATATTGGCGTATGAAGGAGGCTCCTTTTTCCTTTTATATAATCCTTGAAATGCTAAATTTCCAAAAACCTTGTATATACGTCGACGCGCAATTAAAAAAGGAACATACCTGTCAAATTTCATGAAAATCTATTACCGCGTTTCGCATCAGTAAATGCGCAACATATAAACATTCAAACATTAAGAGAAATGCCAAACCGTCGACTTGAATCTTAGACCTCCCTTCGCTCGGTCAATAAATGTTTCTAACGCAATTATTTCGAACTATCTGCTACTCAAAAGTCGAGGGCTTGATTGCTAACCTGTTTGACCCATTGATATCCACTGGATAGTTGTTTCTGCTCCACTAAAATTGGTTAGTGTGATCGTTGTCTGTTTAACATCACCGAATCTACATGTACCGAAGTCAATGTAGTGCTCGGATAATTTTATGCAGTTTCTATTGCTTTCATTGCCATCGATAATTCTCTTCAATTCATCAGTAGAAATTTCATTTTGTGGGAAAAACGTTTTGATACTATGAAATAGCATTGGTTTGTCATTTTGTCCGTTGGTCATTTTTTTCTCGGTGCAAACAATGTAGATTGAAATTGGTGGCTGAAAATAGAATGTAGATAAGTGATGAATTTTCCACATTCTGTATTGTACCATTCATATTCAGATATTCATCAACTCGAAATAAAGATTGCTCTAATAAGATTAAGTGAATTCAACTACGACGTATTACATTCAATAAATTTCTGCACAATTACTTTCCAGTCATGTTAAGTTTGGGGGCAAAGCCCCCACTTGGAAGGACCGATGCTAGCTATCGATGTTAATGTGTTTCAATTTGGGGTTTCATTGACACTGATCTTTTACATGCAAATTATGTTCCTCTCCACCAACGAGACGACTGTTCCACGTGGAGTCAGAGCATAATTTCGTGGCAACAGGGAAATGCAAGTTTGAAATATTCCCAAAGACTAGTGTACCATCGCTGACGGAAATACAAGTTAGACGGAAATACCCGGATGCAAGTTGGCAAAATCTTGATGTGAGAGAATCATTTTTCAACTCGAAAATTTCTCACGATAAAAATTCAACTACATGATCACTGGTGTCTCATTGATAAAGTCCTAATTCTTCACTGTTTTGAATAAACCAAATCAATAAATAAATCACAAACTTCTTTCAATTCTATCACCTATTCATTGTATTATTTATTCATCTCTATAGTAGAAAATAAAACTTGAATATCTACTAGTAAACATATTTTTGTTTAATACTAATTTAATAATAATTCATAATTTAAATATTCATTTGAATAAAATTAATTTCACAGTAATTTCCATCTGTAGGTAGGTGCCTATACTAGTAAACCTTACATCCACTTAACTTACATGATGTTCAATCAAGCACATGAATTGATGGAATTTCTGGCCTCTCAACTTGTTTGCATAGCTGGTTATTATGCGCAACTTTTGGAAAGGTTGCAGTAATCCGAAATCCGGTGTAAACTTGACACAATCTACCCCATTGCAGTCAAACATGAAGTTGGTAACAACATTACTGCAATTTTCAATAAAGAATGTTTTCTTCTGAACTTCGTGCAGTAATTTTCCATCGAATTTTACTACATTAGTAGGAATGATTACTCTTGGTCCTGGAAATGCAGAATGCATAAAATAGAAATGAGAAATATTGTAGAACACAAACTAAAACGTGGATGTAGGCCTACTTATTAGGTAGTAGAACTGGTATTTGATTATCCCAAGGGAGGTTTTCCGTTGCAAAACAGTACCGTATAGTGTGTTTCTTTCACTCTATAAATGTTGAAAAAATCTTAATGTTTTACAGAAAAATGTTGGAGTTGTGCATTTTGATTGCTTGGATGAAAAATGCAGAAAACACAGAAATAGAGGGATTAGGAACACTAATTTAATCTATTAAAACGTTTAATGTAGGTAACTGTCTTTAGCTTTGGAAAAGTATTCAAATGTATAATATACATTATATTGGAAATATATAGTCCTACTAGACATGTAACTATCATAACACTAGGCAGCATGTTGTTAAAATACGAAAAGCAATATAATAAACAGCATCGTACAGTCAAACGTTCACTGAGATATGCGTTGTTTGATGACAAAGCAGTCAATGAAAATATACGGTACCTATATAAGATATCAAAATCTACGACAGTAACAAAGACTTTATGCATCGCCAATAATTTTCCAAGGTAGATTAAATTAATTATTATTAAACGAAAATCCCAATTGCTGTGAATCAACCCGAAGACTTCTGCTACTGCAAATACTGACAACAGGGTAAACAGCAAGATGGAAATTCGATGAGAGCTACTATACAAAAATTATTTGACAACCCGGGAATTTCGGGCATTTAATTGGGATTTTCGTTAAATAATTATTCATTAATTAACATTTGAACAAATTCAAATTCAAATTCAAATTCAAATTCAAATTCAAATTCAAATTCAAATTCAAATTCAAATTCAAATTCAAATTCAAATTTTATTTATTCAAGTAAGTTACAATACATTCTGGTTCATACACGAATCTACAATAAATTACAGTACAACAGCCAATTATGCAGCAAATTTCACATATTATGAAAACTTATTAATTACAATGAAGATTGAATGCAACATTAGAATATTGATAATATAGTATTGTAATATAACTACATAAATCAGCGGTGTTTCAACAATGAATAAATGATAATTTCAATGAATAAATATACACCCCACTATATATTATATGTGTTGGGGTATAAGTAATTAGTTGCTTATTGCGTGTAATAATTACTATTTACAAACTTCATTCACTGATATGGGATTAAAGTTTTTTATAATAAAATTAGTAAAAATGTATAATACAAACAAACAAAATTATGGAATTAGTAAATAAATATTAATGTTCTATTAAGGATAATAATAAGAAAGGTTATTTTTAGAAAAATGAAAAACAGTAAAGAGTGGAATGAAGAATAAATAGTTTCAATATTTACAGTCTAACTAAATTTTCACAATTTTCCACTCCAATATCAACCAACCAGGAAAATAAACTTTTCTTGAACCTGTGTCTATTGAATTCTTCCCTAATGTAACTTGGTATTGAATTATAAATTTTGGTCCCAAATATGTGTAGTTTCTTTGCCCAAATGTAGTGTTCATCCTTGGTACTATTGAATACGTGTTTCTCTGCCTTGTTTGATGGTTATGATCTGCCAGTCTTATGTGTTCGTTGTTTCTCCTCATTCGCGTGATGATAGCCTGGATGTAGAGTTGTCTTACACTCAGTACTTTACTGTCCTTGAAAAGAATGTTCGTGGGGAATTGATTCTCCTTGAAGCCTATTATTTTTAGTATTCGTTTTTGAAGTTTATAGAGAGGTTCAACATGTGTAAAATTCGTAGCTCCCCAGATTATTATGACGTATCTTAAAATTGATTGCACTAAAGAAAAATAAACAGTTTTTAATGTCTCATAGTTGAGGATTTTACGGAGTTGATAGAATTTGTAGAGAAGCTTCCTGATCCGGGTAATTGATAGATTAATGTGCTTGTCCCATTTGAATTTGTTGTCCACTATTGTTCCTAAATATTTTATTTCATTGACTTGTTGAATTGAAGGGCAATCACACGGGTTGTTGGTGCTTCCACAGTGATGCAGGATTATTGAAGAATCCGGTGGTCTCGTCCGTTCTGTCAGAGAAAAGGCTAAAAATTTCGTTTTTGTTGCATTTACTGTAAGCAAATTTTCTCTTAACCATTTATCGACTTTGATCAATTCTTCCTGTGCCAGATTAAAAACTTCCTCCCAGGTGTTTCCTTCAAATAGTATACACGTATCATCAGCAAAAGCTATTACTCTTCCTCTTATCTTAATTGAACATAGCTCATTTGCATATGCCAAATACAGAATTGGCCCAAGAACTGTTCCTTGGGGAATCCCAAACTTCATCGTTCCCTCTGAACTGAGATGTTCTTCAACTTTGACTTTTTGACGCCGGTCACAGAGGTATGATCTAAACCATGCTAGAGGAACTCCTCTAATTCCCATGGCTTCTAATTTCTTCAGCAGCAAACTGTGATTAACAGTGTCAAAAGCTTTTGCTAGGTCCAGGAACACTGCTGCACATTTTTTGTTTCTGTTTTGTTTTTGTTTCACATTTTTTTCTGTACTCCTCCCCTCACGAAAACCAAATTGATTCCTAGATAGTAAGTTGTTTTTTTCCATGTAATTCACAAGACGTTTCTTTACCAGTTTTTCCAAAATCTTAGAAATATTGCTTATAAGTGAAATAGGCCTGTAATTGGTGGCATTTGTTTTGTCGCCTCCTTTATGTAATGGTCTAACACATGTCTCTTTCATAGCTTTTGGAAAAATTCCTTTTGACAGACTTAAATTAAATATGTGAATTAATGGTTTTACAATTACATTTTTTATCGACTTCAATGTTCTATTATTGATTCCATCAAGTCCTGGAGCACTGTCATTTCGCAAACTACTAATAGCTTCAAGAAGCTCATCTTCAGTTACTGGGTGAAAGTAGATGGAGTGTAGAGTTCTTGTAACAGGTTTATATTGGGATATGATTTGGTCTAGTGGTTTTCTTAAGGAATCTATTATTGTCTCCGCCATTTCTTCACCTACATTTGTGAAAAAGTTATTCATGTGGTTGAGCACAGTTTCTGGATTTTCCTTTAGATTGAAAATCCTATCATCTATTTTAATAGCATTCAATTTCATTTTTGTTTTTGATTTAGAGTCAGTAGCATCTTTGATTACTTTCCACATTTTTTATTATCCTTTCCAGCTTCATACAATTTCTCTCTATAGTATTGGTCCTTTGTTTCATGAATTAAAGCTGTGAGTGTATTCCTATACCGACGATAGAAGTTGGTTAAGTTAATGTTGTTTGGGTCTTCCTTTCTTCTTTTGTTGAGTAGATTTCTGGTTCTTATTGCTGCTACTATACCTCTGGTGATCCATGGTTTGATGGGTTTGTACTTCTTCTGCCGCCGATGCTGCTTGATATTATTTTGTATATGTTGTCTCAGAGTTGATAAGAAGGTGTCATAAGATGTATCTGGATTATTATCTTCTAAAACATGAATCCACTCCTCATTCAGTAGTTCATTCTTCAAGCTATTAATGTCTATTTTCTCGTTTATTTCATGTGTTCCAGTTTCATTTGCACTATTTCTCGAAATATGTTGCACTCCTAGAATTGTGGTGAAGTGGTCAGTTATTGTTGATTCATAAATGATTGGAAAAAGATTATCTCTGGAGTTGGTAGCAATGTGATCTATGCAAGAAGCAGTTTCTGTTGTAGTTCTGGTTGCTTGTTTAATGCAGAGTCTGAGCCCATGCTCGCTTAGAAGATCGCAGTAGTCATTCAATTGATGATGTGGACGAATTTGAAGGGTGTTAATATTCATGTCTCCGGCACATATGACTTGTTGCCCTCTTAATTCATTCAGGATCGATTCCAAGTCACTCAGGAAATCTGTAATATCATTGAAGGACGGTGATCTGTATATTGCAAGGATGTTCCACTTTTTGTCTGCTGCATCCAACCGAATATGTAGGACATTTGCCTGGTTAATATGTAGCTCAACACATTGTACATTTATACTATCTTTAACATAAACAACTACACCATCATTTTGTAATGGGTTGTTTATGGTGGAAAATACATCATATCCTCGAATGGACTGGAGTACAAATTCAGTCCTAATCCAGCATTCGGTTAGAATAATAACATCAAAAGAAAAATTAATGTCGCACAATTGAATCATCAGCTCATCAAAATTTCTTCTGATACTCCTTATATTGAGACAGAAGATGCTCAAATCACAAGAACTCAATGCTGCACAAAGTTGTTGACTGTTGTTGATCACTTCATCGTTTATTTCTTCAAAATAATCAAGATCCTCGAAGCTGAGCAAATTTGATAAGTTGTTGTTACTCATTATTTAAACTCTCATTAATCCCTTCCATGTTTCTTTCATTCCAGCTTAAGAGAAACTCTTCACTAACATCCTTTAGTTTTCGAATTAGGGTCAGCACTAAATCTTCTTGCCCTGTTGTGATATATCTGAAGGTTTGTGTGTGTCTGCTCATTGCTACTATTACATGTTGTGTGCTGTTATATATTCCAAGTTGTTTTTTATTGTTCCTTATCAGAACTACATTCTTGTGAGTTAAGCCCTGTGCTTCATGAATTGTATGGACTTTAACTGAAGGGTGAAGTTTTGATTGCAGCTCTTCTAGCACTGTTTTCTTCTCGAGCTGAGTGAATGTAAGAATCAGAGTGTTAGGTTCAAGTGGTCCAAGTTCTCCATTTGTTATTGGAGGTCTGACGGATAACAGGACCTCATTTTTCGTACTAATGTCCTGGTAGTAGCTGGAAAGGATGTAGCAGACGTCTATTGGACACCTTCTAGTTACTGTTTGATGGATTCTCTTCTCACAGAGAGATGAAATGTGTGACCATTCAGCTGTTAATTTACTTCTCTCTATGTAAGGTATTTGGTTTGAATCTCCTAGCAGAATAATCTCAGAAGCACCAGCGAGAGATGAGACAAATCCCACGAAACCTGCATGCATTAATACTGCTTCATCTATGAAAACACGTTTGTACTGCTTTTTTGATCCGTTTATTATAAAAGATGAAACTGTTCTATAATCCTGTTTAATTATTCTTTCATATTTATTTTTGTGAATTCTATTCACCTCTTGCCTAATTTCATTTATTCCAGCTCTTGTCTGACACAAAATGAGATCTTTACCTTATTTGCTGAAGGATAAAGTGAGTTTTACCACACCCTGGAACACCATCCATCCAAGTTATTTTTGGCATCTTACAATTTGTGATGTCAACTTTTAGAATATTCTTCAGCAGCTCAGCATTCAGCATGATTTGGGTGTCTCTACTGACTAGAATATACTTTTCCTTAGTTAAGAATGACTTTGTTGTTTCATTGTAGGGTACGTATTTTCCTTCATTTTCTAAACAGAAGCCCATTCGATATGTAGTGGATGTCGGCCACAGGAAAGTCTTAAGTCGATTGTCGTAGATGTTCATCTCGTTTCGCCTTATCTCTTGAATACATGCTGCTGAAGAAGAGATATTACTATTCAGTGATGATAGTACTCCCCTATATAAATCCGCATTCAGAACATCATACTGTTGAATAAAGTTCCTGAGTTCTATCATACTGTTCAAATAAGCATAAAGAATAGAATCATACGGTAGGTATCCTTTTGGACAATCTTCAGAGCCATCGTTTTCATGTGGTATATCCAAGAACTTTAGATTGTTTATTCCTCTGTAATAGAATACATAATTCAGGTTTTTAGTTTTAATTACTAAACTTAAAATGTCCAAGCATGTAAACTCGGAGTCAATATCAAAAGAATCTATTCCAATCGTAATGTTGTATTTATTTATCGATGCATATTCGTCTATTACCAGTAAGAGGTCACGGATACCTAATTGAGCCTCATTGTTATTATTTTGCGCTAATATCAATGTCAATGAATTTTTAACAAGATGAAAACGAATTGAGCTATTATTTACGTTCCGTAAATAAACAGTAGGTAAGCTATTGTATTCATCTTGACTCAGCGTTTTCTTCTTGATTGAATGTGCAACGCCTTCTGAAATACGTAAACAATTTTTATTCCAGCGAGCTAATGATAAATTAAAATCTGTATATTGACCAAAGCTGAAAATCAAAGACGTCCTACTTTTCGCTGACTGTTTTATTAATTCTGTTTTTTAATAGATGATAGGAAATCTTGAATATCTATTTTTATATTTGATGCTGTGAATTTATTTGATGATTTTGAGCTGGAAATTCTATTTTTAATCTTTTTAAGCACTTCCATAATTTGTTCGATCAATTGATTGTTGCAATGCTTTCACATAGCTGGGACACTTTAGATAGTTTACTTTGTGGTCTGAGGGTTTATCAGCTCTTTTGCAGTTAAAACATACTGGAGGTTTATCGATTGAAGGGCAGGTTTTGATGTTGTGCCCTGTGATGGAGCAATGACCACAGATATCTTCTTCCTTTTTACAATGTTTTGTGATGTGCCCATAGACTTGACATTTATAGCACCTTTGCACTGCATGATAATCATTAACTCTACATGATGTCATATCTATAAATATTTTTTTCTTATTAATTATTGCTTTCCTAATTTCGGGTTCACATTCTACTACCCAATGCACGGAATCCTTGTTTTTCGGCCCTAATTTGAATGATGGCTTGCAACCTTCTTCAAATTTTTGTTTTTCTATTCCTGAATTGACAAAATTTTTGTTATATATTTCTTCAGTTACCTCTTTGTTAGTGAGATCAGATGGAACATCATAAACAATTATCCTGGGTTTTTTATTTTGGGGCTCAGTTATCTTGATTATTCACAGCTTTATTCTTCAATAATTTCTTTTTGTCCTCTAGAGAATCCAGAACAATGAGTAAACCTCCTCCTCTAACGGGTACTGTCTTTTTTATTCTAATGTTATCCTTTCTCGCGATGTTGGTTTTCAGTGTTCCTTTTATTTTTTCACTGTCTTGTTTCTCATTACCGGTGGAATTTGAGGGTTTAATTAAGACTACCTGTTCTTTTGGAAGGATTTTCCTGACTTGATTATTGGACTGGGGATCGCTTGAAGTAGCTTTTTTCGGTAGTTGTATCATGTCTGCGTAAGTAATAGGCCTGTCTTTATTTTTAATTTCCTGAACAGATTTGCTTATGTCCTGTAATGAGTCATGAATTTTCGGATGCCCTAAAGTATCACTTATTTGGCTAATAGTAACTGCTCTCGTTTCTACTTTCACGATTACCAATGCTAATTTTTGAACTAATTCTAAGAAATTATCATATTCGGCTCTGGAAACCTTGTTTTTTTAAATTCTGACGAAGCCCATTCCTTGAATTCCGAAGAGATACTCTTCATGTTCATTATGTCTGAGTTGAATTCACTCAGCAATAATTGTTCAACAGTTTCCATTTTACCTGGTTGTTCGCGTACTTTGAGTCCTTGGTTCCCTGGAAAGTTATCCTCTTCTTCCTCCTCCTCGAATTGCGGGATCAGTCCATCCGGTGGTTTGGTTGGTGACCTCATCTATCCGACGACGATGACGTATGAAGATAGCTGCTGTATGGTTATGTTCCAGTGACCCACTTATTGATGAACGATGATTGTTTTGAAAACTATCACTACGGTGAAACTAAACTACTAAGATGTTTACTCTACGAGCGCTACTGTACGACTGTAAATAGAACGTGACTTTCTGTCTACAAATAACGGCACTTGTATTTTAAAGATAAATTATTCTATGGAACATAATAAAATATAGACAACTGCAACTGACTATTGTAGAGAACAAAGTTTAGCCATATTAAGTATTTCAGTAATAGCTAGTGGCTACTAAACCAATTAGAGGATTCTTACTGCTGGATATAAAAACCAACACACCAGATCCATTCTTGTATTCAAAATTACATTTAAGGCTAGGGCCTCACTAGCGCACAAAGTGCGTCCGTTGTAACTTACTTTTGACGGCCGTTGCCAATGACACCACACGAGCGTTGAGTGGTTCGTCAAGGTTAGTTGGTTTTACGCAATGGAACCAGACGAAGCAATAACTTTTGCATGTTTCGACGTGCGTTGTAGCATTTCTGCGCAGTTCAAAAACCGTCCGTTACGACTTCCGTTACTTGGTACGCACGTATCTCGTGTGTTGTCACCAATTCATTTCTATGTATTTCTACAAACGGACGCACTTTGTGCACTCGTGTAGCCCTAGCCTTAAACGTTGCCTAACAATTACAAGAGGTTTACAAGCATTACTGTTCAACTACTTCACAATCATATACATACATTGAATATGGTATACAGTAGCACATACCACTCCAGTTACGGTACTGTATTCATTCATCAAAAAAGAAAAAAAATTAACAGCACATTTACTAATATAAAATGAGAATTTTGGATTTGATGCTTACCGTTTTTGAGTTGATTTCATTCAATGTTTGTTTGCGACTTTCTCCAATTGAAACAGTGTCAAAATCGCATAGAATCTCACTATTTTTGTATTGAACAAGAGCCATTATTTTGAAATTTCTATCTACTATAAAAATATTCGCAGAGCAAGCAACGTTTCAAAAACAGCTGAATTCTGATACAAATAACTGATAAGAAATGAAGGCAAATGCAAACAGCAGCAGACAAACAAAAAATCTGGTGTGGCGCACTTACACAACTTTCCTTGCCGTTATAAAAATTGATCATCTGACGCTAGTGTTCACGGGTACCCAAGTCTACTATTCAAAGATCCAATCCAGCTGGTCACCGGACAATAACGCTGGAGACACACGAAGTCTGCTATCTCTTCATACTGAATGATTTAATAGAATCAACAGTTTGCAAATTGAATAATCTTATTTTCTCGAACTTCGAGCTTATTTTCAATTTTGGGTGAAAATATTACTAAACATTAATTGTAGAAATTGTAGATTTTCATGCTCAATCTTTTCCACTTTAATTTTTTTGTTTGAATTGTATCTTAAGCCTGATAATTAGGAATCTAAAATCAAACTTTGCAAAGATGAGGCGGAGCTCCTGATTTTTACAGATATGGGACTTGTGGCAGTTGATAGAGCTTATCAATGACTATTCTAGGTATAAATCGTTGGAGCCGTTTTCGAGAAAAACGCAAAAAACCCTGTTTTTGACAACATTTTCGCCATTTAAGCCGCCATATTAAACTGCATTAGATCGAAATTGTTTGTGTCGGATCCTTATATTGTAAGGACCTTAAGTTCCAAATTTCAAGTCATTCCGTTAATTGGGAGACGAGATATTGTGTACACAGACGCTCATACACACACACACACACCAATACCCAAAAACCACTTTTTTGGACTCAGTGGACCTTGAAACGTATAGAAATTTAGAAATTCGGGTACCTAAATTAAAGCAATACTTTCCTTACTTATGGTAATAGGGCAAGGAAAGTAAAAATCAGACGTCTGCATGCAGACGTTAGTAAACATTTTGCGATGCAACATTCGAACACCTGGGAAAGAAGTTTTTCTCCGTCTGTCTGCTGCTACTGTGTCAGTTTGCCTCAAATAGTAGAAAATCAGCTCCTATGACCACTCGACAGCAGGAAAATATGCTGGACATTTTCCCCAATAATCTGCCAAGTCTAAGAAATGTTTTACATGACGCAAGCAAATATGCACTTGAACACTGTAATAAAAAATATTTCATTATAAATAAATGTACAGTACTGGAACTTATTTTATTTCCCAATCGGACTGATGAAATAGTAACACTGAAAGCCAAACTCCCTATTGAATTTATCAGAGGTGTATAATGAAGCTAATATTTATTTATATATGGTCTATAAATTAATATATTTGACACAACTATGTGCCACTTGGTTTTTGGATGAGTTAATTGGAGCTCCATAGTTTATTGTACAAAGTTGAGTGAGAATTTAAATAGTTTGACTTATTTAGATGGCTGTAACAGCACAAACCATTAATGGATGTGTTCAGCTATTGAAATTAAAAATTTATATAGATTCCAGAATAAATTTTGATTGATTCATAGAGAAAACATTTTCTATAATTGATCTCCTAGAGTAAAAATGAGAACTTCCGCCAGGCTAATCTCATATTGAATACGATGGAGTAGTTTTTAGAATAATATGTATTAATAAAATGTATTATTATTTTTTGAAGTGAAAATAATAGTTATAGAAATTTGATCTGATCTATTTTGTCTGTATATGAATATTATAGTGTGTCAACTATACTCATGCAAATCTATTCATTAGATTTGAAATTAATTCACATTTATTGTTTAATTTAATGGAACACAAATAATAATGAATAAACATCAATTATCTACTCGAATATAAAAATATTTTATTGAAAGCAATAGTTCATGAAGTAACATATAATAATTAATAAGTTTGTCAATAATCAATAAAAATTATAGAATCATAAATATGATCTTTAACATGCAATAGATTTCCTAACAATTCAATAATATGTATGGAGATGCAGAAGGATCTTCAGAATAATTAACAGGGATTACCTTATTTATATTCTGAATATCAGTAGGCCTATGCTTAAACCAATTGCTGATGAAAATAATAACTAGCCGAATGGTAGGGTTACTTGGATAATCAACAAAATTAATTGTTCACAGGAAATTGAAACTGAAAATATTACAGTCTATAATAAAAGTGTATAGTGTAGCAGCTACTCTACAAGAGATTTCTGGAAATATTCAATAATTGGTGGTCGAGGCCAAAATTATCCACATCGTTCAGCTACTTCAGTGAAGCACTCCTCAATACTCAAACTTCGTTTGATCTGAACGTTACATTTATGATAATTGTCAAGGTGATACTAAAAATATAACAGCAAAAAGTTTATTCTGATAGATCCTCCTCCTCTTTGATGCTTGTTTCAAGACGCCTTCTGTTCCTTTCATAGGGTGACATTTCTGCAAGCTTTTGAGGGAATCTGTACTCTTGACGCTGAGGAGTTTCACCTAAAAAAACAGAATTTGTTTAAAAACAATAAAAAATTGAATAAAACGACACAAATAATAACATTCAGAAAAAGACAAAAAGTTATTAAGCTACAATATTCAGCTAGTCAATAATATAACTATGGTGTCATGATTGTCTAGTAGAAATTATGTGAATAACAGTAGCGGTAATAACTTATGAGTGAAACGACGCAGGGTCGGGTCACAATATCAATGGTGATGAGAAGTTATTTAGAATGATTCTCGCAAAGAAATCGGCTGTAGTTTACGTAGCATGTTAACTTTCTTGGAAAGCTACTTGTATTGTATAATCCTTTCCAAACGAATTATATGACTACAATGATAATTACCTGTAGCTTTGTAATTTTTCAGTTCTCCGTTGAAGATGGAGTTGTGGAGACTGAGCTGATGTTGTGAATTGAGTATAATTTTTTCGTTCAGCTCGGAGGAGAGTTTCATGTGTTGCTCAATCTTTTTCATATTTGCAACAATATTTTCCTTGTTTTCTTTCAATCGATCACTGATTGCCGTTTTGCAGTTTGTTGTTTCCACATTTATAGCTTGGTCAGTGGCCTGGAAATTAAGAAGATAATCATTGAATATTTTATTTTATCTACAGAACAATGCAGGTTAAAGTTTTAATTCAAATAAGTTTGACTAGAATTAACATGTCCAAAGTTAATTAATTTGTTAAGAATAATTCATTGATAACAAAATTTTGTATGTAGGAAAGATTTCTAGAATATTTATTATAATTTTAATCTCCTAATTTAAATTCTTTAGTGCTTTTCAACTTGAAATATTCCAACAGTAATGAAAGTAGTGTGGGCGAGCCCGATCTTTTCATACTACAGCCCAAGAGAGTATTTATCTTCTTAAAAACGTTTAATGAGACAGCCGACGTAAAGCTCCATGAAATGCCGACGTTTCCAAAATTGAATTTGGAATGAAGGTTTTTCTTTGGTATATGTATATTATTTTATTTTTTGATAGAGTATTTTAAAATGGGCTACTTAGATGCTCAATTATAGACAATTACTGTAAATAACCTTATTACTAGTAACCCTAGCAATATTTTATATAAACAACACGACTAGTTTCAAGCATTTATCAAGTTCTTCATTCTCAAGTTTCAAGTTTTTTTTAAGCAACTACATAAATTTTTACATTTCAGAAAATCTATATATATATATATATATAATTTATATTCATTAACTTCTATACTTACTGAAAATTCTATAGTACATCGTGTAAATTATACACCGTAATTATACAAATCGTAATACACCGTAAAAATTATAATTGACTTGCGCAAATTACAATATTTACTGAAAGAAGGATGTTGTAATTTCAACAGACATTTTTGCGCTACTTTAGTATCATAACTAGGATTGAAATTATGTTTAAAAATCTCTTGAATTTGATGACTATATTAAATAATATATCTGTATTTTTAAATAAACTCCACTGGATGCATATTTTTATTGTAAGCATATAATATATTTTTTATTGTATCACAGCTAATCTTAATAGTCTATGTGGGTTCTAATATTCATTTTTATATTATTGTAATTGTGTTGTTAAAATTGTATATGTGAATAAATAAATTGAAATTGAAAAATATCATTGGCATTCAGAGAAATTATTATTATTCATTTGATCTACTGTATCAGGAAAATCTTGTATGTAATAAAAATACGCATTTAATTTGTTTGATTTGAATTTGTATTAAGGTAATGTACGAAGATTTATCTATTCACAGAATCAATTCAAGATTAAATGAACAGAGCACAAAGCTCCAAAATGAATGCACTTTTTTCTACTCACTTGCAATACTTTTTTCTGTTCATTCGATGCATTTGACAAATTCGAGGTGAATTCTGACGCCTTGTTCTTGACAAGTTCCAAACAGGCAGTTCGATCCTGTGATTTGATTGTTTGAATGGCTGATGACAAAGCACCGATATTCTCACCATGTTCACCCAGTCCTACTTTCATCTGAAAAATTAGATCACTTAAAAATTAGATCATATGTCTCTAGCATTTTTACTTTCCTTGCCCTACTACCATAGGTAAGGAAAGTATTGCTTTCCAAAAAAAATTAAGGTACCCCAATTTCAAGTTTTCTATACGTTTCAAGGTCCCCTGAGTCCAAAAACATGATTTTTGGGTTTTGGTGTGTGTGTGTGTGTGTGTATGTGTGTATGTCTGTGAACACGATAACTCCATTCCTAATTAACCGATTGACTTGAAATTTTAAACTTAAGGTCCTTATACCATGAGGACCCGACAATAAGAAATTCAATAAAATTCAATTCAAGATGGCGGAAAAAATGGCTGATAATTACTTAAAAACCATGTTTTTCACGATTTTCTCAAAAACGGCTCTAACGATTTTCTTTAAATTTATACCATGGATAGCTATTTATAAGCCCTATCAACTGACATGAGTCTCATTTCTGGGAAAATTGCAGGAGCTGCGTAATATTCTCGAGAAAAATGGCGGATAATTACTAAAAAACCATGTTTTTCACGATTTTCTCGAAAACGGCTCTAACGATTTTCTTCAAATTTATACCATGGATAGCTATTTATAAGCCCTATCAACTGACATGAGTCTCATTTCTAGGAAAATTGCAGGCGCTGCGTAATATTCTCGAGAAAAATGGCGGATAATTACTGAAAAACCATGTTTTTCACGATTTTCTCAAAAATTACTCGACTGATTTATTTCAAATTCATACTCCGTATAGTTATTTATCAGCCCCATCAACTGGCATGAGTCTCCTCTCTGGAAAACTAATGGAGGGTTCACCCCATCCTTGAGAAATGTACTTTGTAACCTCCTTCTCGTGCATGAGGTAGGTAGGTAGAGCAGTCTATAAAAATAACACATAGTCGAGATATTTCATCTGTAGAACAGCTGTTTTGACGACTTTTAAAAAATCATCGGATTTCACAATTTACACAAAGGAAAAAGTACTCTGAAAACAATAATTATATACACACATATACAGTAGTCCGATCGTAGTTTCAAATAATTATGTTGCCGCCAATCGTCATTATGTTATTTCTCTAAATTATTATCGTTTAAGAATGAGGCTCCCAGTTCAATGAGCAAGGAAAGTTGTGTGAGTGTACCACACCAGATTTTTCCATTTGTTTTTGTTTTGTTTTTAAGCATAATATATATTAATGATTCATGAGTATAATTTTGATGAGGTGATTGAATTGGAATGTTTTAATGCAATTGAAAGTGATGATATCTTCGGTTTTGATCCAGTGGTTTATGTGGATGGGCATGAGATGGGCAATACAAATTTCCTAAATATATTACATATGAATATCCGCAGTATTAGTAAAAATTTCGATGAATTCATTTACACTGTACAAAACTGCAAGATTAAGTACGATTTAATAGTATTAACCGAGACGTGGATGACTGAAAACAGATCTTTTGATTACGGAATAGACGGTTACTCGGTTATTGATAAGCCAGGCCAGCTGAACAAAAGTAACGGTCTGTGTTTGTTTGTGAGGGATGGCATAAAGTTTGACTGTGTCAATTGTGAGAGCTCGGAGGCTGATACCGTCTCGATTAGATTACAAGCATTCGACTGCTTCGTATTGTTGATTGCCGTGTACAGATCACCCTCTGCTAATATTGAAGTTTTCTTTAACGAGTTAGATATTATTCTGAGAAATATTGATAAGAATGAGAATGCGATTTTAATAGGAGATATCAACATTGATATCTTACGTAACAGTAGTTTGGCAAATGAATATAGCGGTCTAATGCTTGAGATCTCTTATTAATATACCTACTAGAGTAACACACAATACAGGTACATGCATAGACCACATTTTTTACAAAAATGCTAATTTTAAATATGAAAACATAATAAGCTCTGTTCAAAGGACCTGTATTACTGACCACTTCTGTACTACACTACACATAGGAAATTCAAAGCCAGTCTATATTGATGTAAAGGAGAATATTATTAAAC
The DNA here is from genome assembly GCF_014356525.2 of Nilaparvata lugens. Classification (NCBI taxonomy): domain Eukaryota; kingdom Metazoa; phylum Arthropoda; class Insecta; order Hemiptera; family Delphacidae; genus Nilaparvata; species Nilaparvata lugens. The sequence goes on along the minus strand of NC_052509.1, from coordinate 14,195,745 downwards.
GGATAAACTATAAGAACCTTACGGACAAGTTGAGACAGGAAAGTTGGAAGAATGAAACTACTTTTAATGAGGCTAATCTTGATTTGGATGACAAAATAAATGCTTTCTTTAATAAACTGATGGACCACATAGATTCTGCTACCGAACAAATTAAAATGACAAATAAAAATAGACCATTAAAAAAATGGATAACTTCAGGGCTAATAAAATCCATAAGAGAGAGGGACAAACTACATAAAAAACTGAAAATCCAACCATTTAATGCTACACTGAAAGCTAGATACAAAAACTATAGAAATCTAATTAACACACTAATTAAGAAAGCTAAACTAGACTACTTTAAAAATAAAATGTCAACTTGTAAACGGAACAACAAAAAGACGTGGCTCTGTATAGAGGAAATTTTAGATATAAAAAGAAATAGAAAAGCTCCTGACATCGACCCTATAATATTAAATAATTATTTCTCACAAGTAGGTAGAAGTTATGCAGAAAATCTGAATAATAGTTTGAACTCAAGTCACCCAGTACCAACTTTAGTTCCACATACTCAACATTTTCGAGATTCGTTTTTCATTTTCCCTACAAATTCCGATAAAGTTGCTGCCATGATAAATACATTAAAAACTAATTCATCTCCTGGTATTGATAATATAAGCAATGTTTGTTTGAAAAATATATTAGAATACATCTCTCAGCCTTTATCAATTTTGTTTAACAAATGTTTCGAAACAGGTCATTTTCCTTCACACTTTAAGGTTGCAAATATAATTCCACTATTTAAATCAGGTGAGAGACAAGCTCCTGAAAATTACCGCCCTATTAGTTTAATAAGTAACCTAAGATTTTTTAAAAATTGATGAAGGTACGTATAATGAAATATCTTCAAAGGCATAATTTAATAGCAGAAAATCAATTTGGTTTTCAAGAGGGAAAATGCACTGAGGATGCAATATCAGAGCTGGTGAGGATTGTGACAAATAATTTTCAGATGAACAGAAGGACCTTGGCTGTCTATTTGGACTTAGCCAAGGCCTTTGATACTATTCCTCACATCTTTCTCTTGAGAAAGTTGGAGGGTATAGGTTTTCGTGGCACAGTTTTGAATTTTTTTGAGAATTATTTGAAAGACAGATCACAAATTCTGACTATAGATGGAAAAACAAGTAAACTAACTTTAACTGAGTTCGGCCTTCCACAGGGAACGGTTCTGTCACCAATTCTATTTCTCCTCTATATTAATGACCTATTGAGACTTGATATAGCTGGTTGTCATTCGATCTCTTTTGCTGATGACACGGCATTGGTCTTTACTGGTTCAAGCTGGGATGAAGCTAAGCGCTTGGCAGAGTCTGGTCTCACACGCGTTAAATCATGGCTTGACCAACACATTCTTACACTGAATGCCAATAACAGTGTATATATGGTATTCTCACCAGCAGTGAGCTCTCTCCCCAGAGATATTCTGAATACTGGTATCAGAATACACTCTTCAATCTGTCTTGAACGGGAAAGATTGCGGACTGGTGATGGAGATTGTGATTGTCACTCATTAAAAAATGTGAAAGAAACTAAATATCTAGGAGTCTTTGTAGACTCTCATCTTAAATGGAATGCACATATAAATAACATGTGTAAGAAAATAAAACACATAATTCACAAATTCCATAGATTGAATGAGCTCAATGACCCAACTCTAATAAAGATGGCTTATTCAGCATATGCCCAGGCCATATTGCAATATAGTATTAGGGTATGGGGTGGAGCATTGGACATCCATTTTAATAAAATCTCCGTAATTCAAAGATATATTTTAAAAGCTGCACTTGGAAGACCAAGACGATATCCCAGCCATAGTCTTTTTGCAGAGTTCCCAGTTTTAACAGTTAGAGTCTACTCTATTAAAAAAAAACTTTTTTCTTTGATATTATTTTCACAAAGTTATATTTTTTTCAGATATTATATTACTACAATTATTATTATTTAACTTATTTATTTATTATTACTACCATTCAAATAAAATGTTTATCATATTTTATATTTATAATAAATTAAATGAAATCTTTTGGTACTCGTTGGTAGCACACAAACTTAGGTTTTGCTGGCAACGCCAATTAAATTTTATTCTGTATAAGTATGAAGTTGTTTTATTCATTATTGTTATCTTTATAATTGGCAAATAAATTATTTTGATTTGATTTGATTAAAAATCTTATTAATTATCTCCTGAGTTCGGAGTATACGGTCGCTTCAACTCAACATTTCAATGGAAAAGTTTACTTGAAAGTTAAAGGAAAATAAATTATAATATGAAATAATTATTACAGAAAATTACAAGTTATGAGACGTGATGAGACGACTAATGGGCGTTCTTTATCTACTATATTCTCATAGTTTAGTCGGAAATTTTTTATTTGTAAGAAGAGTAACTTATTATCTAGATTATAGAGTTGGGGCAGTATGGATTGCATGTTTTATGGTAAAATTTCACAATTTGTTGGCTACGTCTTTCTTCGTGAAAACTAAAACGAATTATCAACAAGAAGCAAATTGTTCACGAAAAATAAAGTAATGTAAAAACAAATACAACACTATTATTTGACTTTGACTTACCTTTTCAATGACACTTTTGCTCTCCTCTGAGAATCCTTGTCTGAACTCATCCATCATTTCCAAATTTTCTTCAAGATTCTTGATTAATTTTGAATATGCTTCATCTGCAGTGATTTTAGAATTTTCATTTTCTGAAATGCTCTCGGTAATATTCAAATCGTTTATAGCATCCATTACTGTTGCATCATTCAAATGGTCTTGTAATTTGAGAAGTAACTCTTCGTTGACAGTCAATTCCTTTCCCGATTCCTATCAATTCAAATAGAAAAGCCTAAGTTAGTTATTACTAGTAAGTGACGAACAATATTTTTATATGGGAAAATACAAAATTGAATTAAGAAATTAAATGAATATCATTAAATGTATCAGCACTCAAACAAATAAAGTACAAGTCATATTTATATTTCAACAGTTTTATGAAAACCAATAGATCAATTGATTTAAAATAGCAAATGGTGAAACAGCACTGGTGATGCATTCTACTATAGTAACACTATATAAACCAAATAGAATAGTTCATTGAAACACTACTTTAAATTAAATATAAGATTTATTACTACTAATCTAACATTGAAAATTAGCATAAATTACCTCAAGTTTTTTATTATTTGCAGCTCTGAGAGAAGCAATTTCTTCCATTTTACTTATGAATAGATTTTGAATCATCAGGGTCATTTCCGATTTTGATGAAGAAACGAGATCCTTCAATTCAGCTGTCGAACAATCAGTGCTTTCTAAAACCTTGGCTAGTGAAGACTTTATCTGAGAAAAAATAAAAATGTCATGAACCATACTTTTTTGACCTTAACACCAACAAGTAAGACAATTTGGAACATTTAGTCAATTGATAAATAGAATATCAAATTTCAAATGTATAAAAATTGAAACAACAGTGGTATTGCAATTTCTCAACGCCAAATTCACACGAAAAGCTGCAGAAGGACATTCATATTTTAAGTCAAGTAGCCTATTTATCCTATACTATTAAACGAGCAACTTCTGTTTATATGTTCAGATGTTTATATGTTTGTAATTCACCGGATCTCGAAAACGGCTCTAACACGAATTTCAGAACATAGTAGGTTTATAATATAAAGATTCTATTGCACTAAAGTGCGAGATAAATTTCTTTTAACATGGCTCTTTCTCAAAGACGGAGAGGTCCGATGCTCTATCCTCCACTAATCTCTCCCACTACCTAGCAGCATTCTCCTTCTTTTGTGTCTGTGTGAGAGAGCTTTGTAACGCTTCGCTCCCCTCCACTGGCAATGTTCCAAAGTGATAAATATGTTTGTGTATGTTACGGAGATGTGTTCATCACAAGAACCTGAAGCGAAATGACACGGCGCATCCAATTGTGCGCAGGATGTCCGTCTGTGACTATGCTACAAACTGTGGAGGGAGAATTGGGTTTCTCCTCTTCATGTTAAAAGTAATTTATCTCGCACATTAAGTCTCATCCCTGGGAAAACTCGCTGAAGGAAATTAAAATGATAATTATTATTCATCCTTGGAAAAACAGATGATAATAATTATTTCGTCGTCTGTTGGTGATGGAATTGAGTGAGCGAGTTCATGTGTGTGGGACTGTGTCAAAATTATGACTCAGCTGTTGAACTTTTGTAATCATTCAATCATGTACTTAGTGCCGGTTGCAAAAAAGCCGGGTTATTTTCAATCCTGATTAATTCCAGTAGATCCATCTTTTTAAATGGTTTTCTATGATTTGGTTCACGTGAAGTTAATCAGGATTAGAATTTAACCGGCTTTCGTGCAACAGGGCTTTCATGATGGAAATTTTTGCATTCATCTGGGAATTTACTGTTATTAGATAGAACATTTCTGTATGAATGTTTTGAATGTTATTATAAGTTCTTCTTTCGTAATATTTTTGTTTTGCTTTAGTACTCCAGAGCGAAGCTCGGTCACCGATATTAAAAATAACAGCAGAAAAATATAAAAAATAACATCTTCACAGATGACATTCATCAAACTACAGAGTAGGGGATTGAAAGACCTTATTCCGAAATTACCAGAAAATTGATGGCTAGTTTGATACTTGCACCACTGAATGGATGAAATGACACAATTCAATATGAGTGGGATAAATCTTTTGACAAGGTAATTTTTGTCGCTCAATTCAAATCCTTGTATGCTTTACAGACATTTTACCAAATGTAAGAAAATACATGTAAACCTGGTGAGCTGCAGTATTTTAGATTTTCTATTAAGCATGAAATTATCTAACTCAAATTGAAAATGTTATACCGGAAATGGTTTTGAACATCTGCTATAGATCAATAATTGTAGCATAATTTATTTGATGATCTTTCAAACACTTGAAAATTTCTATTTTATTTTTTATTTCTATTTATTTATTGCACATAACACTATAATCATAATATAATTATGACATTGGAGAAAAACTAGGCTGAGCCTGTACTATTTCTCTCCAAAAATTTTGATAAAATGTTTATGTTTTTCAAAGGTTTAATAAAAATGTTGTCCAAAATACATTGATTGATAATAATTAATATTATACAGAGCTAGTCATATGTATGGGAACCCTTCAATTAATTGGAGACTGTTGTGGATATAATACTATAACTTTCAGGATAAGTTATTGGTCGAATACTCCACCTTTTTACGTACAACTGAATTTCAAACCCTCATAAGGGTGTGACTTGGGGGTTGTAGCTCGAATATTTCAAATGTAAACACTCATTGTGTGGTATGTATACATCATTTTAAAGGCCTTTTTAAAACAAGAAAGATGACATCGATAAAAATGTTCTATGATACTTGTTTTCAAAATGATGGCTGATTGAAGTTATAGTTTTTAAGGAAATGAGGGGTTGTAACTAAAACATTATAAATGTTAAGACCCATTGTGTGATACATCATTTTGAAGGCTTTTTCCAAACGAGAAAGATGACATCAATAAAAATGTTCTATGGTACTCTTACCTATCCAAAATAGCGGCTAATTGAACTTTATCAATATTATATCTTTAAAAACTGAAACTTCAATCAGCCGCCATTTGGATAAAAGTATCATATAAAATTTTTTATTGATGTCATCTTTCTCGTTCTGAAGAGGCCTTCAAAATTATGTATCACACAATATGTGTTTACATTCAAAATATTTGAGTTACAACCCCTCATTTCTATAAAAAATAAAACTTCAATCAGCCGCCATTTTGGATAAAAGTATCATAGAACATTTTTATTGATGCCATCTTTCTTGTTTTAAATGGCCTTTAAAATGATGCACCACACAATGGGTGTTTACATCTAAAATATTCGAGTTACAACCCCTAAGTCACCCCCTTATGAGGGGATGAAATTCAGTTGTACGTCAAAGGGTAGAGTATTTGACCAATAGCTTATCCTGAAAGTTACAGTATTATATTATCTACAACAGTCTCCAAATTATTGAAGGGTTCCCATACATATGACTCATTCTGTATATTGTTCACATTGATTGGAAATGTGAATTATATATTATAGAACTAACGGGAATTAACAATGAACCATTATTACATTGACTGATTGATTGATGAAATACTCACTGTGTCCTCTATTTGTTTCAGTTTCAGTTGCTGCTCGGCAAACTTATTTTCTAAACTACTGTCGGCGAGAATTTCACAGACTTCGTTGTTCGCAAATTCATCCAAGGTTTTCTTGTTTCTATACAAAAGTTCTAGTATCCTGGATTGGCTATTGTCAATTTTTTCAGACAAATGGAAAATATCTTTACCCTGGAACAATATAAATAGGTACGATTATAATGTTATAATGTTCAAATAATATACAACTTAGGCTCCTATTAATAAATAACAGAATTTATAAGGTGGAAAATTGAATATCCTTCACGATATATTCTACAAGAGAACCTCAGTAAGGTTGATAATATTCTCTTTACCCCTCTAATTCCAAAATAAATCATTTTCACTTTTATAATTCGCCAACTCTTGGCTAATTAATGCTGCCCAATAGATCGGCCAGTTACAAAGCAAACGTTGGATTTCATCCTAACATGAATTTCTTAAACAATACTCTAATTTTAAATAAGATTCTTCTATTTCCTCTAAATGAGGCTCCATCAAATAATATAAAATCTTCATTTTAAGCTGTGTACGCGCATTTTAAGCTGTTACGCGCATTTCATTTTTCATCATATGATTATGTATTTGTACCGAAACAGTAAAGTACATAATATAATATGATAAAATATAATAAGCGTAGCATCAGCTGATGCAAAGTAAAATGCGCGTGTCCGTGGCGCACAAGTCTGTACACAGCTTCAAGTGCTTAATTGGGTTCAACATTTTCAAGTAGGTTATTGGCAGCTCAGGAATCATTAGTATTACTTTTTGAGTAAGAGAATAATGATAGACATCAACTAACTTAATATAGATTTTAACAAATTATTTTCAATTTTTGTACTATAGGCTATATTGTATATAATTACTACTTACAGTTTTTTCCAATCTCTCCTGGCATGGAGTCAGAATTTGTGTTTGTGTTTCTTTAGCGTCATCAACCATCAAGTTCAAAAGCTCAGATCGGTCACCTGAAGCTTTCTCTGAAAAATAAATGTTAAATTGGTCATTAAAATGAATGTGATATTGAATTAAAAAATATTTATTTATTAAAAATGTACAAATACATATGAATAGTGTCACAAAATTTTATGTAGCCTAAATACTAATTACAAACAAATGTCACACATAAATTATTATCAAACTCCTGTAATGAATATAGTGATAAGCTTACCATTGTAGGCTGTTGATATAAAATACTAATTACAAACAAATGTCACCCATAAACTATTATCAAACTCCTGTAATGAATACAGTGATAAGCTTACCACTGTAAGCTGTTGATATAAAATAATATCACTTATTATTATTATATCAAAATAATAAGTGATATCAAGTAATATGATTCACTAAGTGATAAAAAAAGTAGAAGTAACTTATTTGTTGGTTTATTTATTTGCAAGTTATATCAAAATAATAATCAGAATGAATCAACCTTCAATTTTTTCACAAGAAATGTGTAACGATACTTTATTGAGCTTCCATTCAAGTTTCTTAGAAAATAATTGAGAATTTCACACTTCTATTTATTTATTCATGTGGCTTTTATCGGCAGAGAGATCCTTTATAGAGTATTTCTATACTAAAATTAATTACATAATTATTATTATTTAACGAAAATCCTAAATAAATGCTGTAAATCACCTCGAAGACTTCTGCAACTGCAGACATTGACAACAGGGTTAACAGCTAGATGGAAATTCGATGAGAACTACTATCCAAAAATTAGTTGCCAGCCCGGGAATCGAACCCGGTACCTCCCAATTGCTAGTCAGGAATGCTAGTTCGATTCCCGGGCTGGCAACTAATTTTTGGATAGTAGTTCTCATCGAATTTCCATCTAGCTGTTAACCCTGTTGTCAATGTCTGCAGTTGCAGAAGTCTTCGGGGTGATTTGCAGCATTTATTTAGGATTTTCGTTAAATAATAATTATATATCAATTAGCATTTGAATAAATTGCATCCTCTATTTAATTCCATCTGTAACAATTAATTACAGTTTTTGTTCAATATTGTATCAATATTAAGGACAATAATATAAGTATCAATATAATCATATAAGTATCAATTTTAATGTATCAATATAAGGACAATGGGCAAAATGTATTTATAATAACTCACAATGATGTTATTAATATCAACTATCAACAAAATGCTTATTCTTATCATGTCCATTGCATCATGACTTTTGCAAATTTGAAATGAGACTTCAATTAAATTTAAATATGCTTCTCTATCAGACAATGCTAAAAATAATTTATGAACTTGAGAAAAAAAGAAACTGTCAAAAAATAACTTTGGTCGGCTACTTTACTATTCATCAACATACTATAGGCCTACTGTATAATTGTTCAATTTCTGCTATTGAAACTTTCTATGTTATATTAATTCAACACACAATATCTACTGGTAATGGAAAAGGTTCATGATAATGTCAAATCGGTTAAATTACAATATCTACAATACTCATGAGACGAAAATGGAAAATAATCAACAGTCACTTTTGTGACTGTAGCTGAGAACAGTGTATTTACCTGTATGCTTGATGACATTATCTGTCAGCTGCTCTCCTCTTAGTGTATGCATATTGTTGCAAGTTTTCAGTTTTTCACTCAACTTTGCACATCTTGAAGTAATGCGATTCGCCTCTCTTCTTATCAACGCATTATTCTTTCCTTCAGTGCCCCTGAAACAGGAATAATGCAGTTTTAATAGCAAAGTAATTTGTAATGCCCATCGCATATAGGCTATTCAGCAAAATATTATTTGGAAGTGAAAGTCCCCAATGACACCACTGTTTTTGACCCTTTGATTCATGAACCCTGCGCGCTATCAACTGAGTACGGAGTCACTTGAAGTATGCCCTGTACGGTTGGGTTTTATAGCTACGAAAAATTCAGTGTATAGAAATTTAGTGTGTAGGTTACGAAAAAGTTACAAATTGGATAAAGTTGTTTTAATCAATAAATTAGAATTATTAAATAAAAATTATTTTAAAAAAAAGAATAATTAATAGCAGTAAGAATAAACCTATGCCCATCCTCAGTAAATTCAGAATAATTTTGCAAAATTACAAGTTACAAGTTACCTGCCCTATCCCGTACAGGTATAAGCCGAATCTTTCCTTTATTATACCGGGTGTCTATAAATGAATATCGGGGTTTTAACGCTTTATACGATGTATTACATTATACTTACAGTTATAAATGATATGTCAAATGAAAGAGCAACTCAAACAGTTTTTGTTCGTTGGTGAGCAAGATGGTGCGCCACCTCACTGGCATAACGAAGTACGCGATTGGTTGAACGTAACTGTACCCGACAACTGGATTGGCCGCAAGGGGCCCAATGACAGAGCTTGCTATGCGTGGCCTCCACGGTCACCCGACCTAACGCCATGCGATTTTTACCTTTGGGGTTTCATCAAGGATCGTGTGTATGTGTCTCCTTTACCAGCTGACCTCCTTGGATTACGAAAGAGGATTGAAGCAGCTGTTGCAACAATTACAGAAGACACACTACTCAACGTTTGGGAAGAACTCGGCTATAGACTTGATGTGTGCCGTGTGTAAAATGGTGCTCACATAGAACACTTGTAAGCTTGTATATAAAACTGTTTGAGTTGCTCTTTCATTTGACATATCATTAATAACTGTAAGTATAATGTAATAAATCTTATAAAGCGTTAAAACCCCGATATTCATTTATAGACACCCGGTATTATAGATAACCCGGTATAAAGCTTGGCTGTGATAGATTTATACAATTTACATGATACTACAGAATTCTTTTCAAAGAAGCCTTGATAGTGTAGAACAGCTTTGTGACGCAAATGAGTTCATAACTGTGTAATCTTATAAGTAAATTAAATCTCTATGTTGATCTAAAATATATAATTACCTCATTTGGTTAACTTTTCCTAAAAACGTTTTATTCTGAGTTGCTGACTGTTTGAATAATGAATAAACCGTCTCTAATCGTTGTTTGGTTTGGTTGTAGGGTACGACCAGAGTCTCCGTCAGTTCATTAATCTCCTGTTCTTTCTCTTCAAGTTTCTTGCTTAACGTTTGATGTTGAATCTGTGAAATAATTTATAATCTAATGTAATGATTACACAAACGTGCAATAACTACCATCTACAATATTGCTGCTTTACATTTTAATGAAGGAAATATTCAACGAGACACAGAATGCAGGCAGCATGCTTCACATTAGTATTTATATACAACTTTTTGATTGATTTAGATTGCATTCACAGCATTAAATAATAATAGGCTACTACATTGGCTAGAGCCAGACCAAATTTATATTGTATGATTTGATTTATTTCAGCCAAATAAATACATTAAGTACATTAGGCTGTCATATTATTACAATAACATATTATTAACTTAATTTATCATCGCAGATGCACTAGTCTTTGAAAATATAAACAATAAACGCTATAATTCATGCAAAATACTTGGCCTATAACTTTTAATCCTTAGAGATTAAGTTGGTATAGTTTGAAAATGTTATGTGGTTAACTTGCGAATACAATAGATAGAATAATTACTGTACAGATGAGCTGGCAATCATTGAATTGTATGTATATTGATCACTCATCGATAAGCAACAGGCAAGAGAATAATCCTTGCTTGTACATTACGGCCGGCCATACTTGTAACGAAATCAACATTTCGCTTACCAGTTTGTTCCTTGCATCCTGTTCTAGCATTGCCTTCATTTTCTGCAGCTCAATTACAGTCCTCTCTAACGATAATATTTTGTTCTGCATTTGTTTGTAGTTTTCATCGTCGACGTACACCCCAGTTTGAGTTTTATTCGCCTCTATATCTTTGCGCAGCCTTACAATGTCTTCTGTGTATTTCTGTCAACAAGGTTAGAGAGCACTCAATAATGCTTGATTAAAATTAAAAAAAAAAAAAAAACAATCAGTGACTCTTTATTCAGTAAGGTAACTATCATTATTGAAACGTCCTAGTATTATAGTAGTTTTAGAAAGCATTTAGACTCGACAGACTCTAATAAATTGAATCTATTTGAGATATAAAATAACAAGATTATATTCTACAATTGATATTGCTGATGATTCATATTTTGCAGAACTACACGGGACACATATGCCTTACTCCTCTTACAGAAAGAATGAGGAATAAGGAAAGAAGGATTGAAATTAGATATTCCATCTATTTAAATGCTAATAAATATACAGGATGATCAAGATTGAATTTACACCATAAACCATGATATACACCATTTTTATTGCTGGGGATGGAGCTCACATGACATCTTTTGCGTATGTATTTCAAGATAACAGGGTTGGACAATGAACTAGGGAAGATTCAGAATGGCTTATTTATACCAAATCCTTCATACTTCATTGCCCAACCCTGCATGATAATGTTGATATAAATTCCAGAACAGATTTTGAAAAATACAGGCGTACAAATTAATATTCAAGGTTTTTAACACATTACTGGATTATAAAATTTATGAGATAAAGTTTTTATGAACTCATAATGCTAGTTTATGCCACATATAGTGCCATAACATGACAAAGAAAATTATTTTTGTCAGAATGATCAAGTATAGAATAATTGTACTACCTTGACAAGACTTTCCACGTTGACTTTTTCATTGATCTGTGGCTGGTTTATAATCATTTTTGCTTTGTTCATCAGGTCCAATGTATTTACAGTCTCGTCGATATCACCAACTGATGGTTTAATGCAAGCAACGATACACGTCTTTGAACACCCACCAAGCGAGTCTCGAACCAGTCTTGTCAATTTTGATTCTCTGAAATAAATCAATAAATTATTCACTTATTCTCTTAGATGCTATTGATTTTTCTTCAATTCTCATTAGATTATTCACTGTTGTTTTCAGATTTTTTTCGACAACTTAAACAACACTCTTCTTTATTTGGAAATAAAATTGAAGCATTTATAGTAATCAAGCCACAGTTCTGGAGCCTGCAAGACCTTTTAGCTGCAGAAATTTAAATTACACATCTCCATCTCAAGAATCAAAATCTCCAGTATTATATCTGTGCAGTACAACTACTGAAAATTATTTAATAAATGAACTCTGACAAGCATTTATTTGTTATTTATACCCGCAGTGCGTGCAAAAGTAGAAGTACCGGTATTAGTCTGCACTCTGCAGCACTCAGTAACATTACTTGCAACCATATTTCGGATATTATTTGAATCGACAAATCGTAGAACGTGCGTTTCCGTGTTCAATTTCTCTCTTTGAAAATTTTACGAATCCATGAGGTATTTATCCATCTATTCTGTACAACTACATTTAAATACCCTTTACCGGGAGATTATTAACTCTTTTTGAAAAAAGAAGAAAATCTATTTTTACTGTCACTAATGTCTGAAGAATGTTGTGGGAATGAAAAAATCTGGTGTGGCGCACTCACACAACTTTCCTTGCCGTTATGATCAACTGACGCTAGTGTTCACGCGCATCTCAAGTCTACAATTCAAAGATCTAAGCCAGCTGGTGACAGGACAATAACGCTGCAGATACATGAAGTCTGCTATCTCTTCATAGTGAATGATTTAATAGAAGCAACACTAGCCAACAGTTTGCAAATTGAATAATCTTATTTTCTCGAACTTCGAGCTTATTTTCAATTTTGGGTGAAAATATTACTAAACATTAATTGTAGAAATTGTAGAGATTTTCATGCTCAATCTTTTCCACTTGAATTTTTTTGTTTAAATTGTATCTTAAGCCTGATAATTAGGAATCTAAAATCAAACTTTGCATAGATGAGGCGGAGCTCCTGATTTTTACAGATATGGGACTTGTGGCAGTTGATAGAGCTTATCAATGACTATTCTAGGTATAAATCGTTGGAGCCGTTTTCGAGAAAATCACAAAAAACCCTGTTTTTCACATCATTTTCGCCATTTTAGCCGCCATCTTGAATTGCATTTGATCGAAATTGTTCGTGTCGGATCCTTATAGGGGAAGGACCTTAAGTTCCAAATTTCAAGTCATTCCGTTAATTGGGAGATGAGATATCGTGTAAACAGACGCACATACACTCACACACACACACACACACACACACACACACACACACACACACACACACACATACAGACCAATACCCAAAAACCACTTTTTTGGACTAAGGGGACCTTTAAATTTAGAAATTGGGGTAACTTAATTTTTTTCGGAAAGCAATACTTTCCTTACCTATGGTAATAGGGTAAGGAAAGTAATATAACCAACAAAGCTAAAGGACCTGGTAATACTTTTTCTAAGGGACTGTAATAATATTGACAGTTGTTCAGCGTTATAAATAACAATACAATATATAAATTTGATAACTTGGTTGGCTAATTGAGACTTACCTGTAAGGTATATGTGAACTGTGAGTGAAGAGGGAGTTGATAACACGTCCCAGAGTCAAGAGAGATAGATTCACCCGATTGGAGTCCCAGCCTGATTTGTCGGCGTTGGCCCCTTTGCTGTTGTCGCTGCCCCCCACGTCCACAAAACACAGCTTGCCCAACCGATAGCATTCTTCTCCCTGAATCGAGTTGTCTTTCACTGTTACACTTATCGTGAAGATTGAGTGGAATCGGCTGGAAAAGGAACATTCACGCATGTATTCTAAATCTGCTATCAATTAACAAGTAAATTATTATTTTGATGTAGTCTAATTGTTATAAATATAAGAAATAATAACTTTGGAATAACTAAATATTTACATCAATAATTGTAAAAATTATTATTATTCAATATAAAATCAATGCTATCACAGGTAGCGCACAAGTTTTCTTTTCTGAACGGGCCCAAATTATTTATATGCATTATAAATAATGTATTTCTTGTAGAATAAAGTGTTATTATCATTGTTATTTTTCATGTAACTATTACGTACCGTACTTGATTATTATAAATCAAAGAAGAATAATTGACTGATTTCAATGGAATTCAAGTGTGTATACAGTGGAAATAAAAACTATCTAACCCCACTCTATATTTTCTAATATTTGAGATCTTAAAAAAATGCTGAGGCTTTTTTTAAGAAATAAATTTCTCAATAAAGTATCTACTTGTTAAGCTGTAATTTATATACAAGCTAACCCAAAGTTTGTTATAAACTGACTTCGACTATTGACTCCTTGATGAGAATTTATTAATTAAAATTCTAATAAGTGATTTAACACATATTTATCAATTCCAAATCGTAATAAGTGATTTAACAATATTTATTAATTTCAAATTGTAATTTAACAAATATTTATCAATTAAAAATCGTAATAAGTGATTTAACACATACATGTAAGTACGTACCTTGAGCAAACATTGTTCGTTGAAGTTAGCTCCTCTTTCTTTGAAAGCACACGATCCATTACATTGAAGGCTTCATTTTTATTTCGTACAATGACGTTTTCCAGTCCAGGAACAACTGTCCCTTTCTTCGTAGGATCATCGTATAAGCTGCAAAAGGTGATTTGTATTTAAATTTGTGAGTGGATTATTGATTACAGAATGAACCAGTCTGAAAGTCTGAAAACTTAAATTTCAGAAAGAAAAATATTGTTGGATTTTCCAACATTTTACAATTGTCAAATTTAAATACTATATTGAAGTTGGGTGATGTTAGTTTATCACGTTCTTGTGTTTAACATGGGCAATTAATGAGAAAAAAATTATTTTCATGAAAAGGCGAGTGAAGAGAGGCTTTGAGGATCATTAATCAGGCAAATAAATTTATCAACCATACAAATTAATGTAATTCGGTCTTTCCTTATCTATTTTGAAATAACAAAAAAGTGACGGAAATCTATTCAATAATTGATTGTGATAACCATTAGGCAACCTATAATATTAACATACTCTTGACGAACTACCAACAGACACTGAAAAAGTTTTACTGGACCAAATTGCATGCAGTTTGTAACAAAACACAGGTTAAAGACCCAAGGTCGGTCAGTTTCGCCGGGAGGACTAATGCTTTGCAGTCTTCAGTCTGCTAGCGCTGCCTGGTCGTAGGTTCGAATCCCACCGGTAGGCATGGACATTTCAGTATCTCATTACATCACCCATGCACAAGCAAAAAGCTTATATGAGCATCATCCGCATTATTAAAATATATTTATGTAGATTTTATATGGAATATACACATGAAATACAGCAGACTAATCGAACGGGTTTTACAGAACTGTTTGGACAAGCTACGATGATTACGATGAATTGAAAGCTAGCAAAGCTTTGTCTTAAATTAAATTGAAATATTAAATTATGAAAATTATCAAATTCCCTAAAAATTTAATCAATAGTTATATTAAAAAAGTGGTTACAAAATGTTTTAAAAATAATTTAGGAAAGGTGTTACAGAGCATGCAGACGATGTGAGTATAATTATACACACCGGAACTTTATTTCCTCGTTGGAGGACAGAAGGTCATAAAGTTCTTCATTGTAGATGAGAATGGATGAAATCTGGACAATGACTTCATTCTGCATCCTATCAGCTTCGTCTAGAATCTGACTGAGACATCTAGGGATTACACCAGCGTGCGTGTTCTGTAAACAAAGTAATGTTTTATCTACATTTCATCGAGGTAAAGTTCTCTTGATTTGACTTGAATCATTGAAAAAATTACAAAAAATCGTAAAAAAGTGAATTATAACTAGAATCACCATGCATTTGGGACTATATTTAGCATGCTCAAGTTAATGCCTTCGACAGAATGAAGAAACATAACTCACTTCTTCCCAACCCAGGGAGGTTGCAGGAGACTTCTCGCCCAAGATGGTGAACGTTTTTCCTGACCCTGACTGTCCATAAGCGAACAAAGTACAGCTGTATCCAGACAAGATATCATTCACCAGTGGTCGGCCAACAGTTTCGTAAATATTTTGCTGAAAATTTTGAAATATGTAGCATTAAAAAGATCAAATAGACAATAAATTCTTCTAAATTTAAAAGTTATAGTTTGCATGTGTATTTTGGAATAAAAATATAACTTACTAGTCCAGTCGATATAGACATGAAAAAGAGGATATGCTTACAATAAATATTGTAGTAAATGTCAATCAAGTATTTACTGGTCATTTTTATTAGGTACTTGTTTTTATAGTTTCTCACATATTAAATTTCGTCTATTAAGGTTGGTAATAATTTATACCTTAGCATTCTCACACTTTATTAATGTAGCTACAAAATTCCTTATCTAATATCACATTGTCGGATAATTTTGCTATATTTGGACATTTCTATCGAAATGCTTGTTATTTCCAATAATGCTATTTCACTCAATGATAGCCAAACTATTTTTGTAATTTCTTATGTTAATTTTGAATATTGTTATTATATCTTAGCAGGGTTTTTGTAATGTTCGTGTTTTGATGAATATTGTTCTGTTAATCAATAATGTATTATGTATCTGGTTAGGATAGCAACTCCTATTTATATGAGTAGCCTACGTTCTCAAGAACAAATAATAGAACTATTTTAATTTGAAATATATATTGTAGTCCTGATTTTTTAATATATTGTCTGGATATAAAATAAGATAACTCCAGAATAATTTTTTTCATTCAAAATTTCCTTGTGCTAAATACAGAGTGGACCAAAAACCTCGTATTTTTGGTTCATTTTCTAGTTTTCAGCTATAATAAAATAATAATAATATCGTGTCACCTGGCTGGCTCATGTCTGGTGTCAGAGTTTTCAGGTCGCAGCTGATCAATTTTAGGGCCTCTGACATGACCTAACGACTGCTTTTTAGGCAGCCGGGAACGAAGGCTTAACGTGTCCATCCGAAACACAGGATTGGCCCGAGATTAATATCTTGTCCGGGCCGGGACTTGAACCCGGGCCTCTGAATCATAAAGCCAGCATCAGATCCACTCGACTACGGCCACTCTATTTAGCTATTTCCGCCAAATACAGTCAGAAGATTCGATCTCGCCTTTTTTCCGATTTTGAATATAACATTTTGAATATAAATCATTTGGAGCTCTCTATCTTCAATGAGTACTGAGTTACAAATTTTAAAAAAATGAGTAAATTTTCAAAATAAATTCAATTTTAATGAAGTTCAGTTTTCAATCAACAATATTTTCCTTTTGTCTCTATTTACATAATGTACAATTCAAAATCCCTCTGGGCGTAACTGTGCTCTACAACCTGAGACCAGGTAGAGCGCTCTATCTCACATAGATTTCCAGGTACACTTGATAACCATGCTTCTTGTATTTTGAAAAACAGCAAATGTTTAGTTTGAATCGTCATCACTAACATCATTGCCCTCACATTAAGATAACATTAAGCAACATGATACAACTGATACAAGACAACTGATTCTATACTGTTACTTACGCTATCTTTTCTCTACGATATAAGTTCATCATAAGCCATTTTTTGTGTATGAAAATATAGGTTACAGTAAGTTACACTCAACAATAAATTTCTAATAATTGAAACGAATTTAACTCAAGAACCATGTTTTTGAACCTCCTTGACGAGCTGAGAAGAATGAACTGTAGTACGAGGAGATCCGATCATTGTGTCGCAAGTTATGAATGTTTGAAATTTTGATCCTTGAGGTGTCCTCATGCACGCCTCTCCACTAAGAAATACTTAAATCAAGTGCATCAAACGGGTGATTCTCATAAAACATGATCTAATGAACTTGAATCATGCTGCGAAATCACAATGTGAGGACAAGGAAGTTAGTGATGGTTGAAGCTAAAGATTAGGCGTTTTTCAAAATACAAGGACCATTGTTATCAGATGTACCTACCTGGAAATCTATGTAGCGTTAGACATAGTCACAGGTTGTAGAGCACAGAATTACAAAAAACACAAAAAATTGCCAATTTTTATATATTTAATTTTTTGTGTATTTTAATGGGCTTGAGTCAGTGGCGAGGCGTGGAATACTCCACTGGTCATTGCAGCCCCCCCCCTCACTCAAGTGGGTCCAAATGCCCTCTTCAAGAAAATGCTAGAAATGCTAGCAAATTGTTGACTTTTGGAGTACAGTACCAGAAAATTTTCCTCTGAAATCACATACAAAAGGCAGAGAACTGAGAATTCTCTCCAATTTCACCTCTTGTATAATTTTCAGTGAATCCTCACTACCAACTTTCCATTACTTACCAATTCTCACTACAACTGGAATTTCTTTCAAATTAATAATATGGTTTTCATCTCCCACTTCCTCCATGTTTCACACTTTAAATTTGCAAATTCATGCACATGAAACACTATAAAAAACCGATTACTAACTCACATGAATAATACACGAATAAGAATAACCTCACTTTTAAAACAATAATACAGTATTTCAAATGCGAAAATTTCCGTTAAAGCTGTGTGTGTAGAGACTGTGGGACGTGGGGATGAGGAGAGCGCGGCTACCGAAAACTCCCGACACAAGCCGAGAGAGCGCGAAGCCTAAATTTTTTTCTCAAAATTCAAATTTATTTCTCAAAAAACATACACAATTATAATAATCTAATATTATAACATATAAAAATAATACAAGAAAAATACTATTAAATATATAAAATGATCCCAAAACTGCAGTATATTATTTTTTTATGTCCATCTATGTTTAAGGAGTAGCCTACAAGGTAAAACCTGTGCGTAGACCTAAGTTGCAGTAATATATTTATTCAATATAAACTAAGAAATTGAACCAAAAAAGAACAAAGATTAGTGGAACTTACACACAAATATAAGTTTGTAGATTAAATTAGATAAAAGTTAGTAAAACACAATAATTATTATTCTATGATAAAAAAAACAAAACATAAAAACAAGAAACAGTTGGTGCTTAGAAGATTTTTTCTTCAGTTTTATTTGATCTTATCCATTCCTCAATCTCGCAATTTAGTTTTTTGCTCCGGCTTGTATTGGCAACAAAATGAGTAGGAACAAGATTTATTATCCTCTGTGATAAGTAAGTGAATTGTCTTCTACATACATTCAAATCCATCCTCTCTTGATGGAATGTTTCTCTAATAGGACGCAAATTTAAATACATCGCAGCCGATTGACTGACAATCAGAATATATTGTTGATTAAAAACTAATATTAGGTAATCAAAATTGAATTTATCTTGGAAATTTACTCATTTTTGAAAATTTGTAACTCAGTACTTATTGAAGATAGAGAGCTCTTAATTTTATTTTATTCAAAATTTTATTATCTAAAAAAAAGACAACAGCATTTTTTTCTGCCCGATGACCGGATTTGGTAGAAATAGCTGAAAACTGAGAAATGAACTAAAAATATGAGGTTTTTTGGGCAGTCTGTATCTAGCACAAGGAAATTTTGCATAAAAAGAATTGGTTCTAGATTTATCTTATGTATCCAAACAATGTATTATTAAGAAATCAGAGCCACAATATAAATATTGCAAGCACCAATGAATGTAGATAGAGGTAGGACTATGTCATAGAAATTGTTCGCGGGAATACTAACTATATAAATAATAATAACTATATAATAAACTTGAATTGTAATTAAGATGACTCTGTCATCACCTGAATTTGGAAGAGAGAATAGCACAAGAATTGCTCATTACTTATCTACCAATGTTATTACATCAACATCAGCGTCATTTGTCAAAGAAGTGTTATGTTATTCTACTATATTTGAAGAATGACGTCATTTTTAATATAGAGTTAATCATATGTAGAACGAACTTCCACAGTAAGTAATTGGAAGTTTGTGTGAAACTGCGATGTGAAAAACAATATCAGATTAGTAACAAATCTTAGTACATGAACCATAAATTAAAGAATATTTTCTTTGTACTACTATTATACTAAACTATAAAATAGATGGTATCTTGAACTATATCCAAGTTATAAGTAAACTGAACAAGAGAAAATCCTTTCTCCAGAGAAATTCTAACTGTGAATATGATTCATATAACTTTAATTGAGATCTTCATTTCTGAAGTATTATTTGGGATTTTTAGATAGTTTTGTTGAAAGATATAAAATGGAATGAGAAAAGGAAATTCCAAATCAATTGACATTATTATAGCAAGAGCAAGTTGGCAAAATAGTTGGACCAGGTATATTATGGCTTACCTGATTTGATGTGGGAGAAAATACTTTTGAAAAAGTTAAACTTTTCTTGCCACACTTCTCTCTCATTCCGATTTCTCGATCACTGATCACTTCTATGGAACTTCTCTTATCGCCGTTTGGTCTGTAAACAAATAGTATAAATTAAAATAACATAAAAAACCGATTG
This sequence comes from Nilaparvata lugens, assembly GCF_014356525.2. Classification (NCBI taxonomy): domain Eukaryota; kingdom Metazoa; phylum Arthropoda; class Insecta; order Hemiptera; family Delphacidae; genus Nilaparvata; species Nilaparvata lugens. The sequence goes on along the minus strand of NC_052509.1, from coordinate 14,175,265 downwards.
TTATAACACAGATGGAAGTTGTCTCACAAGGCAAGACGTCAAACCTATTATAATACAAGGCAAGAGAAAAATAATAAAAAAATAATTAAACTATGCTAGTATAGTAAAAATGAACAAGAAAAATCTGGTGTGGCACACTTATACTACTTCCTTGCTATGAAAATATAGGCTATTTCTCACAAGTAAGCTCATGTACTTGTGCTTTACGATGGTTACACACTGGGCGGTTTCTGCCGTGGCGGCGAAACTGCCATCGCCGCCTCGAAAAAAAGTCGAGCTTACACATTCAGCGGCAAAAATACCGTGAAACATCGAGCGGCAAAATTACCGCTACGGTACGTATAAGCCGCTACGTATCAGTAGCCAAATTAATTCTTGTAGTTCTTCATCGCAAATGTGTTGTGACTTCTCTGTTTCATGAGTTAATTGTATTTTGCACATTTTGTCCCACAAAACTGGCCTCTGTTCTACAAATGGTATTAACAGCTCATTGTCTATTAACTCACTCAATCATTTTCTCACACTCGTCAACCACAAACACTTAAAACAATAAATAAATGTTATAAACAACTCACATACTTTACAACAAGACACAAATTAAAAGGCTAATTTTCATAAAACAAAAAAAAAAATAACGATGGCACAATTAAAACAATAATATATCCTATAATTCAAATAAAACGAAGCAATTTATGGGAATTTGGTGAGCTCGTCAGAATCTTCAATCAAAACGTAGAGGTTGTCCAAAAACATAAATTTCTATCACAGTCGAATATCACAGCCTTGAACAAGGGAAACAATAAAATTAAAATGTTTCCAATGATAGTCAAAAACTAAAATTCCAGTAATAACGAGTTAAAATTTCAAATATAGGCAATATTCTGTTCAAGTATCTTGCAAAATCGTTGGGTATTGGAAAACAAGATCTATCTAGTAGTCTGACCTATTTTGGATCGGTCTCAAGTTTATTTATTATAATATTACCCAAAGTCTACCCAATAAAATACGGAATTGTTTTATTTTTAATTTTACTAGTTGAGAAATAATGCGTGCACTGATATGTACAGGCAGAATACTGCATGTAAAAACCACGTCATAATGTGTGGTTTCAAAAGTTTGTGAAATGAATCAAACTTTACTAAAAATATTTCGAATCAATTTTAATATTATAGTCATATTTCCAATTTAGTATTCTGTCACTATAAAAATGATTTGTCAGTGATAAATTGTAAAGATCTCACCCGAATTCGATGTTCCAGTCGTTGCAGGTTAGCTTGGTACAGTCACGGATTCATTAACAATTTTGACAAATAAATACTCATTTTCGATCAAAATTTTTTGGATAGAATTTGAAGAAAAATGTTCAAGTTACGAAATTAAGTGACAATATGATGAAATACGCGAAAATTATTTAAGAAACACTTTATTAGTACGGAGCGGTTTTTACTTGGTATTCAGAGTTTACTTGGTACCGTATTACTTGGCATATGAACGAATTGAGAGTCGACGGAAGTGAGCTGCTGTTTGCGGATGACACAACCCTTGTTGGGAGAGGATCCTCGCCTGCAGCTGCCACCCTTGAGTTGGAGGAGGTTTTTACTTGGTATTCAGAGTTTACTTGGTATTACTTGGCATATGAACGATTTGAGAGTCGGCGGAAGTGAGCTGCTGTTTGCGGATGACACAACCCTTGTTGGGAGAGGATCCTCGCCTGCAGCTGCCACCCTTGAGTTGGAGGAGTCCTTTGCTGGTGCAGAACGCTGGTTTCAGGAGAACAAGCTGTTGCTCAACGTCGGCAAGACACAGAATATCATGTGCACTCTGAGAAACCACTTCAATCATTCATTGAATGAACCGGTGAAGCTTCCGGGATTTAACATCGATCCAAAGTTAACATGGAGTGCTCATGTGGATGCTGTATGCAGAAGATTGTCTCGTGTGATCTACCTGTTGAGAAGACTGAGGTGCTTGCTGACTGACGAACATTTGATTATGGCCTATTATTCACTGTTCCATAGCCACATTATCTATGGAATACTGCTGTGGGGACACTCTTCACACTGTGAGAGTATTCTTATGCTGCAGAAGAAGGCAGTTCGGATATTGTCATCTGGAGCACTGTAGGCCACTCTTCGCCAGACTCTGGATTCACACAGTTTTTAGCCAGTTCATCTTTGCTTCCCTGGTTGGTATTAGGAATACCAATCTGACAGTGAATTTGAGGGGGTTGCAGAGTGCCTACTCACTTCGAAATGCTCTCGAAGTCAATGTTCCTTGATGTAGGCTAAGTAAGGCTCAGAACTGTTATCCCAATATCGCTATTAAAATGTTTAATATGCTACCTCCATCTGTGCGTCATTTGAATGACAGTGAGTTTAAGAGGAGTCTCAAGTCCTGGCTGCGAGCCAGAACCATACTAGTCCTTGAGTGAATTTTTTCAGGAGTCTACAGTTGACATTTAGTGGCCATCACCGTGTTTAGCCATCTATGCCATTATGTTTTATTTTTTGACGTGACAGTGTTGTCGAAAACTTCTGTGTGAAATTGTATTTTTGACGTGATGACCTACCCAGCTCATCTGACTGGTTAATGGTCCTACAAATGAAGATTGAAGAAGAGCTGGCTACTCAATACGGTACTCAATAGCCTCAGAAACTAGAGCATGGAAGAAAATGTATGAGGCTGGAAATACCGAATTTTTGTTTGCAATTCTCAACCAAAATTACTCAGAAATTTAAGATTAGGTACCAAGTGAAAAAGCAAAAGCACTTTATCATGCACGGCAGACTGCTCTGTCAACACTATGTCAGGAATCAAGAATTCATAATAAAACCTAACTTAACAAGTAGCAATGAGTTTTTCGGTATATGTGATTAATTACGGCGCAATTGTATCTCAGCTATTTTTGAAGATTTCTCTTTCATTGAAACAAAAAATTGAGTCGATATCTTCAAAAATAACTGAGATACAAATGTGCCGTGATTAGTAACGTTAGCCCAATTAACCCTCCTATAGAACCACGTGGTTGCATGAGACATAGAAGACCAGGTGGGGTCGTTTCCAACCCAGTCCCCAATTATGATTTTTCCCTCACAAAATTTCATTTGAATTCGAATGAAAATATTATTTATTTAAACATTCATATATTTAAAAGGGAAAAAACACTTGAATGATTAAAAACTTTTTATAATATGAGTACAAAATTCCAGCTTTCCAGTGGTTCTAAATCTACATCAGTGTGGTTAAACCACGAACAAGCTTGCTGGTATTTACAAATTAAAAACTAAATCTGCATAAAAAAGGCATAGAAATATGTAATGACATGCCTAGATAGGATAGAAATAATCCATTATAATTTATAAACTAGTTATATTCTCTCTGGGAACTTCATAAGGTGTTTCTATACATCTATACAGATTTCATTTCTATCTGTAAGTTGAAATTTCATTTCTATCATTACCCACGATCAAGTATATACAAGCTGAAAGTGTGTAATAACTATTCCACTTAACGAGAACGCAAATTGAATAGTGTAATTCAAGCATTAAGCATCGAAATAAGTTGAACAAGAAAGGCCATGTGGGGTCGGAAGCGACCCCGTTCTTGACACCTAACATTTAAATTGGAGAAATACTGAAGGAAAGGTTACATAGAAGGGGGTGCCTTTTCCCCCTCCAACATGCCCACAAACCAATAAGCAATGGCGCCTGGGGTCGGTTACGACCCAACGTGGTACTAGGAGGGTTAATTACACTACTCATGGAAAAAAACAAAATTGATTAAAATACTCACTTTATGCGAATGTAAACCTGAATGTTTTCGTTTCCCATTTCTAATTATTTCTATCTAATAAAGTCAAATGATAATCAATGTTATTATTTTCTCATCACCCCTATTCAGAACTAAACAAATAAAATAATTATTTCAACATTTGTAGCATAAAACTCAAATCTTAGGAAATAAAATTAAAATCAACCGTATCCGTATCTGCAAAAATAATCACATCAACTACAAATCATATACAGATTGGAAACAGACAAATAAGTTGAAGTAAAAGTCAATTGAATCCGCCAAAACTTCTCAGTTTTTAAAATCCAAACGTAAAATCAAACTTGAAGTAATGAAGAAAAATGAACTTGAACTAACGACTAACAAGTAACGAACTTCTGAATCTGAACTCAACTTTCAAGTGCTCAGTGTTACCAATCAAACTAGAAAATGTCAAAATTTGTTTATCAATTGATTTGGAAGTAGGATATAATTCCATGTGGATTCTTAATTCTCAAAGACTTCTTATTTTTTATTAGAATCACCATTAAGTTTTGATGTTAAAAATGGAAAATTGTTTTCTTTGATACATTTTTTATAGGCGCATACTGTCTGGCGGAGTAGTTATCTTGGAAACAGATTCTACGTGAGAACGTACCTAAAAGTACAACTTGCCGAAAATATGACAGAGCCGTAGGCGGACAATCTGTTAAAGTTAGTGAATCTTCAGAATTTGACACAGTGAATAAGTATAAAATAATGTTCAGAATCAATGTTTCGCTGTCAGTGGAAACGACATTGACAATAGGTGCTAATTTCCATATTTTTACCACTTTTCCATGATGTCGTGATTCAGGAAATCTCAGTATATTCAATAAAATATCAATTGATTATGTTGATAATCATGATCAATGATAATTATTTCATTCCTCCAGGAAGAGTATTTATTTCTATGAAATGGAAGAAAAATGAAAATTAAGATTAAATTCTTTAAATAGGTCTATGTATAAAAAATATATTGAAAGGATTGCCTCTCTTACATCGAAACCCACCTGAAACTGTTTGGCAACTGCAAGTGGTTTTATTATTGTCCAACATAAACACAAGCGCCAGTGCTCAAGTAGGCATCAGCCTCAGAAAAAAGACACACCCCCTAAAACGTGATTTATATTATTTTCACTATAGTGAGGTCCATGTTTATAATGGCAGTGTTTGTTTAGCAATGGTATTGCTATCCTTTTCTATCATTCAACGAAGCGGATAGTGCTATCTCTTTCTTGCTTTGCTTTGTTACCAGATCGTCCTTTAAAAATCTGGTGTGGCGCACTCACACAACTTTCCTTGCCATTATGAAAATTGATCACCTGACGCTAGTGTTCCCGCGCATCTCAAGTCTACTATTCAAAGATTTGAGCCAGCTGGTGACAGGGCAATAACGCTGGAGACACACATGAGGTCTGCTATCTCTTCATAGTGAATGATTTAATAGAATCAACAATAATTTGCAATTGAATAATCACATTTTCTCGAATTTAAAGCTTATTTTCAATTTTAGGTGAAAATGTTACTGAACATTAATTGTAGAGATTTTCATGCTCAATCTACTCCACTTGATTCTTTTTGTTTCAATTGTATCTGAAGCCTGATAATTGGGAATCTATCTGCATTGATGGGGCGGAGCTCCTGAAATTTTTACAGACATGGGACTAATGTGCGAGATAAATTACTTTTAACATGAAGAGGAGAAACCCATTTCTCCCTCCACAGTTTGTAGCATAGTCACAGACGGACATCCTGCGCACAATTGGATGGGCCAGGTCATTTCGCTTCAGGTTCTTGTGATGAACACATCTCCGTAACATACACAAACATATCACTTTGGAACATTGCCAGTGGAGGGGAGCGAAGCGTTACAAAGCTCTCTCACACAGACACAAAAGAAGGAGAATGCTGCTAGGTTGTGGGAGAGGTAAGTGGAGGATAGAGCATCGAACCTCTCCGTCTTTGAGAAAGAGCCGTGTTAAAAGAAATTTATCTTGCACTTTAGTGGCAGTTGATAGAGCTTATTGATGACTATTTTAGGTATGAATTTGATCATTTTAGCCACCATCTTGAATCGCATTCGATCGAAATTGTTCGTGTCGGTTCCTTATAGTGAAAGGACCTTAAGTTCCAAATTTCAACTCATTCCGTTAATTGGGAGATGAGACTCATACACACATACACACACACACACACACACACACACACACACACACACACACACACACACACACCAGTTTTTGGACTCAGGGGACCTTGAAACGTATAGAAATTTAGAATTTGGGGTACCTTAATTTTTTTCGGAAAGCAATACTTTCCTTACCTATGGTAATAGGGCAAGGAAAGTAAAAATGTAGAATTGATAATTTATTAACAAAATCTTTCATCTTTATTATAAAATTATAGAACATATAATTGATTATTTTAAACGAGAATGAACAGTTAATATTACATCAATGAACCTGTATCAGCTACCGTCTATGGAAGACATTGACAAGTCGAAGGATCGGCAACATTGTTCTCCTATCTTACTCTATTATTTTTATCTTTCTCTGTTTTAGTTATAGGCTATTCATCTCTTTTCAAATAACTTTTTTAATTCTAGTTATTTAGTTATTTTATGTTAAGTCCATAAGGTGGGCATAAAAACCCCCAGGGACACGTCATGAGAACACAAAGAAGCAAGTAGGCCAGTCGACCTACTAGTCCAAAAGAAAAACAAATAAAGCAAGCAGAGGAAAGAAATTAATTAAAATAGGCGCTTACCAAGCTGCTGTCCAACATGAAAAACTCACGGAGTGAGTACAAAGGATTATTCAGCAATAAGTCTCTCAGGAGACTACATTATATCATAGATCTCTTCAAGTAAACTTTTCAGAAATTTAAAAAGACGTCTACTCACCACTCGGGTAATTCATATTTGTTGCCTACCACTAACCAAAAAAAAAGTTTGGTCAGTTTTTACGGACGCGCCAAAGTGGAATAGGGAAAGACAAAATGAGTCTATTCCTATTTTACATCTATCATTTTTTGGCAGCACTGAACTTGTATTCCTCTTAGTTTTTAGTTACATTAAACATGCTGAAAAGAAAATAGGCCTATTGAAAGTTCATTATAGGAGTTATTATTAGTTTAAGTGATATTCTTATATTGGGGAATATAAGAATATTGGTCTTGGGGTACACATTCTAAGAATCTAAGAATTGGGGTACACATTGGTCAATACTAAAATGGATTGGCAAATACCTACTGGCGGTCAGACAAACTCATGTTCTGCCGACCACACTTTACACAACATCTCAAAGAAATTGGACATATACTGTATATATATGTAGGCATTTGAGATTTATGCGCGTGTATGAGCCTTATGTGTTGTGTATCTGCCTTACCAGTATGTTAAATTAATAAGAAACTAGGTACCCTAATGTATAGGGACACCTTATGTATGAATGCATGATTAAAATGATGTGGCATTTTAAATTATTTAACTTTTCGAGTGATTTCTATCCTTCTATAGCATAGGCAGAAGCTGTAGTACCTTTTCCATGTATAGTGATGATAAATTAGTGAAATTTGTTACCTCGAAATTCTTGTTCAATTTATTGTGAATTTTATTGGAAGTTCGAGGTATCCTTGAGGAGGTCAAGAAAATCGAATGCAATTAGATTCAATGCAGTTTGCTCGGACCCTGCAAGTTACATTTTGATTTCGTGAAATTGAACTTGGCAGTTAAACTGCCAAGTTACATTTTGATTTCGTGAAATTGAACTTGGCAGTTAAACTGAAAAGCAGTTTGTATTGGCGGAAGTACTGTATCAGAAACCGAAAATATCTACATTCAGTTATAACAGTTTAATGGCTTTAAAGCTATTGCTATTCAACTAAAAACCTAAAATTAAATAAATAAATAGAACCTAAAAGTAGATTTCAACTAGTACAGTAAATATTAGCTATATAAATAACAATTATGTCGTGTCAAAAATAACAAACAATATTTATAAATTACATTTTTGTGTGATCAGAATATTCAATGATTCTTAATAGAGGAAAAGGTGGTAATATGGCCCCTGCATATAATATGGCACCCCTCTGTATTTCAATGACCAAGTGCTGAGATCTAGTTTTGAAGATGGGAACTAGCTCATTAGTTCAGTTGATGGTCACTAGGAGTCCATGGAACAAGTCTATGCAGCAGTTGGTGAATTTTGAGGTTATTTCCATCCTTGTGTTTTTTAAAAGTTTGGAAGGTATGTAAGTTTCTCAATTTTAATGTGCTATAACTAATAATTTCTCATTATTGAGCATTGTTATTATGATCTAGAAGTTATTTCCAACATTTTAACATAAACTAGAATGCTCTGTTGCTTTCAAGTTCTAACCTACAAACAACTTTGTTAAATCACAGTCATGTCTGCAATATGGCCCCCTTAGGTGAATGTAATATGGACCCCGGGGTCCATATTACAAGCAGTTTGAATATTTGTTGTTAAAAACCTGCTATTGCGGATATTGTTACAAGTTCTCCATACAAGAAAGAACTAGAGGACTTCTATGCAAATAAAGAAGCTGACACTCACAGAAGAGGCCGTGGCCGTGGACGTGGACGTGGTAGAGGTGCCAAAAGAAATTTGATTTTTAACGACCCTCAGCCTTCTACATCAGGACTCCAATCTCCTATTACTGATCAAGAGCATGGAAGATCAAAGACAATAAAAAGGCCTAAACATCAAGAACAAACCGACAGCAGTGATGATGATGATGATGAGGTGCAGCTCTCCACTTGCTCCATCGAGTCACCCTTTGACCTGCCAATTGGAGAGCCTCAACCAGACGAAAAAGATGTGGCATGTATTTTCTGTGATGAAAAATTCTCGAGTAATGTACGAGGAGAATTATGGGTCCAATGATTGATGTGTTCTCTTTGGGCCCATAATGAATGTGCAGGAGCAGAGAGGGAGGAATATGTCTGCGATTTTTGTTGTTAACTTTTTTCTACATTCACTGACCTTCAATCATCTACAAATATCTATAATCCATTTTTTTACCCTAATATAAAACTATTACTCATGCATAATAAACTGTTTTAGTGCCACAAAGCCGTTTTTAATTTTTTTCTCCTTATTTTTGTACGTAAATTACGAGGTCCATATTACAAACACCATGGGGGCCATATTAACAACACCTCCCAATATTTTCAGTATGTGTAGGGTTATGAAAATTTATTTTAAAAAAATATAAAATGAGGGTTTTAATGATTATTAATACAACATTGTGTTCTGCAACTAACTTTAGATTGTATTTCTGCAAAAAGCAAAGGTTTTTTATCAATAGTTTCCATTTTATAAGACAAAAACAAAGTGGGGGTCCATATTACCACCTCCTCCTCTAATATTGTCCTTCATAATATTCAACCAACAATATGAATCTGAACTCATTGACAAAATAATCATCTACAGCTCTGTGGAATAGAAAGATGCCACTTTGGACGAGTTGGAAAACGTTGCCTACCTTTGGTCAATAGAATTCTTTGGCCGGGGTTGGTGGATTTCCGCGAGTAAACCAAGCTTGTGTGCGTGAAGCGACAAGGTGGGTCGAAAAAAAACCTAGTCTGTCGCCGTCCCAGTTCGATGCCCAATCTGCCCCATTTTTTTGGTTGTGGTGGTTTTAAGGGCTGGCGGTTCTCTGCAACCCCTTCACCAAAGTATACAGTATTCTGTGTCTCTACGACAGCGCTCGAGCGCTGCCTTCAGTTTGTTTGTGCCTTCTGCTTCAGCTTGTCGTTTGTCGACACTGTTTTTATTTTTAGTACTGTGTACAGAGTCGTGTTATCCGTGTTTCTTGATTTTCTTTAGATTTTCTGTTTTATTTGTTTCACTACATAATTTCTGGATTGTAAAATAACTCTTCAAAATGCCAGTCTTCCACACTAAAACGATAGAAAGTATTTTAGAACCAGTCGCACAACAAGTAAGTTGAAATATTTACAATTTTACATCTTATTTGCTTTATTCTTTCAATTTAATAATTGAATTATTCATGTCAATACTATAGTGATAAAACCCAGTAGTGTGTGGAGGTGATAGAATGATTTTTGGGAGATTTTATGTGTCATATAAACTACAAATTCAAATCTAAAATATTTGAGGTTATGTGAACTTGACATTCGGTTTGTCAGAAATATTATTATCAGTGATCATGTTTAAATTACTAGGCTATCACATATAGCTGTAAACTTTATAGAGGTTTTTGGTTTAATAGTAATATTTTTAGATTTTCTCCAGTTTTTCGGTTACTGTCAGTTACAGCTGATGCTGATAGCAACATGACGTCACTTTTCCACACACCCAAATATGGTCATAGGAGTACTCTTGTCGCTGGCTGCTGGAAGCAGTTTGATTTAAAATGTTTGAAAAGATCTCAAGGTATTGCCTTTTATGACCGCAATAAGAACATTATGATAAGACAAATTGATAAGACAATTATCGTAGACTAATTTCTGTTCTGCCTGTTGCTTCCAGAATGTTTGTCATAATTTTGCTAGATCTAGTGACTCATGTCTTATTTTTAGATTCAAAATAAACGAACTTGATACACCTGCATATTTCCATGTAACCGATTCTGACCTTGTTTCTGTCAAATCGGCATCGAATTGAAAGATAAATTATTTTCCTGAATGAGAGTTGTCAATGATCTGTTTGTCCTTGAGCTTTCACAACAACGATAAATAAAAATGTTTTGAATACCTACCTTACCTTATCAACATTTGTGTTGTGAAAACTAACTTATCTCGCAACCTAAATTTTTGGCATAACTTAACCTATAGCTATGACATCTCACTTGAGAATACAGACTACGGTATTCATCAGTTGCAGTATGCGTTTTATCAGTTATACACTGTAGAACTGATTTCTTATATCTTTATAATAAATTAATCTTATCTTTTAATAAATGAATTATAATATAATTCATATAATATATGTATCAACTCTTATTTCATTTTTAGTGTCTCATATTCAGATCAAACTGCATTGTACTCGTAATAATTAATATCGATGTGTAGCCTATATGCTTTCATAATAAATTTCAACTTATCTATTGTAGAAATATTTCAGTTTTGAAATCCTCCTAGGACTACAGATCCACAATCATAAAATATCAAGTCATACCCTATGCACTTTTTGCAATCATGCGACTGAATTTTTTTAAATTATTGTCTTGGATGCACAAGAAAGGATCGGATCCGAAATTAAAATATAAGAAGAGAATGTGATGTTCAACCAGTGTTGAACTTGATGGAAATATATATATATATATAATATATATATATATATATATATATATATATATAGTGGTCAGATCAAGTCCTTAGAATGCCACAAGACCGTCTCCTTTCGAATGCCTCACTCCACAAGTAAATAGGCGGAAGAAGTATTGGTAGACCGAGGAAGAGATGGACGCCGGAACAGGCTTGAAAATCCTAATACATAACGATGATGATGATGTACCGAGAATTTATTTATTTATTTGTTGATATAATATTACAAATCATATGAATATAATGTTGTTTTATACCTTAAACCTACTTGTTTATCCATTACCCACACTTGTAGGATCGATGGTATTATGACGTAAATAAAAACAAACGAAAATCACTAATTGATCGAGATGGCAGTGATCAAATTCAAATCGAAAGTTTATTATCATTCAAGATATTGCTCTTCAACTTAGCACTTCAGCCAAACAGCATTTCAGACAGGTCATTATCCAGAAATTCCTGGACATCGTAATAAATCCTGACTTTGAAGAAACTGGTCTCAATTATTGAGCACGCTGAGGTCCAACTGCTTCACCCCTGCAGGCAGCCTGTTGAAGTAGCGTAGTGCTGAACTCCTATAGAATGGACCTATGGTTCCATAGGACCATAATTATAGACCAGGGTTCTGGAATACTACTACATCGCAAGGAGTGCTGACTATGTCATTCTAAAGGTGCGTACAGACTTTCGCTCTGCTCCGCAACCGAACGTCACTCCAGCAGAGCGATTGATGATCGACCGGGGAACGCGAGAAGAGCTAACATCTTCCGTAACGTTCATGATGGGTGCGACTGCCGAGCGGGGGCGGAGCGACTGCTGTGCGATGGAGAAACGAGGGCGGAGCGTGCTCGGTGCGGGTTGGAGGAGCGTATATGTGTTCGCAGCTTTAAAAAGGATCAATGTAGTCTCATGTACAGGCCTGTACATGTATATGTAGTATATAATTATATATAGTATAAATGCCAAGTAGTGTCATAAATGCTATTTGTCTAACTTTGAGCTATGGCTAGATTTATCGGCTTCACAATGAAATGTCTGTCTCTTGTGATATTTCGTTCGCTTTATATAATATAATTGTGAATCATCTCTGCGCTTCTTACTTGTTACTTGGCAAGGAATTATAAAAATGGTGATAGATCGTTCAGAAAAATAGATAAATAAATGTACAGAGGGAAATGCATTAGGTTTTAGACATTTTATATAGACTATGCTTATAATAGTAAAAAATAATTATATAAATGAATAAACATGAGTAATTCAAATATAATATAAAATAAAGTAATTAGATTAGAATTGAATAGTGAAATATTAAAAGAAAAATCAAATTTATGAAGAAACTTTTCTTATAAAATTGAGAGCCTGAAAAATGTGAATAATTTCATTAATATGACTTGAATGTGATGTAGCCTGAATAAAGGTAATAAAGTGTAATATAATATAGGGCCTAGCCTCTATGTAATGAAGTAGAGGGCAGGAGAATGAGAAAAAAAATTGAAATTGTAGGGTCATTTTGAATATGAGCTACAAAGCAAGTAATGTCAAATATCTCTGGTAGACACAGAACAGGAAAAAATTAGACTATGGAAAAGAATTAATAGAATGAGGAAAGTGAAATGGGAATCTCCATTAGAGCACAGCAAACTTCTTTCTATTTTATCACTTCCTTTTTAATAGTTCTGTCATATTATCCATTTATAAACTTGTTGAAGCCATCATTTTACATTTTATTAAAATTGTGAGATATAGTGGAAAATCATGACTGACTGATGTGACCAATAGGTGATTCTGGAATGAATGGAGGGGGTCTGGGGTTTCAGCAACAAGGGTTAGAATTTTAGGGTACCACCCCTCCACCAATGAAAAGATAACAAGCCTTGGTTCATGAAAGTGCATGCTAAGGATACTTATTTACTCGACTTTTAAAGAGGAATTTACTCCCTAAAATGACATTGAAATGTGTACAAATGTATATAAAATAGTAATGTGTATAAAAGCAGTAGGCTACAATATTACTAATTTAACAAAATTAATCAACTTATCGAACTATTCTTTTACTATGTATTTTAATATTGTTCTAATTCGACAAACACAATTCGTCTTGATGCTGTCTGATTAATAGGTAGGGGGCTATAGTGCTAGAGCCCCTAAGCCTATGCTATCTGATTAATATGTAGGGGGCTATAGTGCTAGAGCCCCTAAGCCTCTCTCTGAATTCTTATATCTGATAGGATGATTTGTTGATGCAATATATTTTGTTCTTATTGAATGAAAAAGACTAAGAAATTGTCAAAAAATCACAGATTTATTGATACTTAGAAAGACCGGTTTCGGTTATTACACCATTGTCAATCTCTGATAAACTCAGTTTCTTAGTTTTTTTCATTCAATATGAATAATTACCACAATATCAACTTCTCAACTACAAAGTGATATTTTGTTCTATTATGCTGATGTAAACAATAAAATTTGATTTGACTTTTTTTACCCGCTACTGGATTGGGGGCGGGATAGAATGGATGGGGGAGTTTGAAATTGTAGTTCTTGCAATTACATTGAATTACAGAGGTATTTTTACTGTTCATCGCCAATTTAATATCATCTCTATTCATTTCAAAATACTCCTTCAGTTTTAATTTCAAAATAGCATCCAAATACATTGTATTGAAAATGAGGTAAAAATACATTTCTGCTACTTCTTCAAAGGTTTCTTTTGATATTGAAGTAGGGTAGGTAGCTGTATTATTTGATTATTATGTATATGATATTATTATGATTATTATAATGGTAAGTTATACCATTCAATTTTAAGATTAAATATTCATTTATTCGACGTGACAATAGTTTATAGGCTTAAACCTATTGAAACAAAATTCGTTCAATTATAAATTGGTAAAGTAAATAAATAAAATAAGGTAGAGCAAATGTCTAGCTATAGTAGTCTATTGATTAGTGTTGGTGTACTAGTTGCTAGTCTAGTCAGTAGCTATGAAGCTATCCATAAAAGGAAATACATTATTTTTACACACGTATGACAGAGCATGCAGTGTGTTGTCAGTGTGTAGGTATGTCAGCATCAGCAGTCAGTTGTAGGTTTATCGACCTTGTTCCATGAGAAATGTATGTTTGGCTGCTATTTGCTTCTGTCATTACTTTTCTGTGACCTTGACGCTTCTTGTCCAATGCTCTTTGAAAGTTAATGAACTCTACATCGTCTTACCATTTATGTAAGGTGATCTTCCTGTTCAAATCACTCACAATATTGTGGTGATAATCATTGTAAAATTACGATTTTCATTAGAAACTACGTTCTTTCAATTTTTGAAATAATTTATCTAGAGTAATGAGTAGTTCAACTCAAGTTAACTAAGACAATTTTTATAAACGTCCATATAGCACACCCCGATCCATTTATTACAAAAGTGCAATTACTTCATTCCACTTATTCATTTCATTTATTGTACAAAACACTATAATCATGATAGTACAGGGTGTTTGAAAAAGAACTCCCTAGCTTCATGTATTAATTGAATGTGTAAATTGATAAAAAATTACATCAACAAGTACATACAATGAAAGAGAGAATCTTCATGTTTTGTTTCACATCAGTACACTTCAACTTGGGATCCATTTGTTGCCCTGCACAAGCCGAGACGATATTCATGTTCTCGCCATGTATTCACCAACATATCAGGTGTAACTGTCCCAACCGCCGTGACGATTCTTTCCCGTAAATGGTTTATGTCTCGGATTTTTCCACTGTACACAACATTTTTCATGTGCCCCCAAAAGGATAAGTCCAGAGGGTTTAAATCCGGGCTCCGTGTTGGCCAAGTAATTGGGTCAGCTCTACCAGAGACAATAAATATATATAAATAATATTTATATCTATATATAATTATAAATCTCTTATGCCTATCCTTTATCTATGGCTCTACTTATCCACCTTCCCGGAAAGCGAGTGTCTCGAGCCGCGCGCACATGGTTATTGTAATGATGAGGGGCGCCATCTTGTTGGTGGGACTGCAACTGCAGGGGGACAAAACTTAGACAGTTGCTGAATCAAATACCACAAACTAGAATGGTCTATATCACTTTTCTCAGATTCTATGAGTCATGAAAACTAGGGAGTTCTTTTCCAAACACTCTGTATAATCCTGACCATGGAGGAAAAACTAGGCTGAGCCTGTACCATTTCTCTCCAAAATTTTTATAAAAAATTTATGTTGTCCAAAGTCTCATTAGGTTATGAAAACACAAATCACTGCTCCGCCACTTAATTTTTGGTCGAATAATAATTATTTGAAAAGTAATACTTGCGGATAAGATCAACGAGCTGAAGCCCATAACTATTTCAATTTAAACAACACACAGTCCAAAAATATAGGTTTCACATTTGAAAATTACAATAATTCACACCACACAACCAAGAAAACAAACACATTTTGAATTTAGAAATAGTTAATATGAATTGAAAATGATAGAGATATCAGAAATAAGTAACTGAATATGTTAAGAAATCTTAATAAACTTTTTGAAAATGTATTTATAGAGCCGGTAAACCACAATCTATTATATACCTCATAATAGTACCTACATTTTTTGAGCGGTCCCTTGAGTTTTACTATATAAACTATAGAGTATCCAAATATTCTTTATCACTCTTCTATTTCACTATCCATGACAAAGTGCAAGTTAATAATCCGTTTTTAAATATTTTCGACGGCACTACAGTCTAATTTTTGAATATTAGTTTTTAAAAACTAGTAATCACATGTGGAGCGCAATTTTTAAATCCATTATCTAGTTAATTCATTCCATTTTCCAAACTAATATTCAAAAATTAGACTGTAGTGTCGTCGAAAATAATTCAAAACTGATTATTCTTTATTCCTTTATTGATTCAATGGTACACAATTATTTTTTAAAATAATTTGGTGAGGATCAACAAATTGGTATTGAGGTGGATATTAAGTGTAGTATCACTTTATTAAGTTATTCAGTATTTATTTGTGATGGGAATTTATTGTGATCAAAATGTGTTGTTTTCTACAGGTATCGCGGCTGGTTATTCTACATGAAGAGGCTGAAGATGGCAACGCTATGCCTGATCTTGAACGACCTGTACAGGCCGTCAGTCAAGCTGTTACTAATCTTGTTAAGGTATGTGCGTTTTACAAATCATCTCTTTATATTATTTTAAAAATAAACGGGAATGTTTTAACTATAGATACACTTGTTCCAGGTCTCAGCAGTCAAGGTAGTTGAGGTAGCAGTGACTTTGTCTAATTAGAACCTCTATCTAACAAATATTAATACTCAGTAGGAATTAAAAATATATTTGAAAGAATAAGACGTTGTTGATGTTGTCACACTACAGAACCAGGCTCCATGGTAACATCTTCAGCTGAACTAATGTTGATTGTTATTGTTGAAGGAACAGGAAATTCAATTTAAGATTATGTGTGGGGTTGTAAAAGGAAGGAGAATGTGTTGCCATGAAACCTGGTTCTGTATTATGAATTAGTTTTCGAATAAATAAAAGTGGTATTGACAACATCAACGTCTTATTCTTTTAATTATGGAGAAATACCACAATATCTCATACAATACAAATTATGAAAGTATATTTGCAAACACTTCAAACAAGATTAAAGAGTACAGGATACAATTTGAGAGCTGTTTTCATAGGTGTTTGATGTTTTCAAAAGGCGGTCATCCAGAAAGGAATTGGCGTGAAATTTGCAAACATATTGATTTTTTCATCTAAAATTATATTATTGAGATCATTTCACGTTGGTTTGGAACTCACCTGAAACTATGTCTATATTTATTATTCATTATCACACATCTTAGGTATTGTGTGTTAAGGGCCGTATTTATGAAGGCTAGTCCAGTATTTTCTCATCCAAGCACGCTTTTTTTGCCTAGCTGCGAATAGCACAAGCAAATCAGAACACAGTATTCTAGTACGGTAGCTAGTTTGGAGATTCTATTGGTTCTCAAAGAACTTGACTTGAAAAGTTTTGAAAATCCTTTATAAATAAGGTTTTGAATAATTTACAATATAGCTTCCTGTACCTTAAAGAGGTTCACATAGTTGATTTTATACATGTAAATCATGACGTGTAATGTATTCATAAATATTGCTACTAGACTAGTATTGTAATATTATTTCCAAGATAGTTCTCAAAATTTTGATTGTTGCCAAAACTGTTAGTCGAATTTATAAATAGTTAGTATGAATAGAAAATGATAGAGATATCAGAAATAAGTAACTAAAAATGTTAAGAAATCTTAATAAACTTTTCGAAA
This sequence comes from Nilaparvata lugens, assembly GCF_014356525.2. Lineage (NCBI taxonomy): Eukaryota > Metazoa > Arthropoda > Insecta > Hemiptera > Delphacidae > Nilaparvata > Nilaparvata lugens. The sequence goes on along the minus strand of NC_052509.1, from coordinate 14,157,828 downwards.
ATGTATTTATAGAGCCGAAAACCACAATTTATTATATACCTCGTAATAGTACCTACATTTTTTGAGCGGTCCCTTGAGTTTTACTATATAAACTATAGAGTATCCAAGTATTCTTTATTACTCACCTATTTCACTATGCATGACGAACTGCTAGTAATAATCAGTTTTTAACTATTTTCAACGGCACTACAGTCTAATTTTTGAATATTAGTTTTTAAAAACTAGTACTCACATGTGGAGCGCTCTCGGATTTTTTAAATCCATTTTCTAGTTAATTCATTCCATTTTCCAAACTAATATTCAAAAATTAGACTGTAGTGTCGTCGAAAATAATTCAAAACTGATTATTCTTTATTCTTTTATTGATTCAATGGTACACAATTATGTTTTAAATAATTTGGTGAGGATCAACAAATTGGTATTGAGGTGGATATTAAGTGTAGTATCACTGTATTAAGTTATTCAGTATTTATTTGTGATGGGAATTTATTGTGATCAAAATGTGTTGTTTTGTACAGGTATCGCGGCTGGTTATTCTACATGAAGAGGCTGAAGATGGCAACGCTATGCCTGATCTTGAACGACCTGTACAGGCCGTCAGTCAAGCTGTTACTAATCTTGTTAAGGTATGTGCGTTTTACAAATTATCTATTTATATTATTTTTAAAATAACTGGAATGTTTTAACTATAGATACACTTGTTCCAGGTCTCAGCAGTCAAGGTAGTTGAGATAGCAGTGAATTTGTCTAATTAGAACCTCTATCTAACAAATATTAATACTCAATAGGAATTAAAAATATATTTGAAAGAATAAGACGTTGTTGATGTTGTCAATAACACTTTGTTCAAAAATTAATTCACACTACAGAACCAGGCTCCATGGTAACATCTTCAGCTGAACTAATGTTGATTGTTATTGTTGAAGGAACAGGAAATTCAATTTAAGATTATTGTGGGGTTGTAAAAGGAAGGAGAATGTGTTGCCATGAAACCTGGTTCTGTATTATGAATTAGTTTTCGAATAAATAAAAGTGATATTGACAACATCAACGTCTTATTCTTTTAATTATGGAGAAATACCACAATATCTCATACCATACAAATTATGAAAGTATATTTGCAAACACTTCAAACAAGATTAAAGAGTACAGGATACAATTTGAGAGCTGTTTTCATAGGTGTTTGATGTCTTCAAAAGGCGGTCATCCAGAAAGGGATTGGCGTGAAATTTGCAAACATGTTGATTTTTCCATCTACAATTATATTATTGAGATCATTTCACGTTGGTTTGGAACTCACCTGAAACTATGTCTATCTTTATTATTCATTATCACACATCTTAGGTATTGTGTGTTAAGGGCCGTATTTATGAAGGCTAGTCCAGTATTTTCTCATCCAAGCACGCTTTTTTTGCCTAGCTGCGAATAGCACAAGCAAATCAGAACACAGTATTCTAGTACGGTAGCTAGTTTGGAGATGTTATTGGTTCTCAAAGAACTTGGATTGAAAAGTTTTGAAAATCGCTTATAAATAAGGTTTTGAATAGTTTACAATAGAGCTTCCTGTACCTTAAAGAGGTTCACATAGTTGATTTTATACATGTAAATCATGACGTTTATTGTATTCATAAATATTGCTACTAGACTAGTATTGTAATATTATTTCCAAGATAGTTCTCAAAATTTTGATTGTTGCCAAAACTGTTAGTTTAATCCTTTCATTTACGGCAACTCTTTTTTATTTTATAAAGTATTGATGCAATTGATGGAGACAATCATGCTGAATGCATCCCCCGATAGTAGTAGGCCTGCATTATTATATCAATTACTGGCATTTCAAATTAAACTTAGTAACTATGGAAACTAAGTAACTTTGGCACTAAGAAAACTAAGTTAGTAAGTTTGTATCTAAGTTACTAAGTGAGTAACTAAGTTCAATTCAACATCCAATATATATGAATTTGATGGAACAAGATTAATTACAGTCATCAACAATTTCAAGTAGAGTTTTCATTAGTCTGGCTGTTAATTATGGTGTACAACAACAAGTGACCCAGTTCCAAGTCAATCGTTGCATTTAGTTTAAGTAATTCTCAAGTTCAAAAACATTTCGGTAGCAAATTGTCGTGACAAATGAGATGGAAAGTAGTGAGTCTGAGTTGGACATGAGAAGACTTGGTTGGATCTCAGCCAGAACTTTGCTTGTGTCCAAACAGTTTTGTTACTATTTCCATTACATTTTCTTACATCATTTCCCGGTGTCCGTCTCTCTTGTAACCGATTATTATTGGCTTGGGATTGTGCCAAAAGTTTAATTCACAGTTTTCTGCAATTTCTGTTCATTTGAACTTTTCCTGAGAATCCATTGTTTTGCAAATGCTGTCGTTGTATTTGAAAGAAATAACATTTTTGAAATGAATATTCATTTCTCCATTTTTTCTATTAATTTATACAAACACAATATTATTTTATTTATATATATTTTTTTAAAAAACTTTAACACACTTTAAAACGTTAATATACTGAGGATTACTGTTCCCTCATGAATCTAATTTATAAATAAGGTACTTATACGGTATATAAGTACCGTTCATTTTCAATTCAAGTTTGAACTAGTTTTTAATTGGAAGTTATCTGCCATACTTTCGATATGGAATTCTAAAGTTCCTCTCAAAATTAAATCGTTTGAATGAATTTGATAAAACTATTCCGTTCCTGAAAATTGGTAATCAAATTGTTTTACAGTCAAATCTCATGTGATACCATGTTTTTTTGCTAGAATATTACTCCATTTTTCCAACATACAACACCTTGCTATTTACATTTACATCTTAGCTTTTGAATGAAATTTAACTTCAATGAAATCATATCTAGGCTACCATTGAATAGTTTGAGCAGAACATAGGATATTATTTTTTTTACAAACTTGAAGAAAAAGTTAAATTCTATTTTTTATCCTCTCTTAGTATATTAGTAGGCTCTTACGTAGTGTAAGAATTTTCAAGTATCAAACTCATCACATATATCTGGTTGAACTTGATATCAGTATGTAAGATTACGTTTAGATTACATCCTCAAAATATTCACTACTTTCTCAAAATTCCGTTAAATTAATAAATTCAGATACATTTTTTACTTTTTTTGGAATGGTCAATGATTGATTGTATTTAGATGGAAATTACTGAGATATTGCAATTATTCAATTATTATAATTGAATTTGGATTTTCGTTCAATAATGATGATTGTATTTAGACTATTTATGCATTTATTACATAAAATTTGTATTAGAATTTATTACATAATGCATAAATTTATGTAGCCTATTTATTAGTGCAGTTTTTCTAATTGATACATTTCAAATTAAATGTTATTTTGAATTTTATTAATCCATGAAATGTTTTAAATGCAGGTGGGGAGAGAGACCATCAATAGCAGTGATGATATGATCCTGAAGCAAGACATGCCGACTGCCCTGCACAGGGTAGAGAGCGCCTCCAAATTGCTCGAAGAAGCGTCGGCCATGTTGAAAATGGACCCCTATTCCGGACCTGCCAGGTTGGTTCATTAAATTACATTTATGAGAATCCAGCTATTCATTTAAAAAGTAGACCTATATCATCCAGCTCATACGAGACTTAAAATATTCAGAATAAAATATTTTTATTTGTAATTAGATACAATTGACTGTAGTCTGTAGTGCAATACCATGAGGTTACTGGGATGAATTGAAATTTCTAATATTATAGTGTCCACAGCCAATTCTGTTTGAAATTATTTCTTAGTTAACCAACGATTAAATAATGTACTATGTAATGTACCTATCATAACTCTGGAGATAATATATTATCTCCTTATTAATGATGATGATGATTAAAGAGTTTATGATTAATGACAAATTTTAACATTACATTTTCCACAGTATTGATTTTAGGCTCACAAATTGACCTACATAAATTGATAACAAATATATGTAACATCACTGTAATATTTGAAGAAACAATTGGCAATTCAACTGATTTACATTGAAATATGTAATTTGAAGATGCGAAAATAAGAAAAGTGTTTGGTTGTTAGTTTCCTGACTACTTACTTGGAACTTTCCAAGTATATAGTGAAATTCACTGTAAACTAACAGCACTTCTTATAAATAACGTCATTGCTCCCCATAAAATTAATGCTGACAGTTTGAAGTTAATCTCACTGTAGTAATAGTCTAGTATTAACTAAATCTACGTGATTAATATAATCTATTGCTGTATATTATTATTTTATCCTATGCGTATATATCCTGCCAGGTTGGTTTATAAAATTACATTGATCAAATTCAAGCTATTTATTTACTTCATTTCATAAGTAGTATACTGAGGTACACTTCAATCTGTCAGCATTCCTTATAAGTTGCCTCATTGCTCCACATTCAACTAATGCTGACAGTTTAAAGTGAATCTTAGTTTAGTTATAATTTGTCAACTAAATCGTGTTTTGGGTGAAATTTTTATATCCTATTTTCCATTATATTTTCTATTATCAGATTTTTTTATACTAGCAGGTAACCCGTGCTCCGCAAGGGTATATTACAAAACTTGACGAATAGAAAACTTGACGTAATAAAATATTGAAGAATTGAAAATAGGCCTATAACCATCCTTGGTTAATTAAGAATTTATATGCAACATTTTAAGTTAATCAGTCCAGTAGTTTAGACGTGATGATGCGACAAACATTATTTTCCTACCAGTGTATAAGCCAGTTCTTTCCTTTATTATAGTATAGATCAGGGGTATCCAACCTTTTTTATCCAAGGGCCACATTGTTAATTCTTGGGAGGCTTAGAGTGCCAATAACAAGGATGTACGTGGAATTTTGACTTGTGGTGGCACACACGACGGGGGATCTGGGGTGTGTAAAATTATTATATTTCCATTAAAATAATATGAGGAGTTTTAAGTAGGTTTAATTAAATCACAGGAAGGAACAATACAATTCATTTCATTTTAGTACAAAGTCCATGTTATTGAGTGTAAAGAGGTCATAAGAAAACTCGACAATGCATGAATCCAGCAATTTAAACAAAATAGTAATAAGACAACTTGATAATACGCGCCTAGGGAGGCTATTTTGGTCTAGTCTCAGTTACATGCAGGGGGACACGTTCGCGTGCACGTACACAGGGACATGTAGCCTACAGTCCGTGCAGACCATTTGCTAATATCACTCAATGATTGATCGCTGCTTGTAAACAGCTAATTTTACACTTATTAAGAAATGGAGTGGCTAGTAAGAGAAGAGTACTGAACTCACAGTTGTTGTCAAAAATGTATATAAATATATATTTTTAGAAATCTGTTGCAATAACTCTCGGCGGGCCGGACAGAATCTATCCGCGTTCCGGATGTGGCCCGCGGGCCGTAGGTTGGAGAGCCCTGGTATAGATTATCCTATTATATTTTCTATGATCTGATTATATCCTATTATCCATTATTTTCATATCCTATGCGTATCCAATAAGCAATTATTTCTGGTTTACTCTTTGCAGAAAGAAACTGATAGAAGGCTCGAGAGGCATCTTGCAAGGAACATCATCCCTGCTGCTCTGTTTCGACGAATCAGAAGTGAGGAAAATCATCAGAGAATGTAAAAAGGTGCTGGACTATCTGGCTGTTGCCGAAGTAATCGAAACAATGGAAGATCTTGTGCAGTTCCTCAAAGATCTCAGTCCATGTCTTAGCAAGGTAGGTGATTTAGAGTTTAGTTAATTTGTTTAAATCGTGTTATTTCAAGCTTGACTTTGAGCCAACTTCCGCCAAAGTTCATGGAGAATAAGAAGTAGAGTGACACTACAACTTCTTTATTAAATCAAGTGCGTGCTTCCCTTTCATGATCCCCTTCTGACACCATGTAGTTGAGACAATATGAATCCAATGATAATAAACTAAAACATAATCTGTGTAAACAAACTAAAATATAAAACTATTGCTAAGTCAACAACATATAAAACCTACACTACACAGATCATATTATCTAAAAATTCTACATTTTTTCAGTCTCAAATGTCGTGAAAATGTTCTGAGGCCTAATTTGTATTGTATTCAGTGTCTAATTTTCATATACTCACTCATATTGTAATCTTATTAAGTGGAGGATATAATTTTATTGAAATCACTAAAAGCACTGCAAATATTGTAATAGTATCTTACGTCACAAGGACGGGAAGGGACCTTTTGCAGGCGAGAATGATGTTTCTAGTCAAGTCGTTAGCCGAGACTAGAATTTCATTCGAGCACTGCAAAAGATATTCGCGTCCAAGTAACGTACACTATTTTTTGTCATAATAATCTAAAGAAGAATAATAATTGAGAAATAGAAAACATTACCTGCTTGTGCTGAAGCTACTACAAGCATTCTATAAACATAACCTAGTTTACAAATTCCGAATCAGGAATTTTGTGGAAGTTGACAAAACTTCCACCTGGAGCGCTGAAGGTGTTTTTTGTAGCAGTTTTGCTGTTCCTATTTCGGAACTAGGAAACATACTCGACTTTAAAGAAAACATATGGTTTCATTACAGTAGAGTATGCTGTAATGAGAATCATATGTTTATATGTTCTGCAAACAGCTGTTTACCGTCTTGATTTCATGCATGGAAAGCAGCTGAAATTGAATGACTATGACAAAAATTCTTTTTTTTTATGAAATTTATTTTTATTTAATTAAAAATGTATGTAGCATGAGCTACGAAGATTGAATAAATGTAACATAATATTGAGTTGAGATAAAAATTTCAATGATGTCACAGTATGCACATCTCAAATATTTATTCATTTATGAAAACATAGAAGCAAACAGGATTTCTCCCGAAAATTGCCACAATGATTATTATTATACATAAGAATACAAAACAGTGATTTATTGTAATATACATTAGAAAATGTATTTGGAAATTCTAAATTGTAGAAATTTAAAAAATTTATTCAAGATAAGTTGTTCTGTTTGTAATGTAAAATGTATCAGCTTCAAAATCCTATTTTGAACTACTCAGTCATAATGGTGATGGATTGAAATTTGTTTCTGACTTGAGGACTAAGAATCTATAAAAAAACTTTCTTCAGGAAAAAATATCTCAATCGAAGTTTTTTTTTCATAAAGCTCTTTACTCAGTTATGCAAAGTTTTCAATTCGCTTTGCAGGTATCACGTGATATTGGCGCTCGCGAAAAAGAACTTACACATCAAGTCCATCGTGAGATTCTTGTCAGATGTCTCGATCAAGTCAAGACTCTTGCTCCAATTTTGATTTGCAGTATGAAGATATTCATACACATCATTTCTGAAGGTAGGTGACTGCATCTAATGAGTATTTAATCGTTTTTCAACCTGTGAACGTCAGTATAATGAGTTTCAAATGATCTGAGTGCTTTCATGCTGCTAAGGATGTGGTCTGGTTGAAAGATCTACTTGAGTTTATGCATGTGTAGAATTGGGATAATAAGCCTTAATCTTGATGGGAAACAAGCCTAACAATTTTGTCCTTCTTGGTCAAACAATATTTATTGGGTAAGTATACCATTTCATGAATGATTCAATGCTAGAATATATTTTGACAAAGTAAAATTTAGTAATATTTAGTAGTATTTGCAAAGAGCCTACAGCAAACACTGCTGACTGAGTTTGGCAAACCTCACTAAAGGCTGCTAATTCCATTTTTATCAAAAAGTTTTTAATTTTCTAGTCCTCAAATTTGCATCCTCTTGCTTTTATTTTGGCCTTAAATGCATAATTAACTCAACTCAACATTAACCCAACTCTTTGCCCATTATCTATCATACAAGGATAAAACGATTACGTAAGCAGTTAAAGAGTATATCATACAGGAAACGATTATCTCCTGGCTCCCAGAATAATACACTCATCTATTTGCCATAGCTACTAAGTTTCACCTTATCTATCTATTCGCTTAAAGCCTACAATCATTGTTGAATAAATGTATTATCTATATAATACTCATGGTACATAGAACAATACGGTAGATGTCACTCGCATATTTGGACTAAATTTTCCGTATTTGTGACGTCATTTCATATTTAATAATTTGTTTTCCAGAACTGAGAAGTCCTTCATAACATCCTTTCATCTCTCTAAACTTCCATGAATTTCCTGGTCATAGCTGGCCATGACTGAAACAACATTTAATGTATATTCCTTTTCTTCACGTTTGAACGTGTATTTCAATTATTCTTGAACTATTTTCATTGTATCATGAATGAAATATTTCCAAATTTTAAAATTAATTTTGTCAAATCGAAAACAATACAATAAATAAATACAATCTATTACATGTGAGCATAAGATAAATAATAAAATACTTAGCTTACTAAAGTTATTCCAATTAACAGATAAATATGTACTTTATTCGAGCTAAATAAAATCTTAACTAAAATTAACAAATTTTCAATCTGACAAGTTCAGCAAAACCTAGGTTTGTGCGCTTGCGTACATAGTACCACACTGATAATGTGGAGGAACAATCACAAAACCTGGCAAATCCATGAAAATAATGTGATCCTATGTGAATTGTTTACATTTACAGTGTTAATTATTATACTATGTTTACTGTGTTTCAAATCCAAAATGTTTTATAAGACGCGTGATAATAAATATGGATCCAAACAAAAACTACCAAGTAGCCCTAAAGTCACGTTTACAACAGAGTTGTCAACAAAATTTTTACAAAGTTTCTTCAAAAAAGTTGTCAATTATTCTGTAGAAAACAAGTTAAATGTTGCTGTGAAATTGGCAACACGTTGCCGAAATTTGTTGATATCTCAGTTGAAAACTCCGTTGTAGACTTGGCTTAATGTTTGTGACAAAAAATATCAATCAATAAAACAAAACTTCTATGATATGTATTTATTAATTTCTTACTCCTCAGCTCTACAGGTCTTTACTAACCTTGGCTTCCCTCACAAAGCCTCTCCATCTCTCCCGATCATCCTCTGCCTGCCTTTTCCAGTTGCGAACTCCAAGCGTTCTCGAATCCTGGTCCACATCATCCGTCCATCTATTCCTTGACCTTCCTTTTCTTCTTCTATTTTATAAATAATTTTCTGTGTATTCATTAGCTAAATTTAATAAACGCTAGCAATTGATTGTTCTAAGTAATTTTCAAGCAAATGTTAGAATTCGAGTCAGTTGTATAATGTCATTTGTATAGCTAGAACCAATGGGTCGATTGAATAAAAGCTAGCTATTGATAGTTCTAAGTCATTTTCAAGCAAATGAAATAGGAATCGAGTCAGCTGAATAATCTTGTATAGCTAGAACTAATGGCTAATTGTTAGTCACTAGATCCTAGGTTTTAATCAATCGACCAATTGGTTCTAGCTATAGAAATACGATTGTACAGCTGATTCGAATCCTATTTCATTTGCTTGAAAATTACTTAGAACTATCAATTGCTATAGCAATGTATTAGCAATAGCTAGCTTCTATTCAATCGACCCACTAGTTGCTAGTCATTAGATTCTAGTTTCTATTCAATCGAGTCATTCTGTCAGTAAATGGTGTGTGTTTTGTAGGCGGCAAGGGAGCAGAGGAAGCAGCTGAAAACCGTAACTACTTGACGGCGCGCATGACCGACGAACTGCAGGAGATAATCAGAGTGCTGCAGTTGACCACCTATGACGAGGACGAGTGGGATGCCGACAATCTCACTGTCATGAAGAAGGCGCAGAGTGCCATTCAGAGCAAGATGCGATCGGCCAAGGTACCTACCTACAACAAGTAGAATAGAGTAGAGTAGAATAGAACAAAATTAAAGAGAGAGGAATAGAGTAGAGGAGAAAGGAATAGAGTAGAATAGAGGAGAAAGGAATTGTGTAGAATAAATATAATACCATAATTATAACTACTTATTGAATAATACTGCTTGCAGGAACTGTCCCCCAATCTCAGACGCATAGTCTTACTGGGGGAATTAGTCTTACCACTCAATCAATATGTTCTTTCAATAGAATAAAGTAGAAAGGAATAGAATAGAAAGGAATTGAGTTGGAAGGAATAGAGTAGAATAGAAGAGAAAGGAATTGTGTAGAATAGAGTAGAAAGGAATAGAATGGAAAGGAATTGAGTTTAGTTGGAAGGAATAGAGTAGAATAGAGGAGAAAGGAATTGTGTAGAATAAAGTAGAAAGGAATAGAATAGAAAGGAATCGAGTTGGAAGGAATAGAGTAGAATAGAAGAGAAAGGAATTGTGTAGAATAGAGTAGAATGGAATTGTGTAGAATAGAGTAGAAAGGAATAGAATAGAAAGGAATTGTGTAGAATAGAGTAGAAAGGAATAGAATAGAAAGGAATCGAGTTGGAAGGAATAGAGTAGAATAGAAGAGAAAGGAATTGTGTAGAATAGAGTAGAAAGGAATAGAATAGAAAGGAATTGAGTTGGAAGGAATAGAGAAGAAAGGAATTGTGTAGAATAAAGTAGAAAGGAATTGAATAGAATGAAATACAATAGTGATAATCAGTCATCAGATACCAAACACCTTAAAATCAGTCTTCTACGAAACCTAAGGAATGGCTGGAGCACAAAAAGAACGGATTATCTTATGAGATAGTTAATTTTCCTCATAAATTAAGGAACTGAAGAAGAAAAAGAAGAATGTAAAGATGGAGAAGAAGACCGATAAGCTGGATTAGAGAGGTTATAATGTAGAATGTAATGGAATAATAATTTCTCTAATTGCCAATGAATTGCAACCAGAGGAGTTTATTTACAAAACATATACATAATTATTATATTATACATACAAAAGTTGCTAATACTAAACTTAGTCCTTATTATGATACCCCACTATAATAATATGTGTCGGGGTGATCACTGATCATAATATTCTTTTCTAAAGCATGCATAAAAAATTCAGTTAGTAATTTTAGTTATAAAGGTTAGAAGTAAATAATGAAGAAGATAGTACAGAATGGAATAGAATATTGTATAGAGAAGAGAGGACTTTAGTGAAGATTATTTGGATTTGTCCAAGAATTAAATTGATAGTAAATTGAGCTTTGGTTTTATCTGTTTTTTGTTGAGTACATGTTCCCTGTAAATATTTTTTCAGTTGAATTTACACCTCTTTCTAAACTTGAATTGTGCCATACTCAAGAGAGTATTATAGAATGGAATGGTATAAAATACGATAGATATTTATCATAAATTACACATCTAGAACAATGAGTGCCGGTAGCACAAATATGCCGGTTAAATTTCAATTGTGATTAATTCCACGAGAACCAATCAGAGAAGCCGTCTTATGAAAAAGGCCTTCTCTGATTGGTTCTCGTGAAATTAATCACGGTTAAAATTTTACCAGCTTTTGTGCAACCGGGCCAAATTTTTCTGCTAATAACTTTTTGATAACTTATTGAATATCTTCAACAGAGAAAAGTAACGTTATATCTGATTTTTTGCTAATGTTGAATATCTATTCTTTTTTTATTATCAAATATTAATTATTTTTTAGAATATTAATTATCTATTATATCCAAACTTTGCCACGTCAACAAAAAAAAATATTTCTATTGCACTTATATACTGCTATGTATGATAAATAACTCGTTTTCATTGTGTATTTGCAGGACTGGCTTGAAGACCCACTAGCGCTGCGAGGCGGAGTGGGCGAGAAATCAGTGAGGCAGATCCTAGAGCATGCAATGGCTGTGGCCGACCGCGCACTGCCCAGTGACCGCGAGAACATCAGGAAGCTGTGTTCGGATGTCACCACCATGACTGAGGCACTCTGTGAACTCAGGCAGGAAGGGAAGGGCACTACGCCACAGGTCAGTTTAAACCTCTGTTAATGAAATATAGAAAAGTTAATTATCAAATAGGAAATCGTTACTGTGTTGTTAATCCGTTCTTCTCCACTATTAATTTAAACGTAATATAAATAAACACTTTTGAAGTAGAATTACTTGATTTTTAGCAGTGACTTATGACTTATGCCTCGAACTGTTGTTGGTCTTCAGACTGAGGGAACGTTGTCACTGCTATGAAGTTAGTGCTTCCACTTCAAAAGTGTTTTTTATACAAAAGAGTTACCATGGAATAGACAGTTATTAGTTGATGAACTGAAGAAATTGATAACAAATTTGGAATTTAACCATTTTTCACATTCGTTTGAGTTTTTCAGTTTTACTGCATAGTAATTTGTAATAATGTGAGACTGGACTCATCAATCAACTAGATTTAGCTACTTTTAGTTTAAGTTAGGTTAGGTCATCCTTGATGGAAAAGCGTCTTTGTTGAGCTATCAATAAATTGTCTCACAAACATATTACTCATGATATAAAAAACTTGATATTTCGAATGCAAAAAAAATATTTGTAAGAAATAAATCACAATGTAAGTCAGCTACATTTCATGGAACAATATATCATGGAACAACCATTATGCCTCTATCTTATACAATAGGGTACAATATGGAATAAATACAATAAATGAATAAATGAATATTTCTTATTGTGCAATATGAAACAAATCAAATCTGTCACCAGATTTACAGCTCTTCATTCTTCCTACAATTCAAAATCTAACATCGATTGAGTTATCACGGTATTGTTTTGTTACGTTCTTTATTCCTATTATAATTTATCCTTTATTATCCTTCCCATTAATCAAGAACAAGCCCGGCGTGTTTGTGGAAACAACCCTCTTAGAAAACAGTCAAAATTCAATATTGATGGAATCTTTCCACTATTCCACCAGACACCATTTCTCACCATTCTTATAATGACCTCCACCTTTCTCTTTATTCAATAGTGACAGATATTAGTGACACTACAAATGGCACAAGACCACATATTTAGTCGAGATCTTGATAGAATACTTATTTTTGTCCTACTTATAGTCACTGGAAAACATACTTCAATATATTCTACTTGTAGTCCAGGAAATGAATACTCAAAAAAGGGTATAGATGGAAAAGTTTGGAAGGAAATTTTCACCCCAGTAGGGGTTGGGACTTTTGATAGGTTTATCTCCTCACCACCCTAAACAGAACTGTAAAAATTGTCTTCCAAACTTCTTCTCTATAACCCTTCGTTGCCTGGACTATTGAGCACTATAAAAGTGTAGTTATAATGAGGCACTTAATGACAGTATAATGCATGTGTTATTGTAGGCGGAAAGCCTAGCCCGCGGCATCCAGGAGAAGATCGGGTCGATTTGTCGTGCGGTGTCTTCTGCGGTGTCGAACATGGACAAGAGTGGCGCGCAGCTGATGCAGCCGGCGCACACGGTGAGTGGCCGCCTCGAGCAGGCCGAGCGCTGGCTGGCCAATCCGCAGCGAGACGACCGAGGCCTCGGGCAGCGCGCCATTGCGCTCATTGTCGACGAGGGCAAGAAGGTAGGCTCACGTTTCAAATTGTTTTGTTTTTTCAAATTGGTTTCTACGGATTTGACGCCTATAGTGAGGTCCACCTTATAATGGCAGTGATTGATTAGCAATGCAATGGTATAGCTATCCTTGTCTATCATTCAACAAAGCGGATAGCGCTATCTCTCTCTGCTTTTCTCTGTTGCCAGATCGTCTTTTAACAATGTAGGATTAATAATTTTTTTCTATTGGTCAATACTATAGCCATCTAGTATAAAGACTAATGAGCTTATTTTTTCTATCCTAAATTACTACTTGAAAAATTGAACAGTGAATTTCTCATTAGGAACTCTTACTACTATTGTTTGATTAATATGTACACTTATGACTGTACTATAGAAGCTAGATTCACTCAATCACTGCTCTGCTCTTTCACTGGACACTACTTGAACAAGCACTACACTAGTTCAAACGGTTTCCTCCTTTTGAGCCTCCGCACCAACCCTCCATTGTCTAGCAGGATTAATAATTAACAAAATATTTCATTTCAATTATGAAAATTAATTATGAAATTATTGAAAAATATAATTTCTTGTATGATAAAATATAATTGATTATTCTAAACGAGAATGAACTGTTGATATTACATCAATAAACCTGTATCAGCCTACGTCTATAGAAAGCATTGACAAGACAGAGGATCGGCAACGTTGTTGTCCTATCTTTCTTCACTGCTATTATAATGGGGACTTCACTATAGTGAGATCGGACTCCCCAACATATGTGCTCTATAATGAGGTCCACGTTATAATGGCAGTATTGGTTTAACATTGGTGTTGCTATCCTTGTCCATCATTCGACAAAGCAGATAGCGCTATCCTTTTATAGTTCCGCTACGTTGCCAGATCGTTTCTAAACAATGTCAAAGTATAATTAATTAACAAAATATTCAATCTCAATCGTGACAATATTTATTATTCAATTACTGAAAGACATATTTTCTTGACGAATAATATATAATTGATTACTTCAAACAAGAATGACCAGTTAATATTACATCAGATATACCGATATCATCACATAGAATAGAATAGAATATCTTTATTAGCCTCAATAGAATATGACAATTTGACATATATGCCAGTCAACACAATACAATCAATACAACACAATAAAAACAGGATTTATACAACACAACAATAAACAGCCACAGTAGGTACATTGGGCTCAAATTTGCCTTATTCATATGCTATAATACCTTATTATTTATTTCAAAATCCCTTGAATTAAACCTTTTTTCCATAAATTCTTTGACAGAGTAGAAGGAATTATTTACAAGGAATATTTCTAATACATTTCTAAACCTTCTGTAAATTAAGCTGCCTTATTCCAATGGGAAGTGTATTAATAAGTCTGATTGCGGCAATAGCCGGTATACCGGACATGTGGAGAGAAGGGAGGTCGATTATATGGAAAAAGTATCGACCACTTTAGATTTCGGAGGCTCTAGGAAGAAATGGGAAGATTGTATCGCTCAGAGCTGTGATAAACGATCCTAGCAACGATGAGAGAAGCGATGCTAGTAGGGAGTAGCGCTCAGCTTCTATCGACTGTTCATGCCGACAGTCGTGCTTAAAGCTTGATTCGTGAGTTCATGTATTGAAAAACCAATTTGTGTATGCTATAATGAGTGATTCTGATGAAGATTTTATTTTGCATCGAATACAGTAAAGCATTAACTAGGTTGTAGAGAACGTGAATATTATGCACATCCTATCAATGTGGAGAGGAATGTATTTGGGGAGTATCATCATTTGTATAAAGGTTCGAACCCACTAGAACGTATCATACCATGACCGTGCCCGTACCGACACATGCAAAAAAATATTCTTTGCATCATTTGGTATGTAATATACCCATTAGACCGTTCCGTCACCGGCCAAGCACGGAGCGTGCCATGCACGTCCAGGTCAACATTTGTCGGCCAGTATATTTTGTCTGTGACGGAACGCTCCTTGCATGGCACGTGACGCCTGCAAACCCCGTTGTAACCGCGCATGCACCGCGTTGGTAACCAGTTCACCGCTACATTCTCTTGCTAACTGACGCGTTCCCAACAACTTCTGACCGGGCATCATACGCGTATCATACGCGTACCATACGCGTAATGTACTGGCATAGAACGCTGTTGATCCGTTGTAGTGGGCATAGTTGTTATTTTACGTGCCTGGCATGGTCTGACACGGTCCGTGTCTGGTACGTTCTAGTGGGTTCGAACCTTAAAGATTTAAGACAGCATCCAAAAAATTTTTTTGACTATATGACAATGGGAATAGAAACTTTCGACTACATTTTGACGAGAGTTTCCAATAATCTCCAAAAGGACTGGAATAATTATCACATAAGTCCTATCATGGGAGAGGAGCGATTAATGCTAACATTAGGGTACAAGAAAGTTTATACAAGAAAGTTATATTCTTTGATAAAATAGAAACAATTGAATTTATTCTTGAAATGCATACATCAAGGTCTATATTATGTTTCATTATCATCATTGACAATAAGATAGAATTTTGTAATTGAATAAGAAATAGTTTAATAAAGTAAAGAAAATGTCACTTGCTTTCGAAACTCCACATATAAATCAACCCAAATCATGAAAAAAAATTGGTCCATGTTTGTACTTTGTATTCTACAACTCGATACTAGCTTCGAAAATGAACCGAGCCATTATCGATGCTCTTATCGATGGTCAGTACCCAAGATCGATTTTCATCGCAGCTCCGACATAAACAGGCCTATTAGAAAGCACGTTGGTATTATCTAGACGTTGCTAGAATCGCAGCTTCTATCACTAATCGCAGCTCCGACATAAACGTACCCTAACACCAAACGAAGCCCATGACCGAGTCTCCTGGAAGCGACTGACCCGCTACGCCGACCCCTCCTCAGTGGGAAAAGGCTGAGAAGAAGAAGAAGAAGATACTGGTATCAGCTATACTCTATAGAAGGCAGAGAATTGGAAATGTTGCTCTTCTATCTTTCTCCTTTGACATTATAACGTGGACCTCACTATAGTTATTTGTGCATCTTAGGACAAAATGATGAAACGTTTCTCTCTCTCTGAGGGAAACGTTCGTTATCCAAATGGTGTTTCCAATGACTGTGTTGATTTTATATGAACATTTATTTATTGATCAATCATGCACAAATCTGAACATGCCTAATCATTGAAGGCAAGAAGAAAAAGAAGAAGAAGGAAATGAAGAAGGGGATCATCATTCATAAACAATCAAAGTGATTGGAAAATGAAAGATTTCGCCGAAAAGGGGAATAATTACTGTACTTGTTCAATTGTTTGTCTCTTTTCTGTATAGGGCTACGTGTAATATAAATAGAAATAAAAATAAAAATCTCAGTACCCTTTTTTGAATTATTTTATCACATGTTTCAAGATTGATGCCATTTTCAAGTCTTGAAAATGAGATTTTAATTTTTATTTCTAGAGTATTATGATGTTAATAATATTTCAAAAATGACAATCTCCCATGTCAATCATTGTTTTTCATCTTAACTTATGCTATTTTGAATTCATCAAAATCTATTTATAATGCAATTATTCATTATTTCAGTTGTACTCATAATCTGAAAATTTATGTTTATCATAAACTGAACTTATAAGCTTACTAAAACATGCATTTTACTTTGTTGCTTCAAGGATCAGCGCAAGGTTAGTTTGAGTTAAGTCACATTCATATTTGCTGTTTTTTCACCCATCAGTATCTTGTTTGAATATGTTTCATTTTTTGTTCAATTTTGATCACCTCGTGAATGCTGCTCTCCATAATCTTTTTTCCAGTTTGTCAGAGATTTTGCAGCATATAATAATTCTATACTGTTTTATGAAGTTAACATTTACAATGTATTAATCATTACTTTTTTCACAAATATCAAGGTTGAAGTTTATAATTATATTTTTTCCAATAAATAAATAATGTACCAGACTTAAGTAAAGAATTTAGTAAAGAACTTACCCTACTACTTGTGCACCCTTTATAATAACAGACATACACGTTTCGAAATTTTGAGCAGTTTTTATCGTCTATGAATTATTTTCAACTCTCAAAATAGTTTTTGTAAGATAGACTACATTAAATTTAAATAAATCAATGACAGCTAGTATAGTCTGTGCAAGCCTTAGATTGGTACTTATGTGCAGATTTTTACTGAGTAGCTTAGTACTTATAAAGTACCTTGCTGCCATATAAAGCCCATGAGATAATTGTGTAAAAGAAGCCGGGAGCGTAGGTCATTTTGTTATAATCAACAGAAATACGGCAACAGTGCGCTCGCTCCTATTCTCGCAAGACATTACATGGTCATAAATCCCCGTGCTGCAATCGAAGGTTTGCACGGACTAAAATAATATCAGTAACACTTTATGTAAGTGAATAATTTTCAATAAAGTAATTATTGTTGTCAATAGAGATACAGTTCTTTTGATCTTGTAAAGCAATCCTAAATTCATTACAATATATTATTAATAAAAATAATCTATTGTATATAGACTATTAGTATAATTTTTGCTAATAATTAAAAACTTTAAAAATATAATGAAATCTAATTAATATTTTGATGAATTGAGTATTATTGTTTCAACATTTTTTATGCTGTAAGGTGGCCGATGGACTCCCTGGTGTGCAGAGGGCAGAAATTCTGACACTCTGTGATCAGGTGGATCGTCTATCAAGACAGCTGAGTGACCTATGCAGGAGGGGTATGGGAAATACACCACAAGCTCAGGAAACTGCCAGGTTAGTTATTTCTATTATTTTATTCATTATCTATATTTCTGTGTCTCCACCTTGTCATCCTCCGTCTATTCCTCCTCTCCTCCTTGTCCTCCTCCATCTTTCCCTCCTCCTTCTTCATCTTTTCCTCCTCTTTCATTACCTTGT